>NC_090932.1:855370867-855673897 GCF_040938575.1 Ambystoma mexicanum | reverse complement strand
ATATTGCCAACTTCCGGAGTCTGATGTTGTAGGCATCTAGCGTCTCCTCTTCCAGCTGGATTGTCGTGCAGAATATGAATGTCTCATAATCTGGGTAGAGTTGGGGGAGAAAATGGGCCGTTAGGGCATCCTTTGTCTGCTGGTAGACATCAAGGCTTTCGTCGTTGGTCAGTGAATTGAAGATGCGTAATCCTTCATCCCCCACATTTAACAATAGGTGCGACTGCATCTTCCTTGCAGTGGTAATGTCTTTACTCTCCATTGCCATCTCAAACTTTTGTAGCCACAATTGCCATCTTGGGCCAACTGATGATGGGTCAGTGTATGGGTCAAAAGTATAGAGAGACACTGATGAGCCACCTTGTGGGTGGGTTTATGGCGTGGACATCGACAGGTTTGCGGCCATTCGGGATGGTGTGCCGGGCCTGGGGGTGGATGTGCCTGTTGCCATGTTTGAGAGTCAATTGGCCACGTGTGGGGGTCGATGTCTCACCTGGCGTGCCCCTGTGGGAGTCCTCGGCCTTCTTTGCGTGTTTCCACGTGCTGGGCGTGATTGAGTGCTTTCTCCCCTTCCAGGTTCCTGCTGCACGGTGTAGATGACCTCCGGCTCCGTATGGCTGTGTGGCGTGTTCAATCCGACGTTGTCAGCGGGTTAGAATGGTTTTCGGAGAAATGATGTTGAGGAAGAATACAAATCTTTTTGGGTGGGTGGGGCTTTGTGTGCCCCCCCTCCTCCACCGTGTTTCCATCACTGATGATCGAGGCTTTAATCAGCTGTTTGGCGGCAGCAAGCGTGCCGTCGTGTTCGCTTTCCTCGTCGCCAGTGTTGTATCTTTCGTCCTGGCCGAGGCGTCGGGGGGGAGAGGGGGGGAAAGGGGATTAGAGAGAGGTAGGCCCGCGTGGGTGGGCCTTGCTGCGCAGCTCCTGTTGGAGCACAAAATACACAGACACCGTCATGGAGCTGGCTTTCCCCGGAACTGCCTCCGCGGCGCGGGGGGGGGGCCTTTATTGAGCGTCTTGCGTCACCACGTAGCGGGACGCAAGGCGGATAGAACAGCGGGGAAGGCAAGATGGCTGAAAGCCTGAGGCCCTCTATCGGGCCAAACTCTGTTAGTCCCAGTGCTCTCTCTGTTGTCACAAACGGAGCCCAACCCAGCCGTATTGGTACTGGCCGTATTGGTACTAGCATCGGGAGTTTGGGGTGCTTCGACCTCCAGTGGTTTACAGGCCTCAATATGATCCTCCGCACTGTTTGCTAACTCAACCGTTGCAGACCCCTTTCCATGAGCTTCTAGGAAAGACAAAAGTAAATTCTTTAGCACCACCAAAATGATGCTACATTTGCACCCACTACCACAACGGCTCCCTTACCTGCTAAATCAGGGAAATGTGTTACAGAGGGACTGTGGGGGGTGGAGGCCGGGGGAAATGAGCGAGGGAGGCTACTGCTAGACATAGGGCTGCTCTTAACAGTCTATGGTCTGGGCCCGTGAAGTGAAGGTTAGCCTCAGCATCCACACTAACATTGTGATCGCCTCCCATGTCTCCCTTGAGTGGTGCAGTTCTATTGGGAGACGAGATTGAAAACTCTAACAGGGGTCTGCAACCTGTGGCTCTCCAGATGTTTCGGACTACAACTCCCATGATCTCCTGACATTGACTATGCTGTACAGGCCGGATGGGAATGGTAGTCCAAACACATCTGGGAGCCAAAGGTTGCAGACCCCTGCGAGTCTAGTACAAAGCACTGCATAGTTGCGGTCACATCGTCTGTATTACCTGTATTGTCTCCCTTAAGGCTTGTACTAGCAAACGGCAACCCTTCCCCCCCCCCCAATTCAAATCATCCCATTGCACATAGTTTGCATGGTATTGTCCAGTGCTGGCCATCAGAGGCACTGGTTCACCTTCGCCCGCAGTGGGAGTGCAACCATGTAATAAGGGCCAGAGGTGACTGGCGTACCCTTGCCGATTGTCAGAGCATCGGAGGGCGTGGTGGGAAGACTACTGTCATTGGCACCACCTGTGGCAACAGATGGGTTAAACCCGTACAGGTTGGGAGACAAACTGTCTAAAGAGGGCATTTTTGCATCCTATGCAGCATCAGGGGCTTGGCACAAGGGGCTGGTAGAGATAGCAGTGCTAGTTCCTTTGCTGTACTTTCACCCTTAGTGTTATTATCACTCCAGTGGTCCAGAATATTATAATTTCATCAATCAGGGTTTTCGCATCCTCAGCAGGTCTCTTAGGACTGTAGGGTCATTTCTTAGCAGTGCCGGGGGGTGGGGGTGATAGATCTGCCGGGGTTTTACATTTCAACTTGGTAAGCTGGGTAGATAGGCTGCGAAAAAGGGGATCTTCTCTTGGTAGGAAGACAACGTCCACAAATGCTGGCCAATACTGGGCCTGACCCAAGACGAGAGACTTTATAATGCCTGCTCAGTACAACTCTCCCGGGCCTGGCCTGCCTCCACCTCAGGCGCTACTGGGAACAGCACTTTCTCTTGCCTTGTTGCCTTGTTGGGTCTCTGTCGGGAGGTGCTGTTTGCCATCAAGCCGTGATGGAAGTCCAAGTTTTGTCACAGCAGCAGCAAGTCCCAGCGGCTTCCCACTTTCAGCACCGAATACCCTGCAGGCGCCATACACCTGCATCCTTACCGCAGGCTTCACCCTGCTGGTCTGCTCTGGGGCTTAAGAAGTCCGGGGGGCATGGCCAGGATACGGTCTGTTACGGTGGGTCCCAGGTGTCAGATGGTCCCTGCAGGCACCAAACACCCTACTTTAATGGTGGTTCAATCTGGGGAAAACTCAGTTTGTTCACAGGCTAAGGCCCTCATAAAGAGTTTGGCGGTAATGCAAGGTTGTCAGGCACAATTTGGCTGTGTCCTTATTGTTGTTATAAATTGGTCGTTCATCTGGGAGAGATTTAGTGTCTGGAAAATGACAGAGGCCAAATGTGTTGGTTCTGAAGTTAGAGGCAGTTCTCTGTTTTCAGAGGCATACTTTCAAACTAAAATGTAAATCATGGACGAACGGTCTCCTTTCAAGAAGGCTTAATGCTCTGAGAAAGAACCTATTACCAGTACTTAAACTCGCTTTTTGTAACCAGCTCAGATTTGTGTTTGCCAAATGACAAAACCTTCCAAAGAAATCACACTCCTTGAAGTATGTTAAAAAGTTGTCCAACAGAAGCAACACAAGGCCCCAGGCCTCAACTGATTTCCCCCATATCTGGGTGAAAACAAGATTAATTTTTGGCCTGCCATCCAGATGCTCGTTGCAATTATTACAGAGGTATACATTTTATGGCAGGAAGCCATCATGCCATGACAATGTAAGAAGGGCCCGGGAATAACCACTTGTGCTATAGCCCCATCTCCTTATTGGATTCACACTAGAAGCTTCACAGGAAAATTCGACACCAAAATTAACACATTGGGTAATGTGGGTGAGCACTTCTAAATCAGCAGATTGGGCCATGCCACAATTAGTCACACAAAATGTTCTATGAGACTTGCCCACCCTCATTATTAGCCTCTGTTTCCAGATTAGGATTACATGCACGTAAATGCCAGCCATTTAAGGACTGGCAATGCCTGTTTGAGGTTCTCTTTGAAGAATTCTGTTTGGAGTCCCCCAGTTGGGCGACTTGATCTGGTTCACCTGTTGTTGCCGAAGACTAATTGCATTGCACCCACCCTTATAACTGAGAATGTTTCTTCATCTCAAGACATGGTTCTGCAAATTACCTCCAGCTTTTGTAGTCTTTATTGACTGAAACGTAAATTGACAAATGATAGATAATATTATTGTAATGTTTTCAAGCAAAAACTTACCAGGAATTGATTTTCCCTCTTATTGCATCTTTATTATAAATTGTATACATTTTACAATTACAGCCTTCTATGTAATTTTACGTGGGATGGTTCTTTTTTGTTTATATCACTATCATATGTTGTACCATGTATAGTCTTTTCAATTTAATTTGAGGCACTGTTTTGAAAAAGTGTACAATGAGGGTCATTACAACTTTGCTGGTATTTTAGTGGTAAATCCGTCAGGGTACCAGCAAATGGTAACACCAACACTCAGTCCGGTGGAATTAGCACCGGATTATGAGTCCCAGTAAGGGTGATAAATCCCCATTCCATGGAGTCTCATAGGACTCCTTGGTGAATTTGCTGGTATTATAGGCACTGGTAATACAGGCAATTGTTTGCCGGTAGGGTGTCAGAATTAGCTCCAGCTCTTACCTGGAGGTAATTCCTCCACCCCACCAGCAAACTAGTATTTTGCCAGTGCAGAAACGTGCTGGTGTACGGTAATACTGGCACGTTAATTCTGCACCGGCAAAGTTGTAATGCCCCCCAATGTGTTTTTTCATGTGATACACATAATATATGTAAAGCTGCATTCTGTGTTTGGGGATATTTCCACTGTATTTCCAAGGAAAACCCACCAAACTCAGTTACCATTTCTGCCTGTTGGTCCATCAGATTTAATGACAGATTACTAATGGTGGCATGGTAGCATTAATCCTCATTTTTGGAATCAATTCACATTCGCTGGGGATGTGGGCTGTAATTCCACAGCGGTAAATCCCCCACTTTTTGGCACTCGAGTGGAGGATTTACATCCAGCATGTCTGCGCATTTGGGTCTAGGCACGTACAAAATAATGAGGCCCTGCCTCTTCTAAAATGCAGCATGGCTTTCAGATTTGGGGACACAAAATATTAAGGAGAAAAAGGATGTTTGAGGACAGATGTTGCAGCCAAAACTCTTTAAACTGTCCAAATGAGTACATATAGTTCATGCTTACAAACATTTTACTTTTAAGTTATTTGTTGGAAGGCTGCCCCTTTCCTTTCTGCTCAATGTGCTTGTTCCTCTATGGTGGAGGATAACCACAGGAGTGTCTGCGGGGCAGGAAGTGGAGCCCTGACACTAAAAGTAGAAGCCCTTGTGATCTGCGCTGCCGCACAAACTCTTAAAGCGACCATAGTGTTGCTGGCGAGTGAGAAACCTGGTGCGCACGTGTGTGAACTCTTTATTTCCTGAATACTTTGTATAGGAGTGGTTGCGTGCTTCGCATATGCGCGTTTTCAAAAGTCTCTGATCCATTAATTGTCAAATATTAAACGTATAGGAATACTTTGTATCAGAGTGGTCGTGTGTGAAAAGAAACATGTTCTGAAAGGTCTCTGGACATCGAATCATTCAATTAAAGCGAAGCAGACAAATATTAAACTACGGATGAAGTGAAAATGAACCATAAGCAAGAGGTATAATTATTGAATTCCGAACTGAATTAAAACCTTTCTACCAAACAGAATTAAAACCTTTTGGAACCCAAAAAGGGGAAAGAAACTTTAAAACCAAGCAAACCATTACATGTTGAAGTGTTAAATCAATATACAAACAAAAGACACTGAAGATATGAAATGATAAACAAACCAAAGTATGCTGAAATCTAATGTGACTTTAACGAATATACAAACAAGACACTGAAGTCGGATTAACAGTTACATTTCAACCTGGGTGAAAGCTGCAAATTATCTAAACAAATATTTGAAAATAACACTTAACAACTATGGAATCAAGGATATTTTGTGTTTCTTTTTTAACTCCATATCTTGAAACTTGGGGAAGGGTACCCAGAGTCCTGACTTGGGGAAAGGAAACCCTGAGACCTGAAAAAGGCTCTTGCATCCTCAATCCAAGAAAAGGGCATTTTTAGACGTGTCTTTGTGAAACTGAGCTGAAAGGAAGCTGCAAGCTAGAAGGTCAGAACTTTTTTTGTTTTAAATAATTTTTATTGGATTTTGTAAACAACAAACAACAACAATCACAGAGGACTTATATAGATTATTTTCTTCAGCCGATCATACAAAAAACTCCCACATATGTCAAAGATACTACCCATTTTCCAAACATTTGAGATCAGATTCAATTGGCCGAGGATGATTTTCTCTTCACAGTAGATGTTAATAGCCTATACACAAGTATCCCACGTGTCCTAGGACAAGAGGCAGTTGAGTGGTTATTACTAGAAGAAGAAACCATAGGAGCTTCGAAAGAATTTCTCATGGTACCTTTGAATTCTACCTCTTTGAATTCCTTTTTTGAATACAATAAAACATTATATCTGCAAACATCAGGAACGGCAACGGGAGCAACTATGGCTTCTGCCTATGCTAACAGTCTTATGTATCAATTTCAATCGGCTCACATTTTAGGACATCCAGAGTTGAAGCAACACATCAAAAAATGGGTTAAATACATAGACGACATTTTTGGAATCTGGACTTAAAGAATGTCTAGCTTATTTGAACAACATTGATGCTCGCATACAGTTTACAATGGAGATTGGTGACCCTGACCTACACTATTTAGATGTTCAAATCAAAGTACGTGAATTGAAAATAACGAGTCAACTGATAGGAACAATCTCCTTCACAGATTACGTTTCAACCCTCTGAACACTTTAAGGAATCTACCGTATGGGCAAATGCTCAGGATCAAAAGGATAGTTAGTGACCCTGAAGAATATGAGGAATAATTGGCTAAACTACAGCAGAAACTAAGGAACAGAGTACCCAGAAGGAGATTTTGAAAAAGCATTACTTAAAACTAACAACACACAACGCAAAGATCTTTTACAGAAAACAAAACAATGAGACAGTCCAGGGATGGTATTAATCTCTAAATATTTGATCCAAAGCCAACAGATTAAGAGAAGTAATTCCAAACATTGGAACATCTTGACCAGTGATGAACAAACAAAATAATTATTTCTCCAACCTCCGGTGTTTGCATATCAAAGGAGTAACAATCTAAGGAACATGCAAGTTAGAACAAGAAGTGTGATGAAAACAGTCAATAAAGATAAACATTCAGGGACATACCATTGCTTAAATTGTAGTAATTGCAACTATGTTATCAAGGGCTCTATAGTGTTTCATCCGAGAACAGGCGAAAAAATCAAATTGAAACAATTTGCAAAATGCTCTACAGAGAACGTAATCTACTGCATAAAATGTCCCTGTGGGAATTACTATGTAGGAGACACAGCAGGGAAAGTATGAATCAGGATAAATGATCATAAGTCCTGCATTGTGAATAAAAACTTAACATCAACTGTAGCTAGACATTTTGTAGAGAAAGGTCATACTATCTCACAAGTGAAATTTCAAGTTCTTAAAATTATCCAAGACAGAGGCCAAAAAGAAGACGGAAAGAGGCCAACACGAAGCATTTTGGATTGATAGACTAGATTCCCTTACTCCGTATGGGATGAATGAAGAATGGGACCTTAATTGCATTTTGTGAACAAGTGTTTTTCATGAACAATGTTTAGGAAACAATTTCTTTTGCAACTGTGTATTGATAGACTAGATTTTCTTTCCTCGGACGAGGGGAAAGAAGAATGTGACTCCAACTACTTTCTGATAATAATTGCCTTTTGTACGGAATATAACTCTAATTCTTTGAAGAATTACCACAGAAGTAATACAGACCCAGAACAGAGGTTCACACTTCACTGTTTAGGGATGGCCATGATGATATGTTGTCTTAAGAAACAACTACCCTCTGAGTGCTCAAGATAAGTATTTGTGCCAACCACAAGTATTGACAATCACTAGTTGTGCTTTTGTAATTTATTTGATTTCTATTTTTTCATCCTTATTTTTTCTCCAACCCTTGGACACCAATTGATTTAATAGAAGTTGCACTAGATGTTGCTACGAATCACTTTCCACAATAGCCGCTGAGTAGATTACTTAGTAACACCATATACGCATGCACGCGAGTAGTAGAAATGCCATTCTGAACCTCCGTTCAGTTGATGACATACTAGATAGTGTCATAAATGAAGTAAATATAAATTCAGTGCATCTAGCTTGCACTACCTTATACTCCCTGAGTAGATCACTTAGCAACATTCCATGTACATGCACTTGAGTAGAAATTACCTTTTTAACCACAATCCAAAAAGATATACCGAATTTAGGATACTACTATGTGTATTGATCATAGAATGTTGACCACATTCCGCAAATAAGAGAAACACTCACTTTAATTGTACACTATGGCATAGAATAACTAACTCAGATTACGAAGAAGTAATTCCAAGATGGCTGCCTTCGTATCAGAAGCGCTCGACGGTTACAAAGGGAACGCTATGTTGATCCTTATCAGCTGATTTACACACACGCCACCAGGACACGAACAGTAGTGAGGACCCAGTTTACTACCGGTACGGTAAGTGCGATCTTACTTCCTAAGAGCATTATTGAAGACCGCAAGATGCAATATCACGCCTGCTAGCAGAACAAACAATTATTATTCTCTTTACATTTAGAATAACTTGCTACCACGATATCAGAAGATTGTGTGCACTGGTAGGTCAGAGGCACAACAATTGTTAGGAGATACAGACAGTACTACATCACTTTCTATCTGGTATTAATTTACTGTTTACATTCACAACTACTCGATTTATTCGAGCCGGTAGTAAATGTCATGTATCTTAATAACATTAACAATGGGAGAGCACATGCATAACGTAATAGATACAATTTATATCACCATAACAACCAGATGACAAACAATGCAAATAAATCTTGTTTACCTATGCTACACATATGCATCATTTATTTTTATTTTTCTCTTCTCTCATGTTATTTTGTTGTGTGTTTGTGAAAAGTCTTGTGGCCCGTTATACATGGTACCATGCTCTAATTATGTTAATGCACTCATAATTTACATATTATCGTATGTTGCACCAATTTTTGTTGTTACTTTTGACACACACTGAGGGTCTGATTCACAGAAGCGTTTTATAATGGCGCAAGCCCATAGGGAAACGTTCTGTGAATACGGCCCTATATGTTGAGGTAAATGATGTTGTGGAAAATGATATTACTTTTGAATTAACCAAGATGACAATACACGCCCTGATGAAGGACTTAATGAGTCCAAAATGCATTGGCCACTGATGCATCTGCCTATAAATAAAAATGATATAGAGGTCTCCTTTGAAGACTACTATAACCAGTGAATAAAACTGTTTTATTTTGAACTACCTGGATTCGTACTATCAGTCTACATGATTATAACGAATAGAAACCACTAAGTGGAATTTAGGGTGTGCAGCCCTCACAGGCTGACAAGCCTAGGTTCTTTCTTTCATCTAATGATCTTTGTGCCCATCACAGAGGCGCTTCACATTGGGTTTGCACCCCACTCGGATATATGAACTAAAAGAGATATATAAAATACATTAAACTTCTATCAAGACAACAGCTGTGCCCACTCACCTATCTCAAGGCAGTTTTTTTTACTTTGCAGCCTTATACCTGGTACCTTGAAAGATCTGTCAGAACCAAGCAGCACCCGCAGAGCCGATCCGCGTCACCTTCGTTTCCCTCAGAAAATGCCCTCTTAGTGTAATGGTGACATGCTTCAGGACATCCACAATGACAATATGCATTTCCAAATACCAAGCAGTTCCCACCTCGGGTCACTGCAGCCCTCATTCTACATTTAACCCCTATAAAAAACAAAGTGCCCCCCTTCAAGATGCCTGTGTCTTATCTCTGTTTGAGCTGCTGTCAGCAACCACTGTGGTGGTTCTGGCAAAATAGGAGTCAAGCAGTGGGTTGTGGGAGGAGGCAGATCAGGAGTATCAGGTGCCACTCCCCAAATGGAACTCTGATAATAGCTCCAACCTCTGATTACTGCTGCGTGGGGCTCTCTACCTGTTCATCTCAGGAAACGTGCACCGGCATGTTACTACCAGTATACCATAAGCACACAGGAGTATTTTCCAGCACATTTTGATGATGTTTTAGCACACAATATATGGCTGTAGTCTGCAAGTCTAAGAAGACATTGTCATGCTGGCTGTGCCCATATGTGCCAGTATCCCCATGTAACAGCACTTATTTTGGCTTGGCTCTTAATGCCATGCTACATCAAGAAAACATGTAATGATGGCTGTGTCCATGACAATATCCCCGCATAAGAATACTCACATTGGATTTGCTCATAATGAGAGTAATAATTCCATTCCACTTCAAGAAAACCTGTCAATGCTTCGACTGTGCCCATTAGACTATTATTCTCAAGTAAGAAAAATTAGTTTGGATTTGCTCGTAATAATGCCATCCCACTTCTGGATTGTTGGTCCATCTTTGGTTACTACGCCCAACGGACCAATATCTTCACGTAGGAACACTCATTTTGGCTTAGTTCATAATGGCATCCCAGATCAAGAAAACATGTCCATGCCGTGGTGGCAGTGCCTATTAGATCAGCATCTCCATTTGAGAACACTCAGTTCGTCTTTGTTCATAATGCCGGTAATAATGCCATGCCATGCAGGCTGGCTGTGCTCATATAGGTATGTATCCAAACTAAGAACACACACTTTAGTTTTTCTCTAAATGCCTTTAGAAATGCCATGCCACATCAAGAAAACAAGTCCATGGTTGGTGGTGTGCCCACGACAATATCCCCATGTAAGAACACTCACTTTGGCTTTGGTCTTAATGCCACTAATAATGCCATGCGACATCAAGAAAACATGTCCATGCTGACTGTGAACATAACAGTATCCAGATGTAAGAATGCTCACTTTGGCTTTGCTTTTACTGCCACTACGAATGCCACTCCACAGCCTTCACCTGCACATTCAATGGAGCGCTAGCAAACAGTGTCCCACAGAAGTGGGCTCAGTGAGGTGAGCCACTAACTCAGAGTCACCACCAGCAACCCAGCCAGCACAAAATGCACACCGAAGAGATTTCTCTTCTGAGATACAGGTCCCTTTGACGCTCCTAGGCCATCTTCTAGGGGGGGTCTTCAGAACATCAACCAGTGCATTGGCCCAGGGGCAGTATTTCTACCACTGGTCACGCTCAACCAAAGCCAGAGAACCAAAAAGATGCGGATGGTTAAGCCAGGAATGTGCAGCATTGGGCAACACCCAGGACAAAAAGTGGTGGATGCTGATTTAAGTGGAGTTCAGAAACCTGTACAACGTGTGAATATTTAGGGAGAAAATGCAGTAGAAGGGAACTGCCTTCTATGGCTCCACTGAGAATACCCTCGGGAGCACTGATGACTGATGAATTTTTTAATTGAGGGCATCATCATTTCTAATGAATGTGAGCGAGTCAATGAGGATAGCAAATGAGCTCCAACCTACCAAAGTGGTTTGGGGTTCTCCTCATAAGAACATTTTTAAAATAATGGGTTCAATGATTCATTTTACATCACACTTTCTGTGAATACATGGGTAAAAAGCCACACAGTTCAGTCTGTTTTGTAGGATAATGCATGAAAGTATTAAAGAGGGGCAAAGTCACCAACAGTGCACAGGAGAATTTTCCAATGCGTTTTCACAATGCTTATCCCCATATAGTTGCCGGTATTCTGCCAGTGTAAAAAAACAAATCCTGCTCACTAGTCCCAAATATGTCCATGCAAGCTGTACTGATATGTGCCATTATTCCCATGTAAGATCATAGTTATGTTTGCTTTGCCAGTAATGCTACTATAAGAAAGCATGTGCATGCTGGCTGCGCCATGTAAGCCCATATTTTAGTTGGCTTTGCCCTTAAAGACAGTAAAATGTACTATGCCAATTTAAGAAAATATATCCATACTTTCTAGACCAAAGTAAGCAAGTATACTAAAAACACACATTTTTGGTTTGCCCATAACACCAGTAAAACGTGCAATGCCACTGTAAATAAAACATGCCCATAGTGGCTGCACCAATGTACAAATGTAAGCCAGTATGCCCATGTTTGCCTTGTCCATAATTCAAATACAAAATGCCATGCCACTGTGAGAAAACATGTCTGTACTAGAATCTCCAATGTAAGCCAGGTTGCGTATAAAAGAACGCTCATCATGTTGGCTTTGCTAATAATGGTAGTAATAATGCCATGACACATCAAGTAAACATACTGGGTGTGCCTATGAAAATATCCCCAAGTAGGAACACTCACTTTGGCTTTGATCTGAATACCACAGTCTCTACCTGCACATTCATAAGCACTCTGACATTGTCGCACAGCAGTGGGCACAGCAAGGTGAACCATTAACCCAGAGTCACCACCACCATCCAAGCCAACACTAAATGCATATCTAAGAGATCTTGCATCTGGCCCCCAAATGCATGACCCTCTGGCCCTCTTAGGCCAGATGAGGAGCATCTTCCAGGGGGTCTGAACACTGCCCCAGAATGAATGTCTACCACCAGTCATGCTCAAAGCCAGAGAACCAAAGAGATGCACCTGAGCAGCCAGGAAAGTGCAGCAGTGAGCAACATCTACAACAACACGTGACAGATGCTGATTCAAAGGGAGACCTGCATGTACAACCCCTGAGTATGCAGGAGAAAGTTCAGTAGGATCTGCGTTCTGCATGAGAGTACCCTCAGGAGCAGTGGTTGCTAGATAATTTTTTAGTTGGTGGAGCGTCAACATTTCCCATGAGTGTGTGCGAATCACTGAGCCTACTAAAGGAGCACCATCCAAGCAAGGAGATTCGGGGAATTTCTCCCCTCAAGATAAAAGTTAAAATAATGAGTAGCAATAGTGCATTTTATAGCACACTTTCTGTGAAAATCTGGGTATAAAGACACACAGTTCATAATCAGTTTTGTTGGACAGTACATGAAAAAATCAAATAGATGCCAAGTCACCAACAGTGCCCAGGAGCATACTCCAAAGCTTTTTCATGATGCCTATCCCCACACCATATGCCAGAATTCTGCCATTTTAATAAACCATTTGTTTTTTGTCCACAATGGACGCACTGATATATAATCACAGCAAAGCACCTAGCAAGGGGCACTCATTCCCAATCTCACCTGTCCCTCTTCCAACATTCATCCCAACTAATTCACGTGCATTTCAAGATTGTACTCTCTAAACCTTTTTCACACAAATAAATCACATATTTTATTTAACACATATATTTAAACAAATATACAAACATACATGTCTCACACCATAAGAAAAAAAATGCTAGTACTTCAGCATTCTACCAAACTAAATCTCAAAAACATTGCACATTTGGTAAAAGTGATGGGGTTAGTGAATAAATGGAATACTCGTGCTCAATGTACACAATCTGTAGAGCTTTTTACTTCCAATATTGTGCCGGTCTAGACTGGCTTTGCTTATATCTTGTGCTAGTGACTACCATCACCCAATGCATGGTCTCGCATGTTTAGTAATTCGGTAGTCCAAAAAGTGCAAACATCAACAGCACCCAACCATTTTTTTTTATATTAGACTGAACTACTATTCTGTACAATATATTATATGAACATTTTTTCGAAACGAATGTCAAATTACGTCAGCTTTCCTGATTGGTGTGGTATTTGTGCATTAACAATGGTATACCTTTTCCTTGGGGTTTTCAAATAGCATGGTTTCTTTTGGCCGAGTAACAGTTTATGATATGCCTTTCTGGCAATTGTAAGGTAGAACGGTTAGAATCTATCTGTTTGTGTTCTCAAATAATTTGTATTATATTTCGATCCTGTAAAATATAAATCACAATCGCATATCATAACTTCTGCACAGAAAACAAGAATGTGTACATTTAATGAATAAAGGAACTGTGGGGCACTCTTTTCTTATTGTTCAAGAAAATTGTATAAGTTTGAACATCACAGAACTGGTAGATCTGCCTCCTAATCAGGCACTGCCGCCAAACCCTCTAAATGAGGCTTAGGCTATGCGTTTTTCAATGGGATTTTCCCATTGAAAAATGCTTTGTGAATCAGGCACTATGGCCTAATTCACAAAAGCGTTTTATAATGGCAAGACCCCATTGGAAAATGTTCTGTGAATTAGGCCCTTAGAGTTTACTAGTGAGTAACATAGTCACCTTATTAGTAAGCTTGCTGTAATACATACATTTCGTTTGGTGCACATTACAAATGCATCACATACACACTATTAGAAATCAATGGCGATTTGCTTTTGATTATTGTGTCATTATAATGAAACATGCTTGGTGCTGCACTAAACTTTGTTTCTGTCCTTTATGTCCACTGCCACGTTTCCTATGTTGCTGTGGGCCCAAGGACGCCGCCAAGCCGACCACCTGCCCACTTAGATGGCCTGCTGCTATTCCATATTGCTCAAAATGAGAAATGCCAGATCGAGAAATTCCAATGATACATGTCAATTCCCTTTTGCTTTCTTAGAGGAATGAGACGCTCAAAAGTCTGAAAATGACCGGGAACAAAATTGAAAACACAGGTGCAATGCACTTTGCTGCTATGCTGCAGATTAATTCATCACTTGAGGAATTGGACCTTGGTGATTGTGATTTGGTGAGTAGAACAATCAAATGCAAAACACAAAGGTTATGGTTTCAACTGAACAAAAAGTCGGATGCTGTACGTTGCCAATATATAGTACATTGAAAACATTTAATGGCTATCTCAGTCTCATGGGCCTATATCCTGGGGTATCACGGCGTTAGTACTATATAATGGTAAGAGGATGTTACAATTGGGTAGCAACAAGTAGTTAAACGGTGCAAACATTACAGGAAGCCAACAAATAGCGTTGGCCAACAGCATGCTACTTGCATACTCATGCAGAAATGCACATTAGCACCTGTGGGAAGATAGCACACCAATTATAGAGTGCAAAAAACGTGGGCCAAAACTACCGGTATAAGTCCACGTTCCACTCTGTTGGCCACCATAACATCCCTGGGCTCAACATGATTTTCATTACTTTGGGGCTCCCAGCTTCTCCGCTCTGTCTGCTTCCCGACCCCCATGAACCACTCTCTCCCCTTTCCTTACTTATGCCTTTGTGACGCCACACACCAGTTCCCAGCACCTTACGCGTCCTCTCGGGACACACATGCACCTCCCCCGCAATGGCCGTGGAAATGTAAAAGGGAGAGAGCCCCCTCCCATTTCCATTGTGATGGTGGCCATTTTTTTCTTTTTTTCTGGGTGTTAACAATCCATAGATTGTACCAGGTGCTAATGGGATAAGTACCCTCGTTAAAAGGCAGGCACTCTGCTTGTGCATTTCAACTCAGGCCACTGTACAGCATGTTGAACAGGCGATTATTGCTCAATTCTACACAGCCCACAGGAAGGCCATATCAGATATACGTCATAAAATTGCCAGTAACATAACATCTGCCAGTTTCAGGCCATATTTCATATTATGTTATTTCTGGGAATAATTGTGCATGTTTTCCTAGTTTTGTATTGATTTTGTGGGACCAGGGGCCATAGAGTATCTTGTAATGACATGTCTAAGGAATGTATATTCATTTTTCTAGTGATGTGGTAGTTACAGAGAAATATCATGGGTTTGACATCCCCACTGCAACAATTCCACTCCAAAATCTAGGACAAGAAACAGGCTCTTTTAATCATAATAATTTTGTTTTATTTAAAATAAGACATCAGGGAAATGCTGGTGAGTGTCTTTACAATGCTAGGTAAGTCACTTTTAAAACACTACAGTGGGAATTAATACACTGTGGAATGCTAAAACATGGGGGTGGGGGGTCCTGGAAGTCCCTCTACCGGCCATTAGTCCCAGTTTCGCGAGTCTTAGCCAGATTCTTTAGCTCACTCTCTTTCACAGTGGAGAAATATCCGTAACATTTCAGTCTTTGTCCTGCCCTGGGGCAGTCCAGCACTGAAATGCCAGGCAATTCTCCTCTTAACAAGAGTGCTGACAGCAACCCCAGACCCGTGTTTCGTCTGGTTGGATCTCATCAGTAGGGTGGAGCTGTGCCTCTCTAAGATCAGTGAGCCAGGGGTCCACATTTGGATTATCCTAGTAATTTAGGGTGAGACCCAAAGTTACTTTAACTAAGTAGGGAGTCCCTATTCCAGCCAATATTTCCGGTTTCGAGAGTCTTAGCTAGATTTTTTAGCTACCTATCTTTCACAGAGAAGACATACTGTAACATATCAGTCTTTGCCCTGCCCTGGGGCAGACCAGCACCAAAATGCCAGGCAATTCCCCTCTGAACAAGAGTGCTGACAGTAACCCTAGATGCGTGTTTCAGTCTGGTTGGACCTCATTAGTAGGGTGGAACTGTGCCTCTCTAAGAGTAGTGAGCCAGGGGTCCACATCTGGATTACCCTAGTAATTTAGGGTGAGAAATGACATCCCTGAGGTCCTTCCCGCGAATGCTTGCTGCAATCCTGTCCCGATATTCGGGGCTGTAGCCAAGAGAAGAATTTCTTTCCCATTCAAACCTATCCCGATTTCGAAAAACATTACCACATAGCTGGTCACTGGTGGCCATGCCCAGTTTAATCCCATTGCCAGTCCTTCATGGCCATGACCCGGATAATCCGGCCACTGCCCATGTCCACAGGCTTGTCACCAGTCACCGAAGGTATATCACTATTGTTTGTACCTACATTTTGACACTTTTGAAAAAATTAAACACAAACACATCTGCAAAACCATGCTTTCAGGTCCTTGCCAGTGGTCCTTGCAGTGGTTCGCTGCAGATCCGTCCATGTTTTATTTTTTGAAGTGTCAAAACGAATGTACAAAAAATAATCATACAACTTTGCACCCATTTGACAAAATCCTTTCAGACTTTGCACAAACATTCAAGGTCGGGTCTATAATCCTTCTGAAAACTTTTTTGCAGATTCGTTAAACAGCAACAAAGTTATAAGCCATCTAAAAATGTTGAGATCCCCTCTTATTTTGTCACCCTTTTTTTTGGACAGGGGCATAGCATGATTTACTGGCTTTTTGGTCAAAGCAAAGCCAACTTGAGTGTTAAGTGAAGAAGGGGCAAAGTGGGCTAGCATACTACAGTGGGACTGGCTGGGTATTGCTGTGCATGGAATTTTGTACTCTGTTCTTACATTGGGTAGGGTATGTTTCCTTCCTGTGATATGGCATTTGTTTTTACTGGTGTCAAGGTCAAAGGTAACATGTGCCATGTGGCAGGACTTAACAGATGAAGAGGACATCAAAAGAACCATCTTGAAACTGAAATCGTCCAGAGCCCCGAGCCCTGGCGGTCTGACGAACATAGACCTTAAACTCCACCCTGACCAATGGACTAATCTTATTAGTCAGATCTTCAGTCGCTGTAAAGATCTTCGAACAATTCCGACGACGTGGACCACGTCAGGGGTAGTACCTATCTTCAAGATGGGTTGTAGGTAAGTCCCTAGTAACTACCAGCCAATTGCCCTATTAGACATCATTGGCAAGGTCTTTGCATCGCTCCTTCTTGCAAAATTTCAAGCCTGGGCCAGACTCTCCCCCTGTGCTGACCCATTTCAAACGGGTTTTATGAAAAACGCAAGCACATCTGTGAACATCATGTTGCTTAACATCATCAAAAGCAACATTAGAGGGGGGCGTGGCCAACATGGAGCTCAGAAGACGTGAGTCCTGTGAGCTCCTCTTGCCGCCGACAACATCCTGATAATATTATCCTGTCTGGTGGGTCGTAGCGACCTGAATTTTGAAGTACAACTGGGTAACTGTGTGAAGCAGCTCCGTGTCAAGTTTCGACTCGCAAATCCTCTGCCTTGTGGTCTTGAGAGGAGAAGTCGTTTCGGCGCGTAAGAAGCGAGAAGCGCCTCCAAGATGGCCGCCGCGACTCGTCTTTTGTAACGGACAGAACCCCTTGGCGCCTGCAGTGGGGGAAGATATCTGCACCGTGTCGCAGTAAAGCGGACGAATGACAATTGCTGCCTGTGCACGGCGGCTGATGCACGCAGGGTGGAGCCGACTCCCCGTGCCTGGCTGCTGGGGGGGGAGGTGCGCTGTTGACACGGCCGGAGCCTCCCTGGATCCGGAGAGCGGGGACCTCCGGCGGCGTCCTGAGAGACCAGAGGAGCTGTGCGCCCGAGGAGTGGAGGTGAGAACGGGGGGTGCAGCCTCATCCTCGCCGGCAGGGAACCGGTGCTGCCTTTCGCACCGCGGGCGCTGGCGGTGGTGGCGGCTGCGATAACTGAGGATTGCAGCCCTGGTGGCCGGGGGCCAGGGGCAGAGACCGGAGGAGAGAGAGGTCCTCCTGCCGAACTTCGACTGTGGCGGCTGGTGCTTTCTCCCTTCCCTGCACGGGAGATCCTCGCGGGGAGGCGGGTCCCGACTGGGTGTCAGCACTACTGCTGGAACACAGCGACGAATCCACCCGCTGACACTTGCGGGACCCACAGGCTTTGTGTATCTGCCCCCCCAAAACTGGTGCCACTGACTGTCTGAGTAATCCTATGTAACTCACCGTGGGAACAGAAGGCGAGGAGGAGCACACGCTGTAGGCCGCTGGCCCACGATTTGTATCTGGGATGGCAGCTGAAGCCTGGTGAAGATCCTGTGGCATGCCCTACCCTCCTCCCCACGCTACCATGTGGAGAACGGTTTGCGGAGGGGGACCGGCGACTACTCTGGAAGCAACCCAGAAGCATGACAAGTAAGTGGGCCCTCCTCCCCCCTTTAGGCCCTCCCGACCTCCCTGAAGAATCAACTATTGGGGGACAATACCCAAAGTAAGGGGGTGATTTCTCCCTACGCAGGAGGAGGTGTAGGAAACGTAGGGGCCTTACAGCACAGCAGTGGGGGCCGGGCCCGGCTGGAGACTGGTGATACGACGTGGGCCCTTCTCAGGGTCTCGTGAAGGTGTGGATATCAGACCTATTACAGAGGACACTTATAGTCTCAGATGAACGGGGTTCTGTAGTACAAACCCCACCCGCCGGCTGCTCCCAGTGAAAGACAAGCCACAAACGCACCGCACAGCGGAGGAGAGGCCACGGGGAAGGGGCGACAGTGAGGATACCGACCCCAGCTGGGGGCCAGCGGTTGCACTGGGACTGCTCATGTGGTACTGATCCCTCCACCGCAGCGCCAAACGCACATCGAGATGGGAAAAGACAGGCAAAAGAAAGCATCAACCCAAAGCAGCATGGACCAATTTGCAGTCGCTGCCACCCCGTCTCAGATGGGAGTGGTTGCACAACCGACCTCTCCGCCGGACGAAGTACCCCTCTCCTTACGATGGCTGCCATCGCTAGCTCCCGCTCTGCCATGGAAATCAAGATGGATACCATCGCAGCGGATGTCTCCTTCCTGCGGCATGACTTACAGAAGCTAACGTCCAGAACCGGTGAAGCCGAGCACCGTATCTCAGAAGCGGAAGACAACATCAGTGGGATAAACAGGCAGCTGTCCCAAGCCCTGTCCCGCTTGAAAACCCTGGAGACCAGAGTGGATGAAGGAGAGGGAAGGGCTCGTCATTCTGGGCCTGCCGGAGGGCGAGGAGGGGCAGTGCCTAGAGTTGTTCCTCGAACATTTTTGAACCCCATTCTTTTTCGAAATTTTTCTCTGTAGAGGGGGCCCACAGAATGCCTTCGGGCAAACCGACCCCAGGTGCTCCGCCTCTGACAATGATGGCTAGATTACTAAATTATCGCGACAGACGCTCTCCTGCAAATGTCACGCTCACATGGGTCAGTCACACAGAATGGTTCGCGAATAGCCTTCTTCCCAGACTATACCCGGGAGGTGCAACGCGCAAGACAATCCTTTGAGCCACTTAAGAGGCAACTGGCGCAGATGAAAGTGAAGTACAGCCTTCTCTTCCCAGCCCAACTCAAGATTTATCACAAGGGATCGACAGTTCATTTTGCAGACCCACAGGAAGCCTGGAGATGGGCCGAAGCTCATATTGATGGGGAATGGTCCACAAGACCAGGAGTACAAAGAGGAAGACCCAGGCCTAGACCACAGCGGGCCTCCCCAAGGAGAAATCCGGAACGAAATGAACAAGAGGCTCCAGAACCTGCTGCGGAACTGGTTGGGCACTGAATAAAGTAACATCCTGCAGTGAAGAAACGGAATGCCCTACTAAACTAAATGAACGCACTGTTGCTACACCACCGGCTGTAGCATGAGAACCACCCCACCATGCAAAGCACTAACATTCGGCGCAAGAAAGAGGGCCCCTCCCACCCCTGAGAAGGACCCTTTCTTGAAACTTGCTTACAAGCTAGTTTGAGTTACTATGGGGCGACAGATGCTTCAGTTGGGGGTGAAGTATAGGGAGGGGGGAGTTGGGTATGTGTTTTTATGTGAAAAGGATGGACAAACTCGATGGAACATCAAATGCTCAAGACAAAGAATGTGAAGCGAAATGGACTGTTCTCTGCCACAGTGCGCATGCACACAATGGTCAGTATCCATGGAACACCGTTGTCACTTTATCGCTTAAATGAGCTCACAAATCACTAAAACCCGGACGTTGAAACTCCTCACCTGGAACGTAAATGGTCTAGGAAGCAGTCTGAAAAGACAATTAGTGCGGCAACTTCTCAACAGACACAGCCCAGACATAGCTTTCTTAACTGAAACCCACCTAGCCGGCACAACCAACGCACTATTTAAACGATCCAACTACCGCACAGCAATACAGGCAGGATTCACGATGGGAGCCAGAGGGGTAATAATCCTAATACATAAAAGGCTTCCTTTCACACTCCCGAGCACGACTCAAGACACTGGTGGCAGGTACACGTATGTCACGGGCACGCTATGGAACAAAACAATCTCCCTACTGCAAACCCCACTGATAGAAGACATAACACCACTGCTTACGATGGACACGGCAGACATCCTGATCCTGGGAGGAGATTTCAACGACGTAATGGATAATGTTCAAGACCGCACACACCTGCGCAGTAAAGACCCGAATCGCCGGACTAACCTAGCTAGCTTTGTAGAAGCCTTTGGAATTAGAGACGTGTGGCGGGATCTCCACCCGGAAGGCAGGGAATACTCCTACCACTCTGGGGTGCATGCGTCCTTGTCACGCCTGGACTATTTTTTTATACCAGCATCAATTATACATACAGCGACACAAGCAGAATACCTCCCAAGAGGTATCTCGGATCACTCCCCCCTGCTGATGTCCATTGCAACATACAAACCACTCCCACCTCCAGTATGGAGAGTGAACAATTACCATCTGGGATCCCCAGAGCTGGTAGAACGACTACAGAACGCTAGCACAACATACTTCGAATTAAACGCTTGTGGGAAGCTTATAAAACTGTGATTCGTGGGGAGATTATCTCCTGGACCTCGGCACAAAAGAAAGCACACTTGCAATCGATAAGGGAAGCAGAATCGAGCGTCAGATCAGCGGAGGAAACGCACCTAACGCAGGACAACCCCGACACGAATAGAGCCCTGATCCTAGCTCAGAAAAAACTGCAGAACATTGCGCTGGACAATGCTAAAGAGGCACACAGAGCGATGAGAGCCAGAATTGACGAAAAAGGGGATAAAGCTGTAAAGATGCTAGCGTGGCTCGAGGGGAGGGATGAGGGTCACAATCATGTAAGAGCGATCAGAAAACAAAACGCTGAAACAAGGTCAACAGATGCAGACATCGCGGAGGAATTTGCTAAATATTACGAGAAATTATACAGCGCACCTCAGCTCCCCACCGAAACTTCTGTGTTGGAGGGGATCGTCCTCCCTTCTCTCACTGCAGAACAAACGGCCATGCTGGAAATGGAAATCACAGAAGACGAGATAGTGGCAGCTATGACGCACCTACAATCTGGAAAGAAACCTGGTCCGAACTGCTTCCCCATTGAAACTTGGAAGAAGATAGGCGGGACCGAAGTGGCCCCACATTTACTTAAGCTGTATCTGCATGCCCGAGACGTAGGCAGTTTACCAGCAGATCTAAGGAAGGCGACAATAATTGTTTTGCCCAAAGCAGACAAACCTCCGGACGATTGCGGCTCTTATCGGCCAATATCTCTGATGAACAGCGAAACAAAGATACTGGCGAAACTACTGGCCACACGACTACAACAGGTCATAACATCCCTAATACACCCAGATCAATGTGGTTTTATGCCCGGTAGATCCACGAGGATGAACATACGCAGACTTCACCTGGCCATTGAGCGTGCCCAGACCCTGGATGCCCCTGTGGGTGTACTTGCAGTGGACTTTGAGAAGGCCTTCGACTCGGTCCACTGGGAGGCGCTCTGGGCGATTATGCGTAAAATGGGGATTGGCAAACGTTTCCTAACCTGGGTCCAACTGCTTTATGAGGCACTGATAGCAGAAGTGAAGGTGAATGGCTGGACATCGCGATCCTTCACACTAGGGAAAGGGACGCGACAAGGCTGTCCACTATCGGCCCTCCTTTTCGCACTGGCCATGGAACTACTGGCCCAATGGCTGCGAGACACACAAACTTGGAATGGCATCCCTGGAGGAACAGAATGGGAAGACAGAGTCTCACTATATGCAGACGACCTACTGATATACTTCCAACATCCTAAAACAGCATGCCCAATAGTAACACAGCTACTGCAGGAATATGGAACATTCAGTGGCCTGAGGGTGAACCGATCCAAATCTACATTGTTCGCTTTGAATCGCCTAGGAAACGAGACCCCGGAGCCCTGCCCATACAAAGTTGCGCATGAACAGTTTCGATATCTGGGTGTCCAGATCACAAGAAATCTCGACGACTACACAATGAACAACCTACAACCCATCAATGAAAGGTTCACAAGGGATGTGCAACATTGGAAGTCCCTACCCTTGACCCTATTAGGGCGCGCTGCACTGTTCAAGATGCTAACACTTCCACGGTACTTTTATGTACTACAGGCTGCTCCACTGCACATACCGACGTTCCAGGAGATAGATCGTGAGCTCAGGCAACTACTGTGGGGATGCGGACACCCAAGAATAGCTCTTCAAACATTACAAAGGTCAATTTGGGAAGGAGGCATCGGTCTACCAAGATTGCAGACGTACTATTGGGCCAGCCAGATGGCGATAATAAACGATGCTCTACACGTCAACCCAACACTACCACATGTGAGAACGTCCCGCCCCATGGAACTGTACGCAGGAACACATAGAGCAACCCCTAGCGACATGGCCTCACACATACCACGCATCTGGGCAGAATCACATACCTTTATAGGCTGGGGGGACAAAATCACTCCACTACAGCCATTGTGGAATAATAGGAACCTCTCTGAAGTGACTAAACTATCGAAATGGCCAGCGTGGAAGAGACACGGTATAGAAAAAGTACAGGACATTATAGAGGAGGGAGCCATAACACCTTTTGATGAACTAGTCTTGACCTTCGGCCTTCCAGAAACAGAGATACCACTATACACAACTTCGGCATGCTCTGCAGCAGTACCTCCCCGCCCTCTCTGACATGGCAGACTCTACCCCGCTGGAGAGAAATATAGTGGTAGACCATATCCCAGCCAAAGTCACTACTGTCATGTATAGTGTCATCACCTCCTTTGCCACGCCAGAGCTGGAGCGACTAGTGTTGAGATGGGAGACTGACGTAGGAGAAATTATGTCTGAGGACTGGGTCCAGGTCCTAATGTACCCCAGGGAAGTCACCATATCAGCTAGACTACACCTAGTACAACTGAAGATACTACACAGGATCTATTATCCGAGAGTAGCCCTGTACCAGTGGGGCAAAATAGCTGAACCCAACTGTCTATGATGCCGGGAGGAGGGTGGAACCTTCTTCCATATACTCTGGTAATGCCCGGTGATCTGTCAATACTGGCAGCAATGCTGCGATGCACTATCGAGGGTGCTGCACCAGACGATTCCCAGAGAGCCCAAACTCTTGATACTGGGAGTGGACAGCGAGATAGATTTGTCAAAATATGAGACACTCTGCCTCATGACTACAACAGCAATATGCAAAAGGAACATAGCACGCCTATGGGGAGCAGCGGAACCCCCGCAAGTGGAGCAGTGGATAAATGATGTAGAAATCTGCATCGTGATAGAAAGGAGGGTCTACAGAGCCAGTGGCTGCCCTGAAAAAGCAGATAAGGTATGGCAGCGCTGGGAAGACACAATGTGAACTACTGAACTTTCCATACCAGGATATCATGAACCAAGAGTTGTGGATGTTGCGGCGGGAATCCTGTTACTGAACCAAACCCCATTGCGTCGTGTATCGAAGTCTATATGAAAGCATGTAGTATGTGTTTCATATGAATGTTTTTTCCATCCAATGTTACTTTTATTTCTATTATCGTTATTTTTGTCATTATCTAAATGCTGGCCACGGGGAGCCCAGCGGTTGTATGTTATAAAATCAATAAAATGTGTTATTACATTTTTTTTTTTTAAAAAAGCAACATTAGAGCTGCCGCTCTAAGAGTGTACTTGTCTTTCATCGACCTAACCCAGGCTTTCGACCGAGTGGGCAGCGAGAAACTCTGGCAGAAGTTGGGTGTATGGGAATGGCCACCATCAATCCTAGGTCCATTAATCGCCCTACATTCCAACACAAGTATGCGAGTAAGGCTCAGTCAACAAGGTCAGATGACGGCAGAAATCCTCTCCAAAAGAGGGGTGAAACGGGGCTGCCCCCTAGCCCCTGCCCTATTTATCGCATTTCCTGGGGACTACAAAGACTCAGCAACGACAGTACGATCATTTACTCCAAAAGTCCAAAATTCCAACGTTTCACGGCCCGTTTACGCAGACAATCTGATCCTGCTGGATCAAACACTGATCAGCCTCCAAAGGCAACTAAACAACTTGGTAACGTACATCGAACAAAACAACTTAGAAATTAACAAGACCAAAACGAAAATGTTGGTTCTTGAGAAACTCCCCAAAAAACATGAGAAACCAAGTTGGTTCCTGTTAATAAGTAAATGACCACGCTTCACGCTGATGCTTGTCTTTATGGAGAGGCTTTATTTCTTTAGTTCATCCAAGAGAAAGGCCCCCAGCTGTGGCTGTCCTCCTGCTCTCAATCCTCTCTCTCTCTGCTGCTAGAATGTGGAACCTTTGCTTAATCATAACAACAAAGGTTCCTTGGTAACTAGGTTACATGGCAGCAGCTGAATTGATGTGATTGTAAACTCAATGAAGTAAATGTAACCACCTCCTAACACCTCCCTTCCTTTTACCAAAATATAAGTATTTGCCTAAACTAGATAATAGATTTCATTGAACATAAGTAGTTCATTATTTACATAGTATCTGATACACCGCTATATGAAGAAATAATTAAATTGCTTTAAATACCTTGCAGTGCAGTTACAAGTTGTTGTTTACCTTTTTGCAAATTGCTATCCTCTCCTTGTTCCAGACCCCACCCCCTTTAACAAGCACCGAAGATCCCAAATCTTTAACAACTTGTTTGGGCTGTGAAAATATGGATGCACCTTTGCGCACCTTGGTGGGAAGTTTGATCTTGATCCAATCACCTTCCTCAAGACTGAATTCTCTACAAGCATTCTTCCTGTCATATTGCTCCTTGGATCTGACCCCAGATTCAAATATCTTCTCTCTCACTCCCTCCAGATCTATTCCTACGAATTTTGACCTTCCCATCCAGCCTGGACACATGTGTGAGTTAGGTTTCCTCCCTCTTAATAGTTCAAATGGGGATACACCCGTAACACTGTGTGGTGCTAGTCTATATTGGAATGTTCTCTCCATTATGGTCCTGATCCAGTCACCTCCTGTTGCTACCGCAATTCTAATTGCATCCATGAGAGTGCGGTTGAAGCGTTCTACACACCCATTGGTCTGGGGATGATATAATGAAGTGGTTACTTGTTCTATTCCATGGTTACTCAAGAACTCTCTAAATTCCTTGGAAACCAATTGGGTCCCATTATCTGATAAACACTTTCTGGGGAATCCCTCTCTCCAAAATAATTGCTCCAAACATTTAATGATGCTACTGCTGGATATGTCTCTTAGTGTAAATATTTCGGGCCACTTGGATAATAAATCTATGACAACCAGTACATAGGTGTCTCTCCCACCCTTGATATTGAAAGGCCCTAGTAAGTCTAAAGCAACCTCATCCCATGGAACTGTGGATGGCTTTCTAACAGTCATGGGTACTTTTTGAATCCTGAGACCCTTATTACCTTCAATGCAATCATAACAATTGTTGACCACTTCTTCAGTGTCTTTGTCAAGATTAGGCCACCAAAATTCTGCTCTAACCAAGCCTTTGGTTCTAGGCAGTCCCAAATGCCCAACATGAGCTAGCTCAATTATTAATTTTCTCATTTTAATAGGTACAACCATCTGATGTCCTCTATGTAAGTATCCTTTATCAATCCAGAGTTCTTCCTTAACTTTGGCAAACCCGCCTAAATCACCAATATAGTTTCTTATTCTGTTCTGCGTCACCAATGTTAAAACTCTCTGGTACAATTCATCCTCTGAACATGCATTGTCCCACTCCTCTTTCTTTACTGACTCATGAACCTGAAATATTTCAACACCTTTCTCACGAGTCAGAGGAGACTCCTCAGACACTGTTTCTCTCACTACTGATCTGGATAAGGCATCAGCAACTACGTTGGTTTCACCACTAATGTGAAGCATATCATATTGCAGGCCTTGTAGGGATGTCACCCACTTCATGATGCGTCTGGAGACTCCCTCCAGACCACCTTTGGTAAATATTCCTATTAGGGGTTTATGGTCTGTACATACTGTGAATTCTCTGCCCCACAAATATCTTTTGAACTTTTCCACTCCCCAGACACAAGCCAATGCTTCCTTTTCTACCACTGAATATCTGTTCTCAGGTCCTTTGAGAGATCTAGAGGCAAATGCTATGGTGTGTAAGCCCTCCTGATCTTCCTGCATTAGGACTGCCCCAATACCATAGTCACTTGCATCCACAAATAGTAATGAATGTCTACTTTCTTTAAACGTTTTCAAGATGGGTGCATTGACTATAGCATCTTTAATCTTACCAAACTCTTCCTCACAAGATTCATTCCACTTGAACGTAACACCTTTTCGAGTCAACATCCTCATGTTCCTTGACAAATTTGCCAACCCTCTAACAAACTTGCCATAAAATTCAACCAGACCTAGAAAAGATAGTATATCTGCTTTGGATTTTGGTGCTTCTATCTTGCGAATAGCTTCTATGGCCTTTTCTTTGGGTTTGATCCCTTCACCTGTAATTTCATGACCTAGATATTCAACTTTGTCAGTTTTGAATATGCATTTCTCTAACGATACTGTAAGGCCAGCCTCTTTGAATATGTTCAACACTCTCTCTAACCTTTTATCATGTTCTGCTTCATTTTTCCCACATACTAGCACATCATCCTGGTAACACATGACACCTCTCTCTCCTCCCAGTAATCTGTACATGACATTCTGAAATACACTAGCTGCTGAAATCAATCCAAATGGCATTCTTATACATCTGAAAAGGCCAATAGGGGTAATGAAAGCTGTGAGATCTCTCGAATCAGGGTGTAATTCTACTTGGTGATATACAGATTTGAGGTCAATAAGAGAAAATACTTTGGAATCAGACACCCCTGCCAATAAATCATCTATTCTGGGTAAAGGAAATTTGTCAGCCACTACATTTTTATTCAGGTGTCTAAGGTCTATGCATATCCGCAGAGATCCACTGCTCTTTCTCACTATTACAATAGGACTAACCCACTCTGAGGAATCAATTCTCTCTATCACCCCTTCACTTTCCATTTTATTCAATTCACTCTCTACATCTTTTCTCAGGGCCAAGGGAATGGTCCGTAATTTGGCAACTTTGGGAATGGCATCCCTTTTCAAACGAATTTTGTGCACAAATCCCTTCAAGCACCCTAACTTAGTGCCACTCATATGCCCTCTGGCCCCTTCCATAACAATGCTCGAGACCGATTTTCCACCGGATTTTCCACCTTCAACAGTCAAAACCTGTTCT
Source organism: Ambystoma mexicanum (assembly GCF_040938575.1). Lineage (NCBI taxonomy): Eukaryota > Metazoa > Chordata > Amphibia > Caudata > Ambystomatidae > Ambystoma > Ambystoma mexicanum. The sequence goes on along the minus strand of NC_090932.1, from coordinate 855,646,100 downwards.
GGGTGGCTTGCTTCAAGTCTTATCTTGAGCTCTGCCTGATCGCTCCAGGACAACAGCTCTCCACCTCTGTTGGCTACATGGATAGTCCCTAACGCCTTCCTGTCTTTGAATTGGAGCTCAGCTTCAAAGCACCCTAAAATTTCTATGGGCACATCTCCATAAGCATTTGCTCTGACTACATTCTCCCACAATGTACAACATCCAAATTTCTCCTTCCACACTTGCACACTTATCAAAGTATAATCTGCTCCACTGTCCATGAGCATTGATACTGGCACCCCTCCAACTAACACAGTTGCATATGGTTTCTTTTTCTTGACCTTCCCATCAATGGCATTGACTGAAAATATAACTTCTCTACCAGCATCATCAATTGATATAAATTCTTGATCTGCATTGACTTCATGTATTTGACTTGGGGCGGTATAAAAATTCCTACAGCATCTAGCCATGTGTCCTCTGACCCCACATTCATTACATATAATGTTTGATGCATAACATTCTTTGTCAGATGCTTTGTGATATAGACTCCCACATCTGAAACACCTCCTAATTGATGCACCTCTAGGATAACCAGAGTCCCTGCCACCCCTGAATGTAACATTCTCACTGGGCGACCCTCTGGTAGATGATCCTTGTCCCCATGCTCTGGTAAAGGGACCTTGGCGACCCTCAGGTCTCCTACCCATTTGCCAAGTGCGACGCGCAGTTGCCGCACCTCTCTGCATCACTCTCGAAACCTTATGTATGGCAGCTTCATTGTCATCAGTTTTGGGCTTATCTTGAGATGTATTATCCACTTGAAGCATTTGTATACATTTGTCTGTGTGTTCTATCATTTTCGCTATCTCAATTGCTCTATCAAGAGAAGGATTTCTTTCCTTCCATAACTCCTTCCTGATATCATTAGAACACTTAATCATGAGTTGGTCCCTGACATGCTCATCTCGACAATGGTCAAATCTACATTTGATGGCTAAACCTCTAAGAGCAGTTACAAATTCCTCAATACTCTCTCCAGTTTTTTGAGTTCTCGTGGCAAATTTGTACCTTTCAAGAATTATATTTTCTTCAACACAGTAGTGTTTGTCTAATTTTGCTAATGTTTTCTCATATGGACCCCCATCAGGAATGTCTGGAGGTTCTGGTAGTTTTTTGACCACTTCCTGTCCTGCGGCACCTAAACAGTGAAATAGGAGCGCCTCTTTGCGCTCATTGGAGAAATTGGGTCCAAATGCTGCCAGTGCATATTTTTGAAAACCCTCTTTCCAGTCTATCCAACGCACTCTGGGCTCACCTGGTGTAGGCAGGAAGAAAATTGGGGCTGGGACGTTTGCCATGTTGTGAATTAATTAATGTCACCCCCAGGTAGGAAACCTTACACAGCCACACTGTCACTTACTTGTACTTAAATTTTATAAGGTGTGATTTCAGGTGGAACCTGTGCTGATATTGTCAGCGCTGTCTGTGGTAGTTGCAATTTGTGATCCACAGGTCAGCCTCCTCCGTAATCCACAGGTGATCCAATTTGTGATCCACAGGTCATCCAACCTCCTCAATATTCGTGCTCAGCTCCAGTATGCTTTTATGGTTCTCTCCACTGCCAGGCACTGACTTCTTTCTTGGTGCTCCGCTCCAAAATGCGCTTTGCTGGTTTACTCCGCTCCAGGAGGATGGCCGTGTTTCTCGCCTGCTATTACACAACACATCTAGTGTAACACTCCGTCCATTTGCATCCAAACTGTAATCAATATTGCTGCAGTGTTGCTGCTGCTGGGGGCCTTTTCTCCTTGGCCCAATCCTCGTCGCCAATGTTAATAAGTAAATGACCACGCTTCACGCTGATGCTTGTCTTTATGGAGAGGCTTTATTTCTTTAGTTCATCCAAGAGAAAGGCCCCCAGCTGTGGCTGTCGTCCTGCTCTCAATCCTCTCTCTCTCTGCTGCTAGAATGTGGAACCTTTGCTTAATCATAACAACAAAGGTTCCTTGGTAACTAGGTTACATGGCAGCAGCTGAATTGATGTGATTGTAAACTCAATGAAGTAAATGTAACCACCTCCTAACAGTTCCTAAGTGGGTAGAAGATTGAATCTGTCGCTCACTTTAAATATCTAGAAGCCAAGCTTGACTGCTCGAAAACGGATGTCCGAAAGCAACAAGTCCTTGGGACAACATTCGCAACCTCACGGCGCAAACAAGAGCAATTGATCAAAAATTCGGAAAGGTTCTCGCTGTTACTGGCAATCCAATTTTACAAAACGAAAGTGATACCAGCAACCGTCTGCAGATTGGATGCCTGTCCTCCGATCCCAGCTACAATTTGGGCTAAACTAGAAGGAGCCCTATGGAGAACATCCTCAATTTACCGAAATAGACACCTATTGCAGCCATTTCGCTAGAACTTGGCCTGCTTTCGCTGTCGGCGATGGTTGACCATAGCAACATGCAGCTATATTGAAAGATCCTGATATCAGACAGCCTGCCTATGTATCAGCTGATCGCCGAAGAAATTAAAAAAAAGAAGCTGCAGTATGCCAAACAACTGGGTGGCCTAAAAAAACTGCAATTTTACTCTATAACCTGCACAGAAGATGACCTAATCCTCAATCCACAAAGAGTGAAACAAAAAATGGAAGATCAAGACTGGACAAATGCACAAGATCAGACATCTAACAACAAACTGTTACGCCACCTACCTCCAACAACCAGAAGAGTAAAAGACACTATGACATACATCACTAAATTTCCGGATAAAAAATGGAGAGGGACTTTTATGAGAGCGCGACTAAATCTCCTCTTGATGCATGACATTTTGGAAATAAGATCACTATCTACTTCGAACAAATGCAGATTATGCCCAGAGGAACATCATCGGGAAACCGTAAGACACCTACTGACGTCTTGTTCAGCTATACGTGGAGAAAGAACTGCATACATCTCACCACTGTTTTCAGACTGTGACCTACGAGAAGAGGAATCATGGTGGGTTCGCTTAATTTCCAGTGAAAATACTAGAGCGACTATTGCAGCGGCAAAGATTTTAAACTAGCCTTTGAGAAAATAGAAGCGTCACAAAATTTGATTTGAAAGACAACTCCGACGGATGTCAAATTCTCAACTTTGTCTACTCTTAACCTTTCTTGTAAAAGCCTAACATGGCTATACACATGTAATAAAAAAAAGGTAACATGAGTGTTCTTACACGGGGAGGGGCATTTGTGCTGCCCTAAAGGCAATGTTTTCTTACTGTGGCATGACATTTTTTACCAGCGTTAGCCAGGGAGCAAATACAACATGATGAGTGTTCTTTTGTGGAGGGGAGTGAATTTATGTAGCCAGCAAGGATATGTTTTCTTACTTTGGCATGGCTCTTTATTTTTACTGCCATTAGGGCAAAGCCAACAGGAATATGCTCTTATGTGGGGTTCCTGGCATATATTGGCAAGCACCTTAGTGCTGGTTCTGGAGATTACTGTTGGAGGGTTGGTACAGGTAGTGGATTGCAGGATTTGAGGGGTAGTGGGTCCTGGTGGGGACGGGATATGTCTGCAGGGTTTAGGTATATTCCTAACAGTTATCATTACTGGCATTATGGGCAAAGCAAACATGAGTATGCTCGTATATGGGAATACTGGCATATATAGGTGTACCAGCGTGGTCATGTTTGGGCATAATCAGTATGAAAATGTTTTTTGCACTTCCATATTGCTGGCATGTAGCGGGAAAAGGCATTATGAGAATGTTTTGGAAAATGCTTCTGTGCATTGTTGATGACTTAGCATCTAATAGATGTTTTTCATGCTTTAACCTACAAAACTGATTGTAAACAATGTGGCTTTTTACTAATTTTGTCACAGAAAGTTACTGTAAAACGCACAATTTTAAAGAATTATATTTAAAAAATGTCCTTGGACGGAAAACACCCCTGAATCCCCCCTTGAATGGTTCGGGCCCCCTTGCTGTGCTCAAGAACTCCTGCACATTCAGCCAGAGGGAGTACATACTCCTTTCTCTCTGCGGGCTAACCCTCCGCTGGGCCCTTCTTCATAAGGTCCAGGCCCCACTTGTTAGACAATCCTGGCAATGCCTGTGGCGGCTTCATAGAGGCCTGTTCAAACCCCATATTATTTTCTGAAAACAACCCAGGGCATTAATTATTTTACTTATTGTCCCTCCCTCACCTTTTCATAATTCTATTTCTAAAGGAATTATATTTTAATACAGTCGGTATTTTTCACTTACATTCTTGGTTGTAGAATGCAATCTCATGGACAGGAATGAGCACTGAGATATCTCCAACCCTTTCCTTCATTGGCAATGTCCACTGGTTGAAATTGGGAAGGTGCTAGGCATCCACATAATCAGATTTTCCTCAGCACCTCTTGGATCCTGATAAGAAGGTGACCTCTGTTCTGGGACCCATCTGAAATGGTTAGACAATCCTCTCTGGGCCGAGTTCTCTAGCCTTCTGTGCCCTTCTGCACATGTTGATGCAAGTTCCCCCAGTCAAATTGAATTTATGCCAGCAGACAGTAACGAAATGTCCAGTTTCGTCCATACTTCTTTTTCTATGGAAGCATCACATCTTATACTAGGGTAAATCCATGCAACATCATTTTACCCAGCATGTTGGATTGGACAGACCCTGTGACTGATTCTATATTCTTTCTTACACCCAACGGGGCCCTCCTCCTTGCTTCTATTGACTCATTGAATTTGATGTGTCATAAAGGGGAGGCGTCACTACAAACTAGCCCTCCCTCGAGAGCGGAAACTATTTATGAACTGATATATTAATTAATTCAAATAAATATGCACATACACATGATATTGGTGAAAATAGCATATTCAGATTCATAGGAATATTCTGAATCGAGAGGTATAATTTATGTTTGTTACTACAACATGTTGGAGTTCTTATAATATGCAAAGTGTGCACAAAGCATACATTGTGCTATCTTTTTTTATGTCTATGATTCTCCCTTTTCATCTGAATTCCTATCTGTATATACTTTTTAATGGGACAAATGGTTCAAAAGTTACAGTAGACATTTTCCAATTGTCACTTTGAAAGCATTTTTTTAAAATCAACTCCTGATGTACAATAGCTCAGTAATATCATTTAACTTGACATAGGAATGAGTCATTAGTTTGTTCTCGATTAACCAAGGCATAATGGAACAGATTAACATTCTTTCCACAACGTAATGCTTTCCAAAGTGATGGGGTTATTTAATTATTTATTGGTCACTTATTGGGCCCTTCTACAATTAGCAACACTGTTTCAAAGCGCCCACAGGGCAACAGGGTGGGGACACGGGAAGGAAGACATTGAATTACAACAAAGATAAATAATTGAATTAACAGTACAAACAAATCATGAGAATAAAGGGGAGGAGTGACAAACCTACTATGCCTTGTGTGTGTTCAGAACGTGCAAGTGCAGAGGGGAGGGGGTGAGGGATAGCTGTTTTGGTGCTCAGCGTAAGTGCTAAGAGGAAAGTAAGTGCAACCACTCGTGGGTGGGGTGAGCCTGAGTAAGTGCAATAGAAAAGACAGCGGCTGGGATGGGAGATGTGGGGGGGTCAGGGCCCCGAGGACACATAAAGGCCCTGCACATCTGTCAGGCTACTGTATTATTATCATGGAAGAGAGGAGAAGAAGGAAGAAGGAAGAGGTAAAGAGAAAGGTCTTGATGCTTTTCCAGAACTTAAGAAGATCCTGCTCAAGACGCAGAGGGAGAGGGAGGCTATTCCACAAGAGGGAGCCAGCTGAGGAAAGAGATTGACCACCAGCTCTCTGTTTAGCAAACTGCTTAACACACAGGGAGTTGGTGCCGGAGGAACGGAGGAGTCTAGAAGGGGAGTATTTGGTCAGGAAGTGTTGAAGATGGAATGGTCCTTGGCCCCAGATAGCCTTGTGTACAGTACATAGGGATTTGAATGTAATCCGTGCTGAGACCGGGAGCCAGTGAAGGCTTTGTAGGGCAGGAGAGATACGGTCCCTGAGCTTGAGGCCAAAGATAAGTCTTGCTGCCCTATTCTGGGTTAGCTGGAGGGTTCGCAGGGTGGACAAAGGAAGGTTAAGGAGGAGTCTATTGCAGCCTGGAGAGAACCAGAGCACGAGTAACATTGAGTCTCTGGGGGAAGGTGAGGAAGGGCAGAGTTAATTTGAGAAGGCAGAGCTGAAAGTGGGACTTCTTGACAATGTCCTGAATATGAGGGATGAAGAAAAGGGAAGAGTCGAAGATGACTCTGAGATTCTGGCTTCAGAGGCGGGGCTAGGGAGGGTGGCCAGAGTGCAGGGAAGAAGTATGGTGCAATGGACCCAATAGGGAGAATCTTAGGTTTGCTAGTATTGTGGCAGCAGTCATTAGCAGTGCACCAGGCCTGGATGGCAGAGAGACAGTCAGGGATAAAGGAGGGTGCAAGGGCGTCAGTGGGAAGTTTGAAAAAAACATTGTGTATCATCGCGTAGCACTGGAATTTGGGGAATAAGAAGGAAATGAGTTGTGCTAGCAGAGAAAGGTATATGTAAAGAGCCAGGGCAAAAGAATGGAGCCCTGGGGGATGCCACAGGTGGAGGAGGAAGTAGGGGAGGAGAAAGGGCCCAAAATGGTTTTGGAGGAACAGTCAGTTAGGAAGGAAGGAAGCCAGTCCAGTGCCCACTACTAGATGCCAAGCATGTCAAGGAGCCTTTTTATGAGGATGGAATGGTTTTCTGTGTCAAATGCAGAAGAGAGATCGAGAAGGATGCGATATAAGGGGAGTTGGAGCCAAGAGATGCGAGCAGTTCTTCACAGGTGTCCAGAAGAGCAGTTTCTTTGCCTCTGGATTCTCGGAAATCAGACTGGTGGTCATGTAGGCCGCCAACAAGTTCGGTCTGAGAGTTGAGTTGAGGAAGGGCCATCTTCTCGAGCAGTTTTCCCAGGAAGGAGGTGATAGAAATGGGGCAGTGGTTGGCTGGCCAGGAAGGGTCAGCAGAGGGTTTTTTAAGGAGGGGTTGCACAAGGGTTGCTTCAGGGAAGACGGAAAAGTACCAGTAGCAAAGGAGTGGTTGCAGAGATCAGCAAGGGCAGGGGCGAGAGAGGCAATCATTTCCTTGATGGTTCTGGAGGAGCAGGGGGCAACCTGTTTGGACCTCACTGGGCATTTGCGTTTTGAAGATGCCCTTAGGTTGTCAGTCAGAGATCGATGAATCACTGAAATTGGGTCTTTAAGATTACCTTGGAAAGACCAGTGGATTTGATTTTCTGGTGAAGAATACTTGCATGTTACCCTATTTCTTGTAGCATGTCCATATATTACTTTACTTTGGACGTGTTTTATAAGACTTATTCTCTGTGTCATGTAAAATGTAAGCTGCCTATTCTATGAAGTTGTCTTCCAATGATTACAAACATACTGGAGAACGTTTAAGTAATATTTTGATTATAATAAAGTCTGCAATCTTGTCAATCTCAAGTATTGAAAAGTGCTAGCGTCCTATGTTAATATGCATGTATTATTTCGCTGTCACACAAAGATTTCTTGGGTTACAAAATTCATAGAGATGTTCAGAATTTACACCATAGTTGGTGCCTCCTTCAGCATTTTTGTTCTTTTACTTTCAGTCGTACGTGAACTGATGTTTTCTCCATGTGTTAGATGTACAAACCCAAATCCATCACCAAGTATTTCAATAAGCAACCTCATGCTGCAAAGGACGGGAGAGGATTTAGTTCTATACAGCTGTGCAGAAATGAGCAGGGAAAATGGCAGAATGCCCCTCCCCAAAAATGTGGCACTCAGAACACAGAATATTCAGGCTTTATGTAGGGTTTTACACAATACATATTATACAGATGAACCAGGATGATACCATCAGTTGCTTACATTAACAATTAACTTGCTAATGCAGCATCCACCAAACCTGAAGGGAATGGCTTTACAGCATCATTAAAGACTTGTGCAATTCTGCTTGGCCTTCCCACAGGATACAGAAAACCACCTCTAGCAGATCTTTCCATTACATTTAAGAAAACTTGCTCTGGTGTCTACCCCCATTCTAGGCCGTTTAACATACCTTCATTAGAATACCTAGAGTGTATTTAATGGGTGTACCTGCGCCTCAAACAAAGGCTAACGGCATGCCCACATGGTTTTATGGGTCGTTTACATGCCAATCAGAGTTCATACTGTGCCACCTGCCCAAACATTACTGTGGTAGTGTGTCATCTCTCAAATGTGGATGTTTTGCTCTGTCAGTAGCTCATGCACATCTGCGGCTTATCAAAAATAAAATGCTGTCAACTTCAACTTCAACATACAAATGCATGCTGCTTTTGGTGTTATAGATAGAATTTTTGTAGCGGCATGTACTACCCACTGCACGCATCACAGCACTCTTGAACAATGTGTGGGGAAATGTAAGCTGGAAAATGAGCAAAGACATGTCAGGGAATCAAATGAAATATAATGGGACACATCAAGCTAAAGACAAATAAAGGAAGGGATTCTGCGTCTCATTTGTTCCTGTAGCTAGCTTACCCGAGTCACTGGTGCAATGCAGGTGAACAAGTACTGCATAAGGGAATTTATCTAGCTCTTGGGGCCAAAGCTCCAGATAAGATTTTGAAGTGGGAGTATTTTACTCCGTTTTTTATATAGGTCCATGTCCTAATGGGAGTATTTTATAAGCGAGTAAAAATGTTTTAACTGGAAAACTGAAATGTTTTTGTGATAATTATTTCTTTGCAACTTGTTATTCATGCACATTAAAAGGTGGAAGGTTAATAATAATAGTTTCTTCCTTTGATACTACATGCACTAGTTGTCCAAACATATCCAAGGAGCTGTTTGGGTGAAAGCAGGGGCACAAGATCCTAAGTGTCTGTTTCCTATATTCTGTTGGGAGTATTTTTACTCTCTATTTCTATTGAGTATTTGGCTATTTTTAAGGAGTAAAAGTGGCTGGTCCACTCCTTGTGCGTAGGGCTGCTTGGGGCTCCATCACCATACCGCAAGGGGATTATGAATCTATATAGAAAAATAAGCTGAGATTTAAAAAAAAAAATTGAAACTTATAATGAGGAAGTTTAAAAATAAAATTGAACAATGGAGAAAATTATTTAGCATATTAAAATGCCTTAAAAAATTAAAATCGTGCATTATTCATTATTACATTTATAACATCCATGAACACATAACCGATAGATCTACATACAATACAGTTCTGCATTCACCAATATTTCTAATTAAATTGAAGGAGCGATTTGAAGACATCATGTTCCCCTTTTGAGGGGAACGGTCAGCAGGACTTGAAATATACCCTTATTTTACCCAGACTCTCTTTAGCCGTCTTCTTATTCATGATAGCACACATAGCATGGAAGTACATTCTTAAATAATGGAGACATCATATTTTAGTACAAGAATTGGAAAAACATGTATTCTCCCACTTATCAGATATCATAAAACGTTCAATCAAAATTGTTTTTGTACGTACAATTCGTTCTCGCAGTACATTTTCCCAAAGATCAACAGGCTGCCATGTAATTGAGAGAGGGGCCCCAAATATATGTGCCCCATTTGAAGGGGTTGTGAAGTACTAAGATCAGTCTTTCAGATAAGAGTATGATCCATATGTTTTGCCATCAAGCTAGGCACCTGGGTGGTTCTGGCCCTCTCCTGAAGGACGTCGTTCGGTGTTGACTAGCTATTAGTAACAGTACAACGATATAGCCAATATTAGTACATACCAGGTATCCTTTAGGCAGGAGACATAATAGGTGGCTTCAGGGGTCATACATAATGTCACCCCTACTGCAGCTTCAATGGACTTATAGATGGTTTGCCAAAAAGGTTGTATTTGTGGGCCTTCACACAACTGGTGGACCAGTGTGTCCAATTTCCCACATTTTCTTCAACAGAGTTTAGTCACTTTGGAGTCGATTGTATTCAGTCCTGTTGGGGTATGATGCCACCTGAACATTACCTCAGACTGCCATTTCCAACACTGAAGCCCTAGGTGGTGAATGTTCTGTACAACACTAGAGCAACCCACAATTTACCTTGCGCAAGGACAGTGCAAGGCACTGAACGTGGGTGGCAAAGATAGAACAGTGGGAATAATTGGATTGAGGTGAGACAGTCGAGTGAACTCTGCGTAATGTACACAGGTGTAGGAGGTATGAGAAGACTAAGAACAAGTTCAGCAGAAGGGAGAAGGGACAATTAGGCAAAAGCAGTAATGTCACAAACAAGTCAGAGGAAAAAGGATCCATTTGACCCAGAGAACAGCAGAGAGCAAACAGAGGGAGGCTGGAAGGGATTCAGGAGAAACTAAGCATTGGCTTATCTAAGGGAGCAGAAGAGATCATCATGCACCTGCTTTAAACCCGGGTCCAGTCATATCCCCACAACATTGTGAAAGTAAGGCAATGCCTCATTCTGGTGGTTGCTATAGCTCCCACCAACAACCTCCAAACAGTGCACCCATGAAACAGAGGCAGTGGACCCTGATAGCTAGGCAGTAATGGGATTATGGTGGCATGTGCACGTTGCAGGGTTCATCCTTAGTAATGGCCAGTGTCCATTTCCATGCCGTAAGCACCAGCAAGGATAGAACCTCCACAACCGGGGTAAATGCCGGTGGTGTGTGGGACCTACACAGGGCATTGCACACTGGAGCCAAATTACTATTGGATATGCTTGTTAGATCTGTATGCCACTAACAAAGATGACCCACATTTTGTCCTGGTGTCAGGGTAGAGGGAAGGCTGTTCTTCAATAAGGAAAAACATACAACGAGGAGTTTGTGAGTAAGAGTGAGGCTTCATTTGATTTATTCATAAAGAACTAGGCAGATCAGCATGACAAAACACAAGCAACCCAGACCCTAAGAAGGTTGATGAGAAGGAAATAGTGCAGACCCAAAATACCCACTTAGTCATAGATCAGAAAATATGCAAGACAAGCATTGTGAGAAATGGTTGTAGGAGGTATACATAACTTGGTATTGACAAAGGAGTTTGGGCTGCTCTAGAAGTCCTTTTAATTAGTTCCCTGGGGCCTGTATCTGCCAACCATATTTGGGATTTGGAAAACATTAGTAAGATGGCCAAATTATAAGCACTTGTGAGAAAGCCATTGTGAGATGCTGTCTTCCAACTCAGCACGGCACTTAATGGACCTTTGGAAGTTAGCATAAAGAGTATACAGTGACAGTTTACAGGGAAGGAAACAGATCAGGTCAACTATTTGCATGGCTAATTGATAGGGAAGTCAAACATGACTAAATCCTCACCATGTAAGGGTTGTATGGTCTGCCTGCCCGTGCTTGAGAAAGAATGACTGGTATATTTCAAAGCAATTTGCAGATCCATCTACAGCCTCCCATTTTGGACCCAAGAATTATGATAGAATTCAGTTGTTTAATGAAGCTCAACTAATGGGTCTCTCTGAAATTTGACAGTGTGTTGGGGACCTTGGCCAATTAAGGGGGAATACATGGGTTAGTCTAATTTTCAGTAGAATGAAGTACCCAGGGAGCAATAACTAGGCCTGGTTGAAATTTCCTGCAATTAACCCGAATTATCAAAGTTTTGGTTGATTCATCAAGGACGACCCTCAGACAAACTATTTGAAAAGTTATTCCAAAGTTCGTCCACATGGTTAAAAGAAGAACATTTAGCTGAAGTTCTCATTGAGTCTCAGGCAGCTTTCAGAGAGGTAGAAGGTTGTTACTTGAGGAAGGCTTGGTATATTTAGGAATATGTAGGGATATTTAGAGTGGTTGTGGGAAGACGAGTAAGGAGCATAGTCAGAACGTTCCATTTAGGGTTGGTTTTGTTTATGTAGCACTGCATGAGCCTTTCACTTGATTGAAGTGGGCGAACAACACAAGTGTCCTTGCCTGAGTTTAGGGGAGGCCCGTGACACACCAGTCAGTGTCCCTCTCTTAAAGAACCTGGACAAGACATGTGCCATTGGGTGACACCTAGTATGAGCAGCAGCAGGAGGATCTAGGAATCACTGAGAGAGATTCTGAGAGGTGGGTGGCGTACCAGAGAGTATCCATCTGTTGATGTGAGTGGATTAAATACATGCTATTGGGGGCAGCTCGGAGGAGGAGCAGGAAGTGCCGGGCATACCAGAGGGCAACTTGTGGGACAGTCACACTGACCTGATTTTGCTGTGAGGAAGCAGTAGAGATTCTGGGAGGCAGGTGACCTGTCGGTCGGAGTCCGTCTCTTAACACGAGTGGATGAGACACGTGCCATTGGATGAAACTTGAAAGGAGGAGTGGACGGAGCTGGAATCCTTGGGGCAGCTTGTGGAAGAGTCGCACTCACCTGATTTAGCAGTAAGGGAGCAGCAGAGGTTCAGGGAAGTCGATGGCATGCCAGTCAGTGTTTGTCTTTTGACACAAGTGGACAAGACGCATATCATTGAGTGACATCTAGGGGGAGGATCATGAGGAACTGGGAATCCCACGCTTGTCTGGTTTTGCTGGGAGGGAGAAGCAGAGATTCGACAAAGCGGCAGGTGACACAGTTGGACACATTTGGAACATCATGTCCGCACCAAAACTCACATTATACTTCTCTGTCACAAGTCACCCAGTGATACATGCACCAGTACAGGAAAATGCACAGGTATTGCATAATGACAGTGAACATCCACAGAGGCCGAAAGAGGAGCTTGCACTTTCAGTTCCTCCCACCATCACAGGGTCAGAGGGGGACAAGTGCGGATCTTGTCTTTTAAAAACTGGGGGAAATGACAGAGTACTTAAACAGCGTGAGGAGACTAAACATCCTAGTTCTCTATCTCTGCTGCCTCATCCACTATGTCAGACAGTAATCATGATGAGATGTATGTTGATATCTAGACGAAAATTATGCTCCACTGGCCGTGGGCAGTATAAATTGGTGCTTTTGGAAAGCAGTGATACTGAGGTGGAAGAGGAGAATGATGCCACCACAGATGAAGTGGTTGTAGTATTAATGAAAGCCCGCCCCACCAGTGTACAGCTTCTTTGAGAAACAGATCTAGCATTGCGTATTAGAAATCCGATCACATAATTATGTATCCAGTACTTCACCAGCACCACCTACACCACCATCATAAATCCAGGCTGTGTGCTTCTAGACCACTCAAAAAGTAAAATATGTGGCAGTACTTCAAAGAAAATAAACGCAACTGAATCTGGCTGTATGCACACTCTACCAGTATGCTGCATGAGAGGGAAGGAAGGGACAAACCTGGGTACCACATCTTTACTGTCCCATATACAGCAACATCCTGGAGAGTCATGGGGAGAAGTCAAACGATCTGTGGTGCATACCTCACTGTACCATCAGACACACAGCATACCTAAACTAGTCCACACTATTGACCCTGAAAATATTTCGCCACTCCAGTGCTTGACACTGGGAGTAGTATAACCTGCTTCTATCCCCTATATTTCAGTAGCGCATAGTAGTTATCCCCCATTGGGTAAGGGCAATGTTATGGAAGTGTGTGTGGCCAGAAATATCACGAATCCCATGGCAGAAAGAGCCTGATCAATGCTAATCTGGCTACAATGTTGGAAACCCCTGGACCTTATGGAATGTTACTGGTTAATAGTTTTTCTTTCATAAATTGCTACCAGAATTTTACAACATGGTTATGACTACAGCGTCCACTGCGCAAAAGGACTACTTCATCATAGACGTGTGAGCTAGAAGCAATGAGTACATGGCATCACAGCACACTGGGTGGCCTTTTCTTCGTCAAACAGCAAAGAGGAGTCCCTGGCAAATTCAAGATGGTAGCGGGGGATTTGGGTCGAAGGGAGAGGAAGTGGAAGCAGAGTGGCTGAGGCCTTATAATTTGCATTTGGGCTTTGTTGCATCGGACAATCGAACAAATGTCCTTGCTGCCTTACAAATGTGCAAGACAATGCTTGTCCCCTGCTTTACATATGTCCTTCACCATGTGGGCACACCCATTGTCAGCAATTGTCAGCCTGTGAAAGAAATGTTTGCTGTGGCTCAGAAGATCAGCTCCATTTCAGATGGATTTACTATGTCAAAAATGATCTACACCAACTTCAAGTGTGAGCCAAGTTGCCTCTGCACAACCTGAAGGCCTTGGCGGCCACCCGTTGGAATTCGTCTTTGCACATGCTAGACAGGCTACCAGAGCATTGCAATAGATACCATCACTGATTTCTGCAGTACTGTAGATGGAACATTTTAGAAACCATATCAGTGGCAGCTACTCTGTGCTACCAGCTTCAGGGGAGAATATTGAGCAGGTTAGGAGCCACAATACATCCCTGGGTGAAATGTTTTCTCTGGTCTGCCTGCTTGAGCTCAACCTGACCAACATTGCAAGGGCACATGCCTTGTCAGGTGATGCCAATGGGGCACAGCTAGTGAGGGGCCTGCTTGCAATCTTGCATGATGATCCACAGGTAGTTGGATTTGAAGGTAACATTAATTACCTGTTGGCTTTGTATGTAGACCCATTTTTAAGAATGAAAGTGACTGCTTTTTAACTGCAAGTGCCAGGGGATTGTGCGTCACAGGAAGCATCACCAGTAAGGAACAGTGTGCAAATGCGTAAGGATGTTTTGCTGCAGTGTTTGCCACATGAATTGGTCCAGGAATATAGGCAGCAGCAAAAACAGCAAACATCCCACATTTTACCAAGTGAACCAGGCATGTCACGCTCATGAATGATACCGACTGGACAGGTGTAAAGGTTTGGCCATGGCTTGTCTGATATTGCTTCTAGACTGATGGCTGCTAGCTTCTGTTAAAGCCTAGTTAAAGGCCAGTGTAAGGCCCTGTTTGCCCCTTTTTTCATCGGGTTGCACCGCCTAATCTGCGCTAATGCCCCCCACCTTGACCCTCTGAAACGCTTCGATTATACTAGAACTTCCCCCGCTCATATGTGAGTAAGCATTGCTCACCACACTTTCCAGCATCTCATGCTGACGTTCTGATCCTGCATATATGCACTTCACACGGCCGGAGCAGAATCAGCTACTCTGTAAAGTAGATTTGTGACAAATCCGAACACTTGTGAATCATTTTAACCTACCGATAACTGTATTTAGCCTCATGTACCACATTCGATTACGCTGTTTACATGAAATTTGTATGGTACGCTGCACCCGTAAGCCTGTATATACGTGATTCTAAAGCGCTCATTTCCGACGTGCCTGACCTGCCATTATTGCATCAACTGTAGCAAATTAATATCGTACATATTTTGTTGCCTAAACACACTGGCACTACTTGGATGTCGAAAAAAATGTATTTGCATAGAGCTTTGAATTAAATACTTCAGTTATGCTAGACTAGTCTACTAAACTCACCTCGTGCTCATTGAATACCTCCGCATGCGGGAGTAGCCTATTTTCGCCGATCTGCTAGGCCGGTCCATTCTACTGATTGCACCTGCCATTGCCAATGTTGGAACTAGCCTATTTTGCAAAATGTATTAGGTCTGCCTTCCCCATTAATGTACCGTCTCATGTTGGACTAGCCCATTCTGCTGAGCTATTAGGCCTGCCCATTCTACTGATTGCACCTACCATTGCCAATGTTGAACTAGCCTATTTTGCAAAATGTAATTGATTGATTGTACCTGTACCCGTTCTGATTACCTTCTCATGTTGACTAGCCTATTCAGCTGACTTGTGAGGCCTGTCCATTCCACTGCTTGTACCTACCTATGCCTAGGCCGGACTAGCCCATTCTGGTGAATAGATTAGGCCTGCCTATTCCTTTGTTTATACTTGCCTATGCTATTGTAGAACCGACTGAGATCTCTATCCCAGTATGTTTACCACACTCATCGCCCCATGTACACTACTTACACTGAATACCTTATTATGCTCTGCGAGGCTCTCTACCCCCTACCTTCGAGATCCCCTCAGCGTGACTAACCTTACAATGACTAGAAACGCCTTATCTAACCTTGGCCAACCTAGTATTTCTATACCGAGCTCACTCCTAAGCAATCCCTGTATTACAGATATTAGGAATACCAGACTCCGATCTAGATTAAGTAAACGATTTGAACCCCTCGCCAGATCTCTGCCTATCCCCAATTAGAAAACTAACCATCCCGTCAGCCAAAAGACCACAAACACCAACCTCTCCTCCAACAGTCCTCCCTACCCCTCCGCTTAAGGGGGCTTTAATAAACGTCAGGTCTCTGGTAGCACATGCTCATAAATTGCTGACCTGATCTTGGCAGAAAACCTTGACTTTCTCGCCATCAATGAGTCATGGTTGCATGATGCAGCAGGCCCTATACTCACGTTAGCAGTTCCCGACGGCTACATGATCCTTAGACAGGACAGACACGGGCGCGAGGTGGAGGCATCGCCATATCTCCAAATCCAGCCTCTCCTTGAGACTTGCACCTTCCCAAGACATCCAATCCTGTGAGGTTCTTACAGCTAAACGTCCACTAGTCAACTCCCAGACCCTTACCATCCATCTGATTTATAGACCCCCTGGCCTCATTGGGATCTTTGAGGAGGATAGCTATACCATACTCTCTAACAACCTTAAAACTACTTCACAATTACTACTCTTAGGCGACCTCAACCTGGGTTTCAATAACCCACTAGACAAACATGCCACCTCAACTGCCAGTATCCTGTCCGAACTTGGCCTGCCCCAAAGAATTAGTGCGCCCACGCATAATAAAGGGAGAACCCTAGATTGGGTGGCTGACTACAACTGCATCTCCCCACAACTCTGGACGTACCACTCCCTCCTATCATTTACACTTAATACTACCAAACCCCACCCCCTTGCTATTCCCACTGCCCCACCTATCCTAACTAGGAACAAAAAGAATATCACAGTGGACAGACTAAGCTCTGCTATTCTCCCCACTCTCAACTCTCTCGCAGACAGCTTAGAGCCTGGAGCGCTTGTTGACGAGTATAATAAAATCATGTCAACCTCGCTTGACATCATTGCCCCGATTAAACTGAGACGTTGTAAGCTCAAAACTCATCTGAACAAATGGTTCACCCCACACTTAAACAGCTACGGCAAGAAAAAAAACTGTGAGGCCACATGGAGAATACTCCCTTCATAAGTAAACAGAATTAAACTGACTAAGATTTCTTCCCAGTACAAAAAGGAAATCTGCCTGGCCAAACAAGAATCATATAACAACTGTATCTCCCAAGCTAATTCCAGTATGAAGGAAGTATTCATAATCTTAAAAGAATTGGTGACCCCCAACCCTACGCCAGACACCTGCACCAAAGACAAAACCTGATGCTCAGACATAGAATGCTCAATTTCTTGGGGATGCCAAATTAGGCAATTGCCTCCATTTGAAACACTAACACCTTGAAGCAAGCTTTCTTTTTTAGAGTGATCCAAATCCCTATTAAGCCCTCTAACTGCCAGGGCGACCTCTGTCCAGCCCAGCTCATAAAGGACGCAGCGAGGGAACTTGCTCCCTTTATTTCAAAATGTATCAATGCCTCATTCGTATCTGGTACCATCCCCACTAACCTTAAAGAATCATGGGTGCTCCCATTGTTAAATAAACAAACTTTAGACCCACTAATACCTACCAATTACCGATATATCACAACTGTACCCTTTCTCTTAAAAATACTAGACAAGGTTGCATACCTTCAAATCCAGAAATACCTGTAACTACACCATCTCTTAGGAGCTCGACAATCAGGTTTCCGTCCCCAACACGGAACAGAAACTGCCCTCATTGACCTGAAGGCCCAGATCGATGAGCTAAGGGACAAGGGGAAATCAGCCCTCCTTCTCCTCCTCGACCTCTCGACTGCTTTTGACCTCGTGGACCTCAATATCTTATGTAGCCATCTAGACTCAGCTGCACACTTTTCCAAAGAAGCCATACTTTGGATTGAGTCCTTTTTAAGTGATAGGATCATGATGGTCTTCTCCCCTTCAGCAGCGGCAGACCCCATTCCCATTACCTGTGGGGTGCCCCAAGGTTCATGTGTCTCTCCCACATTGTACAACATATTCACTAAGGCCCTTTTCAATGATCTGGACCATCTCGGTATCACCTACACTAACTATGCAGATGATACTCAGAGGCTCCTCCCACTTTCTGGGGATTATGCTAAGGATTTGGTCTTGTTGAATAGATTTTACCTCATCATCCAGGCATGGATGGCAACTCAGTCTATGCCTGAGTGATGATAAAATGTGGTCATCATCCTGGGTACCCCCACTAACCTCGAAAAACTAGGCCACGAATACTCCTCCTTCATTATCGTTGAGAACCTTTTCAAAGTGGAAACCCTTGGTTTTTACCTCGACTCTACTCTCTCCTTTACCAAACAAGTGAATGCCATGGCTCAGCCACCGCTTACACCTGTAAACTTATTAGAACCAGTAAACCCTTTATCTCCGATAACAGTAGCATCATCTTGGCCAGTGCCCTCATTCTCTCTAGGCTAGATTATTGTAACGCCCTTTACATTGGCTCTAATAAATCTGTTATCCAGAGAATCCAAATGCTACAAAACAATGCCCTTAGAGCAGCCCTTGGCGTGGCTAGGAGAACTCGTATATCCGAGATTAGGCATCAAAACAACTGGCTTTCGACCCATGACAAAATCCAGGTAAAAACCGCCTCACTTACCCATAAAACACTAAATAAAGCCGCTCCTAGCTATCTCTCTGAGAGATTCCTCAGAAGGACCTCTATCAGACATTGTAGACTAGTCAACACCAACTGCCTCTCCATTCCCAGATACAAACTATCTAAAGTTGGAGACAGTAGTTTCCCTGTCAAAGCGGCCCAACTATGGAACACCATGCACCCTCACTCCGAGAGGACTAACCCTACCAGAACTTTAGACTCAACTATATCAATTGGCTCAAGTCTACAGGTCACCAAGGCCTGGCCTCCTCACCGTCTGTTACATTGATTAATCTGATACATTGGCTCTTATAGAGCACTCCTGCTCATGTGTTCCACGTTGTGTGTATTGATTCATATTTGCTTCCTGTACTTCTACCACTGTTCCCTATTTGTCTGCCACTTGTAATGTATTCTTGTAACTAAGCTTAGTATCTCCATGTAACCTCTGCGCCCTGATACCCTCGGGTCTGGTGCGCATTATAAATGAATAAACAAACAAACAAGTATGCATCTGGTGCACTATCCCGTGCCACCCGTGCAAATGGTTTCTCATCGTTATGGTTCCTAGGATGTTGTCCTCTTGCCATTTCCCTTGTGGCACTGCTTGACCCGCTTCCCACAGCTATCACCATGCAGAAAACCTCAGGTACCTCTCCCCAGGTGGTCTTTTCTGGTGGCAGGGCAACATTTCCACACCTAGGACCTTCTGGGATGTGTGTTGGTGGTTTAGGTTGCTGTTCCCTGTGGTTCCTCTTGGATTTTCCATTCCTCCAAGGCAAAAAGAGGCTTCTCCATGCCACCTCCTTCTGCACCTGCCTCTCCTCCTACAGCTCAGGTGGGTCCATCTTCTGTTGCAGCATCTCTGAAGGCTGGTCCTCCTCATAATACCCTGCTGACAGGCCTGTCCCTCATCCACACAGGTACCATTGCCCTGCTGAGTGTAGATACAGTACTTCCTCTATGCGACCAACCCTGTCAGAACCCAAGCCAACCATCTTGTCCGAGCTGCTTGCTGCTGTCATTGCCTCTTCCTACATAACACACGTGCCTGCCTATTCCCCCATTGTCTCACGGGAGCAGTCCACATGAGACCCTCCCTCCCCTGCCTAGTGCTTGTCTCTACCTAAGCCTCGTTCATTGGCCCTGCCTGACCTCCCACTGATGAGTCCTCACCCAATGCCTTCAACTTCCCCACCTCCTTGGAGGATTGGCAGTGCTCTGTGGCCTGCATCGTCAGGTTCACCAGGCATGGGGGAATCCTTTTCCTCCTGCAAACATTAATGCAGCTTCTTCTTTTCATCCAGCCTACCCTTCTTCTTCACCCACCCCAGTGGCACCCAGCATGCCAGTCTAACTGCCACAAAGGCCGAAAACTGTGTGGACAAAGAAGTGGCTAAACAAGGGAACAAGCAAAACAATCCTACAACTACAACACCACACTACAATATACAATCACAATGTTCCACTAAAATCTACAACTACCACAATCCAATCCAATGAAACAGTACACCACACACACACAGAGGGAAAAGTGTTTTTTGTGTTTTTAGGAAATAATAGGCAGTGGAAAATATGCGTTTGTATTTTTATATTTTATATAGGAACACAAAAGGGGAAAGGTGCAAGAGAAAAAGACAAGCATGTTCTTTTCTTTATGAAGGAAAACTAACACAAGACAGTTACACATGATGAACAAACACTTAGACCATGGGGTAACAGAAAAGTGGCTTCAAAAACACACTGAACACGATACTACATAAAGGAATAAAAGCAAACAGAAAACACTTTTCCAAAGCATTCCACAGACTTTGCAAAAACCCCCAAAAGCATCAACCGCCCTGCAAGTGTGAGTCTGCACTGTGCAATATCTTCCCCTCACATCCTAATAAAGGATCAGAAAGTTTGCAGGGCCTTTTATAGGGGGGCAAACATCCCTTAGGCTATCAAACTACATACACTCAACTACCTCGACAAATCGCCTGAGATGGCCCTTATTAACTAGACAACTGGAAGAATGAACCCAGCTGCAAGTTTGTTGAGGAGTCGTCAGCTTCCAAAAACCTGTCCCATTCTAGCGTTAAGGACTAAAAGAGTCTACTGCACCAATATTTTCACCAAACTTTTATCCACCCGTCTCCTACCTTTCATGTCACCGCTGGTTCTTCTAGTCAATGCAGGTTTATCCCTGAACGCTCTACAGCGTTTAATCTGCGCAGATTCTTCTGCATCATGTCCCAAATAGACTCAAAGGCCAAGGCTGTAGCTGCCTTGCTCGACACGGAGAAGGCCTTTTAGTATGTCTCTAGGCGTTTCTCTTCGCAGTTCTTCAACAGATGCTATTGGGGGATCTCTTCGTACAATTTATACGACTGTTATACACTAGAACATAACAGCCAGAGATTGCACCGGCGGCACACTTTCACCCACTTCACACATGGGCCCCGGTACGAGGCAGGGCTGCCCATTATCCCCTCTACTCTTTGGTTTGACAATTGAGCCCCTTGCAAGTATAATACAATATAAACCTAGTCATACCGGTCTCCACATAGCAGGCCCATCACAAATGATATCCCTCTATGCCGAAGACAGTGTTATATATCCGTAACCCGGCACAAAACATGACTCCATTGTTGGAAGAGATCCACAATTTCACAAAACATTCCGGATACCGAATTAACAAGGCAAAATCGGAATTTTTCTCATTGACATCCCGACAGACTTAATGGGATTCAGATGGGTCCCACACAAGGTTAAATACTTGGACATACTGGTCTCTCGATCACACCGCTCACTACTCGCAGATAACCACGAGGCTTACTTAGACACACTGGCTGCTAAACTGCAGCTATAGGCAAGATTTCCTATATTGTTATACGGCAGGCTCTCAATACTTAAAATGATTGTATTTCCCAAACTGCTGTATAATGTTTGCAATATTCCTGTATGGCCGCAACGTACTTTCTTTGATAAACTACTCTCCCTAGTAATCAAATAAACATGGGGAGTAGGTGTTCCGCGAATAAAATGGGAGGGATTGACTGAACCGTTCGTACTAGGTGGCCTGATGGCTCCTGACTTTGAATTCTAATATATTGTCTCGCAGGCGCAGTATGCTGGCTACTGGTACGCTTCTCATGATACCCCAATATACGTAGCCCTGGAAACATATATTGCTTCACCTTCAAACTTAAAATCAATTATCCTTGCGGATCAGCACACTAACTCTTGTTCATTTGACCCGGTCCATACAACAGTAAATACTTGGTCGAGACTGTTTATTGAGACTAGAGGTGATGACACCATAATGCGTATCGGTTACCCTGTGGAAATGCCCTGGACTCCCCCGACTTATGACAAAGATATCCAAAGTATGTGGGACGCTGGAGGGGAGCTGACTCTACATGACCTCTTCCCAGACGGGACGTTTGTCACACTGGAAGAATTCACAGCCAAACTGGGCAATAACCGATTAGATCACTTCAATATTTAAGAATGAGGATGGTGTTTCATAGCCGTTGGGGCTTGTTACCCCAAGAACCATGCGACTGTGAGCCACTATAAATCTTAGTGACCATTAAAGACCCTAAGAGACTAGTGTCCAGACTATACAAATCATGTCCGGCCAATCAAACATCCATCAATAGAGCCAAAGGGAAATGGGAAAGAGATTTTGGAATAGCAATACACAATGAACAGTGGTTGCGCTGGTGACGCTGGACAAAAGAGATGTCCCCAAATGCCTGATTTAGGCTGATACATTTTAGGATACTCAATCAATTGCACTACATGCCTGCGTGTATCTCGAGATTTACACCATTGGCTAGCGATGAATGCCCAAAATGCAGCACAGCTGCCGCAGACTTCCTACGTATGTATTGGAACTGCCCACAGATTGCCCAGTTCTGGTGGTGTCGCCTACTCTCCTAACAGTCTATCACAGCACTTATCCACTAGCCAGATCACCATGGTCGCTAGCAGGGATTTAGCTGCCTCTCCATAACTAAGGACAACTGCTGTGTGTGTTCATTGATCCCATATGCCATGAGCGCATCGAGAACATTTTTGGCAACGGAAGTACCCACAACATCAGTGGAGTGCTTGATATATTGGCCCTGTTCCAAACACGAGGACGATTGCAAGGAAGAAAAGCAACACTAAGATGGCTATCACGAAAAACGTACCCTTATGAAGATAACTTTATCAAAACACTACCCATGTACGACAACTACTGGCAACATATGCATGGGCTCAGATACATGACAGATGGACCCGACAAAGGAGAAACAAAGGAGGTCAAATTGAACTACCTAAAATGCGAATGGCGCACACAAGAAGTTGCTCTATATTGGCCATCAATGTGTTTATGAATTTCCTTTGTGATCTATAAAAGATTTCAATGGCATTGTCCCCAGTTATTGGTGGCGGAAATTTAGATCTGTTTTTATGTTCAATAATATCCATATTCCGTTGATGTACTCCTAGTTCTCTTTGGATATCAGATAAAGTTTGGCCATTTCCACCTGCTAAATTAGCAAGTAGATGAATGTTTTCAATTTCTTGAATACTTCTAGTGCTAATAGGGGGTATGTTTTCTGAAGGTTTAAAAAAGATGGATTTATTATGAAAGAATTTTTTGAGTTTGAGTTTCCTTGTGAATTTATATAAAACAATTTGGACTTCAGTCATGTCTGAAGTCACACTGGGTGCAAGGGAGAGGCCATAGTTAAGAACAGCCATTTGTTATTTGGAAAGTTGTTTGTCAGATAGGTTTATAACTACGTTTTGAGTATTGGTTTGCTTTTGGATGTTTGAGACTGGATCTCGTGAATCTTTTGCTTGTATCGTTGATGTCCCCTCTTCCTTGCTCCTCTTCCTCTGAAGTGGTAGGAGTCGTTGAGGTATTTGGCCCTAAAGGGGAAATCCTTTGGAAATTAACCTGTTTATTGCTGGGGTTGTAACTTGGTTGGTTGCCCTTTTTGTACCTTTTGATTTCTGCTAAGAAACCTCTTCTTCTTTTTTATTTGCCCACATTTAATTTATTCTATAAATTAAAATACAAACAACTAGCCAAGACATGCTTTTGCCTAACACTGACTGCAAAAGCTATTTTTGCACTTTAAA
Source organism: Ambystoma mexicanum (assembly GCF_040938575.1). Classification (NCBI taxonomy): domain Eukaryota; kingdom Metazoa; phylum Chordata; class Amphibia; order Caudata; family Ambystomatidae; genus Ambystoma; species Ambystoma mexicanum. Next base: position 855,622,327 of record NC_090932.1, on the reverse strand, counting down.
TGCGGATGTGCATATAATTACACATACACATTTTTTTCAGTTGGAATCGGCACCTCTATAATCAAATACATATTGCACCAGATATATCCGCAACGGTACTTATCTTTTCCAGTGCATTTAAGACTTTATCAGCTTGATTAAATGGCAGATAAGCCAACTTTTGGATTTTAGGTTTTTCGAATTAACAGAAATGTATCTAAGCAGTTATACAACTGTGCATTTACTTAAAATGCATTTCTGGCAATATTTTCTACCCCTTTAGGCGTATAGAATCACTGTTCAAACCAGAATTATACTACAAGCACATGCTTCATATTTTTGAGTGGGAGCATACCAAAATGTACTACTCTACCTGCCCATATTTGTCAGGTATTTACTTTTACGTTCTACCTACAGTGCTTAGGGTGAAGGGACGTTTGCCAAGTGTCATCCTTTGAATACTACATTGTCTGTCATAAATTTTGACGTAAAATTATGGTACATACAAAATGTTTTCTTTGTTATTCACTGGCATAGCACCCTCACTATGGAATTATCCAATTAGCCTTTGACTATCTGCATTTAAATGTTGAGTCTTTAGTCCTCTGTTTTCAATATGGTTTTTAAATACAATAACTGATATCAGTTTTTTCTTTTCTCTTTCCCTTACCCGCCTTCTCCCTACTCCCCTTTCTTGCTCTCTCTGAACCTGGATGCACTTCATATTTCCATTATTCATATATAAACTTTCATTTTTGTTTATTCTAAATAATTCATGTAATTACGTTGTCACCAACATTTATGTCTGGACTTCAGTGACCCAATCACTTATACACTCTGAGGATGACCCAAGAGGGTTGAAACACGTGTTGGCTTTTTTCAGCTTTTCAGTACTTTTATTGGTTGTTTCATCCCAACATGATGGTTTTTTGCTTTAAAAAAATGGACTAACAAAATATGTGTTTTTGTTGAGATGCAATACATATTCTTTCAGACAAACCAAAAAGGTGTCTGGCAGTGTTCTTTCCTCTCATTCTATTATATTACATGGTATTTTGAATAATGGTTGCAAAACCTGGTCTGTATAAATACTTGAAGCATACAGTTGACTTACACAATTGTTATTTTAAAATTCAGGAGTCAGCGCAGTTAGTGAGGATACCTTTCATAGTTTTTCCAGTTTTCTTTAGGGGACAGTAAGAAGTTACCCTTTTCATTCTGACTTCTGCTGCACACCACACAGTACATTTTCATTTCTGTTTCTACCATTACAATTCAGGTTTGCGCACACCCAGTATAAGGATATTTTCTCACTCAATCAACTCCTTATTTGTAAACTTGAGGCTGATCCTGCAGGAGAAAGGTCGTGTGATATTGCAAAACATTTATGAGCTATGTCGTGAGCTTCTTATTAAATCTGATAGCTCATTGTAAGAACTGATTGAAAATCCAACTAAGTCTAAACAGTCCTTATTTAACTATGACTGGATAAACACTGCTGAGAGTATGCGCATGTATGCATCATTAAGTCTTTTGCACGAAGACCATAAACAATTGGGGACCTTAGCACCATACTTAGCAATAAGAACAACCAATGCGAAACTCTAAAGAACCTCTTGGTCTCATGTCCAATGGTACAGGGTTTAAGATGGAATACCTTAAAACAAAATCTCAGGCTTGTTTGCTTTGGTTGAGGATGAATTAGTTTGGAAATATTGTTTGGCTGGACATACTACATCAACAGGAATTGCAGTAACTGGCTTCTTAAAATCTTAGAGCTTGAAATGCCGAGCGATACGACCTCGAGCTATACCATGGTTATCGCCTCCCCTCCCTAGTGGTTTACACTTGGGTGTGCTCTCTGACCTAATGGCCCTAGCTTCTTCCTCCCTTTTTACTAGTGGTCAGTTGAAGTTTGTTTTCTTTTCTGGGTTGACTTGTAGTTCTGATTGTTAATAAGTTGTGATTGTGAATGTTCAGCCTGTTTTTAGGAAAGTTTTATATTTGTATCTATTTGATATAACATAACATAACACTAAGATGATTTATGGACTTTATTTCTCTCAGGAGTCCTTACCTGAATGATCTTTCTCATCTACATAGGGATGAGTCAGTGAGCCTGGTCAGGTACCAGTAGATAAAAGAGCCAAAAAATGTATCGGGAAATAGCAAAGCTCCTAGGCATTGTGGTCACCAAAAAATCTTTTGGAGTGCTGGAGGTCACTGGTTGTGGGGGGGGGGCAATATTATGTTATGCAAGGAGGACGTTTGCTACAGTGCTAAACAGTTGAAGACATGGTAGAGACACAGTTTAACTGTTCATATTTGTACAATTTTTAATTAATGTTTTTTTTAAATACATGATATACACCATTATTTGAGTGATCTCTTCAGTTAATTAGCCTAATATCGTGTAGTATCATATATTCAATGAACACCTAGTGAGGAACTATCGAGAAGGCAGAATTTACACAAAGGGCGGGGGGGCTTTAAGAAGATGACAAACCTAAAAAAAAGATACATTTATATCATCACAGTATAGAAGTATCAGAACATGCACTAAATGTCAGTGCCAGTATTTAGGGTTAAGCATTCAAGTGCTTTCATCAAAATAATCCAGCTATAAGGTTTCCATTGGGACATATTCCAAGATTTGTCAGATGTTCTGTAGTGGCATGAGTTTATGTATCTGTTATGGATGAAGTTATGGATGAAATGCTGAATTACTTGCCTATAAAGATTGCCTACATTTCTAAATACAGAAACACGGTTGGAAATGATCATGGTCACATTACGTTTCATTTCCAACTTTAGGCTCGGGGACATTCTTGCAAACAAAATGTGACCACCACTTTGATATGCAAAGTGTTTTCTGAAGGTCAGTAGGAGTAACGTGGCTCAAAGATAGGGCAGATTCTCCAGCCATGATGGCCAGGAACTCTAATACAGGTATCTCTGAGTGTAATAATAGATATGAGAACTTTGCTGGGTGGAGATGGCTGAGGAATGTTAAACATGTTTCAAAGTATGTTGGACTTTGTGGATCATTAAGGTACAACCAATTCTCCACGTCCATCTTTGGGTGGCTCTTGAGCATGTGGTCAGGGTGTGCACACCTTCATCACCCTGGTTTTCAGGAGGAGCTTGGCACATTGCAAGACAGAGGCATTGAGCTTGCAGTGGGAACCCATGGTGGGAGACATACATATTGAAAAAGCACGTTTATTTTCCAGAGCCTTAATGCACCAGATCAGCAGGATGGTTGCACTGAAGTTGACAGAGACCACAAATTGTGCTTTGTTGCACAGACATGTTTGAAGATTTCAAGCTGGCTCTTTGTTACCAGAGACACCATGTTCCAGCCCTGGGGCTTCACATCACAACCTAATGCATTGCAGCATTTCTGGTCTTGGATCACTTCAATTGATGCCATTGGACTGACTTTCCACATTTAAGATGCCCAAAAAGGTAAATCGCAGGACTCGATCATGGTGTCCCCAGTGGCCTGAAATCACTCACACCCCTTGATTATGAAGCTGGATATTACCTGTTAGGTCCTGTATGACTTGAAGGAATAAAAGTGTGGCTGATTGTGTGAAATGCCGTAAGAGGTCAGAAAGGATAAGCGCTGCAAAGGAGTGTCAGTAATTCTGAATCTTTATATCATTCTGAAATGCATAATTTTTCCCAGCACCAAGATGCAACAAGACCCATTTGCGTGGTGTGCAGTACACACGTGCACGCAATCACTCAATCGATCAATCTTCAATTTATAGCTCGAAAGATAAATGGAGAAATGTGGTTTTCCCCATTTATTGTCACCTAATGTAATTAATTACCAGAGGGGCTCTTGCCACTTAAGATATGATCACTTTAATATCAAATTAAAGGCTGTTTTATTGAAATGTTACTTAAATATTTGTATTTCTATTTTTTAGCATACACAGAGTTTGATAGCATTGGCTACAGTCCTGATTCAAAACAGAACAATCAAGTCTCTCAACGTAAACAGGCCTATTTTGTACAGTTTACAGGTAGGATTTGTACTTCTTGCTTCTACAAAATAGTGGAGCCAGTGCAATGAAAACAGGGTTGTTTCCATTCTAAATGGTCTCCCAGGGAATGTAATGAAATGGAGAAAGTGTGTTGTTAAGTTCTAACCATCTCACAGAAAGTTCAATTACTCTATTGGGACCGACGGTGCAAAGGAGCCACATTTGCACAAAGTGTTTTTTTGACAATAGGCCGCTATATTTTGAGGCAGGTTCGTTTTTTCAATTTGACATCCCTGGCCACTTTGCCATATACACTAAACACAACCTTTTATTGTTGTAATACAGCTAACATTTTAGCCCATCTTTGCTTCCCTAAACAGTTCCTTCCTCAATTTGCTACGCCGCCTCTTATGTTGGACAGGTCCCTCTCTGCCCCACTCTCCTCCTTTATTCCCTAGTGGCGTCCTCTAGCCCTTACTCCAATCCAGCTTCCCCCCCTTTATAAAGTTCCTTCTCTAGGCATAACTGCCCGCTCTTGAACAGGTAGGCTGCAATCATGTGCCTTGTACACTTCCTCCCCATCCATTGAAAGTTCCTGATCTCTGTAAACATGGGAGCATGCACCTTTAACCTGCACAATTCTAGTAAACCAGCCATGGTGTGCTATATATAGCACCTTGCTGGTTCTTAAGGCCAGGGCTTTGCTTTATTAACACTCCCCAATAAAATACAAATAAAATAATACTTCATGGTGTGAGTTGTTGTGCTTTTCTCTCCTTTCACCATAGATAGGCCTACAATCCACCAGACGTAAAGACATGTGCAAACTTTAACTCAGCCAGAGCAGGAAGGAAAGAACTAGAAGGCAGGCCTTCTCTGTCTACACCCCAAGACTCTGGAACCTCCTCCCCATCAACTTCAGACTCATCCCTTCCCTTCTACAGTTCAGGAAGGAGCTCAAGACCCTCCTCTTCAAGGAATGGCTCCTCCCTAACGCCTAGATCCACACGCTCTCCGCTCTGCAGTTTACCTAAGACTGGGTGATCTGATCCCCACTGTTTCCTTCCCTGGTTGCTTGTAGATCCCTTGCTGATAAATTGCCCACCTTCACCCAATGATTGTAAAGTGCTCCATTGCTTCTCGAAGCTAGGTATGCGCTCAGTAAATACCCTAATAATAATATATACAAATCCATAATTCATGGGCAGGATGCCACATCCTCGAATTACAAGCTTTCAAAATATTGCAGAGCTTGCGATCCTGTTATCCCCCACTAGAAATGAAATACACATGCATTAATAAATACAAAATCAAGCACCCTTATTATTTAATATTTCAATTTCATGTTTTCTTAGTCTTAGCCAAACTATAGTACCTGAAACTATTACACAGTTAAGGAGCACAGTAGCAAAGATCACCATACGTGAAGCATTTTTAAGTCCGCAAATAACCTGCCACCTCTTTATTTTTTTAGGAAGAGGTTACGATTCATTTTTCTGGAATGCTGGAAGTAAATTACTGCCTTCAAGAACTCCATCTTTCGAAACATGAAATGTCAGATGTTGCAGTAGAACGCCTGTGTGAAGGTTTAGAAAGAAATTTCACCCTGCGATTTCTTGACCTGAGTTGGTAAGAGCTTGCCTTCCTAATGTATCACTGTCAGTCAGAACCCTTTCTCAGAACAATCGAAAGTAAGAGTCATAAACATTTCACTCCATTTCGCGAAAGACCAAAACAGCCCATCGAGAAAATCAAGATTATGCAGTTACATTGCGTGTGTGCATTGTTTTGCTCCTCTGGTGCTTTATTGCATACATTAATATTGCAGATAGTGTTGGTAAATTGCCTCGGGTTGATTGTGTTCTAGATAAGTGTGTAATACAATTGTGCCCTGACATTTTAAAAAGGTTGCATGAGACATACAGAGCTGTTCTTTTACTGCTAATGCACTGGTCAGATGTCTGTTTCAGGCATGGAAGCTGGAGGATACAAGTTCCAGAAAGGGTGCCCTGCTGCTCTGAGCTGAAAGTCCCCTTTGACCTCAGCCAAATAATAGCATACATTAGCGTCCTTCTGCTTGTGACATTGCACCATAATGTGCAGTGGAGTAACTTTGCTGAAAATGTTGGGGGGAACATGACATCTACAGCAAAAGGACCCCTCCCAAATGAGGGGGACACACTGGTATATGCTATTATTTGGCTGAGGTTAAAGGGGACTTTCAGGTGAGAGCAGCAGCTGGGGTGGGCGGAGCCTATCATGATTCCTTATGGAAATTCAGGGCGAACATAGCACTTAAGGGGTGACTCATTAGACCGGATGCTTCTCATTCTGCTGTTGTCGAGCCAAGCAAGCCATCCAAAAGAGCAAAGAATGAAGATCGAGCACAAAGATGTGAGTGGGAACGTAAGGCATAGAAGGGTACAGAAGGAATGGAGGCAGAGCGAAACCAACAATAAGGGAAAGCATAGAGGGAGGGGGTGGGGCAGAGTGTGCACTGTGCCGGGAGAGCACTGAGGTTTAAGCAAGATCCCAGGAGGGGGAAAATGCACAGAACGGGACAACAATGTAGCTGGGCACTACTATCAGATCAGTACTAGCTGACAGATTGGATCACATTAACAGAAAGCCCAGGAAAATCAGAGGTGAAAAGAAATGATCATAGCCACAATGTTTTGCAGAAATCTGTAGTTGACACAGCTTTTTAAAGTGGTAATTACCATAAGGAATCATTGTAGGCTCTGCCCACTCCCACACTTACGTGACTTCTCTGTGTCCCCAATGGCGATTGTAATTCACCAAGATGTCCTCAGCCACGTCAGAAGTAAGCTCCTTCGTCCTCAACCAGATAGTGTCTTTTTTTTCAAATTTTAGTTGTGTTTAGATATCCACGGCAATACAACGTATCATCGGTAGAACAATTAAATACAAAAATACATAGTTTCTAATCCTACGTACAAATGTCACGAACACATACCGATATATAAAAGACAGATTTAATTTGGTGAGAAATGGAAAACATGAGGGAGACACAGCAGGGGTGAAACAAGTAATCGGTCATAGCATGTTTGCCTTCTCAGTGAGCTAGTGCTGCTAAACATTTTAGAAACATTTCTCAATTAGGAATTCTAAGAAGTCCCCCCCCAAATACCTTAAAACATGCATTCTTTTCTTTCAGTTTTTAGGCCAAATGATCTTTTGATGGTAATTTCATAAACTGCACTATTGAGGCTGCAGAGCACAGTATGCGGTTTGTTTTCCCAGTGGCCAGGATTAACTTTTTCGCCGTTGTTATGCTTTTTGTAGCCCATCTCCGGATGTGTGTAGCCAAATACTGCCAGGGATTCATATCACTGAACAGAACCATCTCCTTTGAGACCTTTATACCTTGGCCTGTTCTGGCTGAGCTCCTCTGGTCTATGTCCTTCCACCAAGCAGCTGGTTTTCATGTCTGTAGTGGCTTTATTGCTATGTATTAAGCTTAAATGATACTCTTGTTGTCTAGTGGCAGGGATTTCATGTTCTGCACAAATAGTTCCATGCAGCAGACAGCTCCAGGAGGTATGTCGGTAACAACATATAGGCCTGCTCTTGAAAGCCTAGACATGAAAGAAGAGGTGATTGTCTAGAGGTCATTTATCAGGTCAGAAAACCTGTCACTAAACAAAACAGATGTATGTTTATAAATAGAGGTGGCTTTCTGTTGCCTATCTGTTGACATTTCTGTACATAAATGGTTTACTGTCGATACTGAAGATGAGCAGGCATCAAACTAAAAGGGGTTGGCCTGGAGTAAAGAGGTGTGTGTGTCTGTGCTGTGCTGTGCTGTATTTGGGCATGTGGGCTTATAGTGATTTTGTCACCTCGTGTTGGGCTAACCCTAGCCCCATATACCCTCTCCTCCCGGCACCCATTCTGATACCGTATTTGGGCCATGCTACCTTTGCGATGCTGATATGCTGGGTTCCATTATTATTCTTCTGGTATACTGAACTATGTTATGGTTGTGCCCTGCCCTGCGTGGTTATGCTGGGCTTTCTTTGGTTTGGTGTGCTGCACTATGTTATTTTATTCTATGCAAAGTCATAAAGCTGCTGGGACATTATGCACTGATGGTCTGTTAGGATCTCTGTTTGTGTTGCCTAATGCGGTTTGAGGGACAGGCAGCCCGGGGTGGGCTGGCCTATAGGGAACTCTGGAGATTTCCCGGTAGGCCTCTGCCCCCTGTGACTCTTTTGTTTGGTAATCTATTTTATTTCCACATTTTCTCATAGGAAAAGGGTTGGGCTCGCTTTAAATGTAAATATGGGGCCATTTGAACATTCTTTCCAGGGCCTCTTTTGGTTCTCAGTCCACCCCTGCAGGCAGCATTATATCACGCTTTTTAATGTGCACTTTCCTTTGTAGTTTTGGCAAAGTTCGGGAAGCCAATTTGCCAAAGGATTCCTTTGCATGTGGGCTTTTGGATTGGCGTAAAGATACCTTGTAATTCGCCTCTCTTTTTCATTCCTGGTGTGCATGTATCGAAGTTTACTATTTGCATCCTACCTTGCTGTTTTTCGTTGTGGAACATACATGCATCACCTTGTGTCCAAACTGCAGTCAGACTGGGGCATAAAATTGGTTCGGCGGCCAGTGAAAATTGGCCCACGGGCAGTGGCAAATGGCAATTGGTTCCTTTTGTAACAGATGGTTTGAGTAGCACCCAATGGGGATTTTTGTGTAAAATGTATTACAAAGTGTGCATTTTATGGGGCCAACTTTTTGGCCACTTTGGGCCAGTTTGATGAGTTAATTCACTGTGTGGCTAGTTTTTGACCAGTGTGGCTGAATAAATATTCTTTAAAAGGCACAACTTGCATTACACTTTATCAAACCACTCCCCCCTTGGTTACTATTTAAACAGTGACACAAAAGGAATGAATTGCCATTTGCAACGGTGTGGCAATTTTTCATTGGCTCCCGAGACCATTTTTTGGCCCTGTCTGAGCCTGCGTCGGTCGGGTCATTTAATAAATTGGGACAAGACCTGGGTGTTTCCACTTTCTGCATCTTGACCAAGGGGGAATGTTGCATTGTGGAATTGTAAGTGGGCTGATTTGTGATTTAAACAAAATTGCAGAATATAATGTAAATAAACTAATTGAGGTGTTGCTAAGTGATGTGAGAAAGTGGGGAAGATTAACCTTACATATTTGGGCTAAGATTGATGCCATTAGGATGATGCTCCTGCCAAAGATGCTCTGTCATTCAGTCACTCCTGTTGAAATTTTCTAAAATGTTACTGAAGATGATTAATCGGATTTTCCTAAATTTTCTGTGAAGAGATGGGAAAAGACCAAAGATTCCACGATATATACTGGTGCGTAGTATTCAACAAGGTGGTTTTGGATACTCTGATCTTGATGATTATCACAAAGGCTTCTTGCTTAAGAAACCTGTGTACTACTTTGCAGTCAAGGGGAATTTGGCACCGCTTTGCATGGCAATAGAGAGAGATAAGTTCTCTCCATATCTATTGGGGAATGTGTATTCCATGGGGAAAAGGACAAGTCTGGGTAATATATTTCCTTCAATAGATGCTACTCGGGTAGCTCTTGCCTCGTGGTGGATTGATAATGGTCAAAATCTATGGCTGCATTACGATGCATCAATATGGCACAACCCTGTGCTACAACCTGGGAACAAAACTTTATGTTGCCGTTTTTGGGTCTCGAGAAGGATACTGAAGATAAGCGATGTCAAGTCTGGGTCCTGTGCTTATAAACCACTCTCTGGTATTTAGCGCGTTATAAAAGAACAATTATAATTATTCATTGAAGGAGGGGTAAATTGTGTCTTTTACATCTCTTTGTTGTAGGCTTTGCCTTGGGGTGAGAGAGTTAAGGAGTTATACAGAACTAAAGTCCATTTTAGCACATAGACGGGGTATGCTAAACACTCTGTCGTAAGCTAAGACAGCAACTTTTGGTTTATTTAACTCACCACCACATATGGTCTCCACTTTCCTTAAAATCATACCTATGAAACCCTCATATGTTGAATCATGTGAGAAGCTGAGACGGAAACTCAGTAGAAAGAACGGGAACCTGTAATTATAGAGTAGCCCAACCGGATAGAAAACAGAAAATCCAATTATATCATGTAAATCTCTTGAAAGAGTGGAAAGAGAAACGTCAGCCACCCATGCCAAAGCACGAGCCTGTCTGGTTCCCGAAGACATAGATAACTCTGATTTAATTCCTTCCATGTTATCTACTCAACACCAACAAGATCTAAAAGATGTAATAATTTAATTTCCCAATGTATTCTGAGAAAAACCAGGAAGAGTAAAAGGTACATACCACTATATTAGAACACCTATAGGTAAAGTGTTACACTTAAAACCATATCGACTCTCAGAAGCCCATAAACAGATAGTGATCGAGGAAGTCAACAAAATGTTGAAAGCCAACATTATTGAACCCTCCTCAAGTCCATGGTCCTCTCCTATCGTGTTGGTCACTAAACCTGACAGTTCCTGGATATTCTGTCTAGACTTCTGTCAGGTTAATGCTATATCAGATTTTGATGCCTATCCCATGCCATGCATCAATGATCTAATTGATAAACTTGGAGCAGCAACCTTTCTATCGACCCTAGACTTAACTAAGGGGTATTGGCAAGTTCCTGTATATGGACCAGATAAGGAAAAGACAGCATTTTCAATGCTGCTAAGATTATTCCAATTTAAAGTCCCCCCTTTCGCTCACCACAGTGCACCAGCCACTTTCAAACGCCTCGTGGATTGAATCCTACTGCCCTATTCTGATTTCTGTGGAGCTTATATTGATGATATCGTCATTTATAGTAAAACTTGGGAGGACCATCTCCTCCATCTTTATACCATCATAAAAGTCCTCAGAAATGCTGGCATAATTGCTAATCCAGCTAAGTGCAGATTGAGCCAATCAGCTGTAAAATATCTTGGCTTCGTTGTAGGGAATGGGAATGTACAACCCCAACATGACAAGGTAAAAGCTATCTTAGATACACCAACTCCCAAAACCAAAAGAGATCTTAGAGCTTTTCTCGGGTTAATAGGATACTACCAAAGGTTTATCCCTACATTTTCAGGTAAAACAGCCCGGCTGACAGATCATTTTAGGAATGCTGAACCTCAGAAACGTCATTGGAATGATGAGGATGAGATATGTTATAACACCGTGAAGCAGGAGCTGTATCAGAACCCAGTCCTAAAGGTAGTCAACTTCTCTGAGGAGTTTGTCTTACAGACAGAAGCCTTCCTTAGGGTGAGGAGCCGCCCTGTCCCAGGTTTGCGATGTATTGGAACATCCCATACTATTCCCCAGCTGCAAAGTGTTCCTGCATGAACTAAATTACTCTGTTTTGGAACTGGAAGCCCTGGCCATGAAGTGGGCCATTATCCATTTTAGGTGCTAGCTATTGGCATGAAAGTTCACACTCGTTACAGACCACACACCCCTAGTTTGGATTGGCCGGCTCAAAGACTCCAACCCTCGGGTCATGCAATGGTTTCTAGACCTACAACCCTATTGTTTCACTGTGGAACATCGAGAAGGAAAAGACCAGGCAAATGTAGATTTTCTTTCCTCTTTACCCTGTGAAACAAATGTGGCTACATCGCATGGAGGAAGGGTATGTGAGAAACCGGAAGGAGTCTCCCTAACAAGTCCCCAGGGATCTGTCATCCATGTGGCCAGGACACGGTCATCGCTATTGGATCCAGTTCCTGGGGTGGACCAGTGAGGGAGGATCACCAGTATGGGGGGTACTTAGGGAGTGGGAGTGGGAGTGGGACACCGAAACGTGAGACGTGTTACCCCCCTTCTTTCAACACCTTTTCCCCATCCTACACTGTAGGATATTCCAAAACACCGCCCCCTCCCCTTTTCCGACGTGAACACTTTTGCACCACACGAAAGACAATGCACTAACACCAGAGCCGTTTACCTGACACATCCCAATACAAGGGTCAGGCAGTTGGGCAGAATCACTCACATCTGACGGCCATTTCCCTTCTCCACAGGGATAAAAGGTGGATCACAAGAGCACAGGATGAACACGACGTGAGAGCTAACTCAGCACGGCAGTTCAAAAGGAGGTAAAAACAGCGAATATCGAGAGTGTGACAAGGAGAAAAGTGACCTTACACTTTCCTATCAAGGCCCGTGAAACCTCCGTAGACGGAAACATAAAACCGCAAACAAAGGCCAGTGTGTCTTGCAGCTGATATCAGTGGGACACGAGACCTTCCTCTGCTTATAACCAAGCCAATGAGAGATGCTTGTCTCAGTGGTACCAACCTTAACTTGAAGGAGAAGAAAGCCAAGCAGTTCATCACAGCCGGGGATTCGATAAGAAACGGGTCTGTGTTGAACGAAAAATAGCAAACCAATAATTTGAACTTTGGAAAGCTTAAAGGAACTATTGAGTGGGAAAAAGCCTGCAATAGAGGCATCCGGCACCACGTGGGTGCTCATGCAGAAAACTCTGGGCGATTACCCAAAGGTAGAGACTACCATAACCAGACGGCCTTAGGAAGAGGCCAAGAGAGGTCAAATTGGTCATACAGGGGTCTTTTAAAATCCTCTGTACCACTGAAAGTCTTTGACCGACAGATGATTGTGAAGAGGGAAATGAATCCTGCATGGTGAAATCAGTGATGAACTGTGTTTGGTAAAGGTTGGCGAGAGTGAACCCGGCGGAGGGATGCTAACAAGAGGGAATTAAGTCTTAAGTCCCGAAAAGCAGTGAACTGTTGATAAAAGCAGGCGAGAGTAAACCCGCCAGAGAGAAGCCAACAACCATGGGCAAAGTCCGATAAATTATTTAAAAAGGCGTGGAAGATTTGTGAATGCAAGACCAGGGGAAGTGAATTCTCCCCCTTTTCAGTTGGGTGAGAGCCTGGCCGAATGAGATCCAGTGGTGAAAAGACATCACCCAAAGTTCATTGAGAAAAGGAACTGTTTAGTTGTTTTGTGGAATACAACTGGTGAGGGGTCTGTGCCTGAAAGCAGGTGACCCAAAGGAGAAGCCATCACCCAAAGTATATGTGGAACAGAACTTGGTGTTTTTGTTGAATGCATCAGGCTCTCGAAGGCAAGAGACTTGTATTGAAAGGAGACTTTACCGTTGAAGAACCTGATAGCTGATTCGGAACTGTTGGCTCGTGCTGAAAAAGCTCGAGCATGTTCTGTGCTCCAAGGTCCCACCTTGTCCTGTGCTGAAAATGTGGGGGAGGGAGACCCCTGGCAATCACATCCTGACTTATTATTTGTGAACACTTCTTTCTTTATTGAAAACCCTATCCAACACTCTTTCTGTAATTAGTTGTAAGGAATTGGCAATAGGTTTTTTAGTATGGGCCTTTTCATTTGATACACCGCCACAAGGACTGCCTTATTTTGATTTGATGGTCGATGCGTGCTCCCATCTTAGATTTAGGTTTAGTTTAGGCGTTTTTCCACCCTGCATTTACAGTTCAACAAACACCCTTGAACAGTTATCACGTGTCTGTCTTTACTTTTGCCACTATGAGGTCCTTACAGTAGCCACCAGTGACTTATGATTTTTGTTGCAGATCTGAGATTTATGTTCTGTCCACCCCAGTTTGACTCTCCTGGTTGTTAACCCAACATAACTTTCCCACATGGCAACACAGTGCATAAATAACACCTGCAGAATCACAAGTTGCAAAACTTAACAGCTTGATTTCTTTGCCACTATATGGGTGCATAATACATGATCCCTTAATCAAATTATTACAATGCTGGCAATTTTACAACGCAAAAGTCCCTGACTTGGTAACAGATGATGGTTCCCCTAGGCATTCAGCATGAATTAACATGTCCCATATAGACCATACATTTCTAGAAGCAAACATTGGAAATGTGGTAAACAAGCCAGAGGTGGCTGTATCATATTGTAACACATTGCAAATATGCCTAATGTGAACACTCTGCCTAGAGTATGTGTGTACATACACCAATGTTGATGACTCCTACCTAGGGTGTTCCTGCAATAGCTCTTCTCTGTCAAGCGCAGCTACTCTCTGTGTAGCACTTGATAATACTGATTCATCATAGCATCTATTTCTGAACCGATCCAATATTTCGTCACACTGTTGTGTGTAAAAAAGAGGGTCTGAAATGATGTTTTAATCATAACAATTGACTGTAGGGTAATCCCTTAAACATGCTCTTAGGATGAAAACTATGAGCATGTAATAGGTTGTTTCTGTCTGTCGATTTAACAAATAATTCAGATGTTAATTTCCATTCAGTAATTGAAATGTGTGTATCAAGATAATGTATCTCTTCCTGGTTTAAATTCCATGTAAACTTGATGCGATCATGTACCTGATTAATATCATCCAAAAATAAAGCCAGTTCTGTCGCTGTCCCTCCGCAGTTGCCGAAAGTATCACCTATATAGCTGTTGTAAAAGAGCACATTTGTTTGGGCTCTGATATCTTGTAAATTATAATGGTTCTAAAAATGGTACAGAAATATATTTGCATAATAGGGAGCCCTGATGGCTTACATTGACGTCCTTGTGGGCTGAAAATAGAACTCATCTGTAATGTAAGCGAAATAAATTGTTAGTAAGTGCTGACTTGGGTAGAGTGAGCAAGAAGGATTTATCGGCACAAACCATCAGTGGAAGGAGAAACCATTTCATTGCTGTAATCCCTTCTTTGTGTGGGGTATTGAAGTACATTAACTACGTCACATGTAAACAAGGTCACTCGTGTTGACTCAAATGTCAAACTGTTTGTTTGCATAGAAAATCATTGATGTCTTTCAAGTAGGTTGTAGTATTCATAAGGCTGTACAATTCAATCTATGTACGGTGCTAGAGTGCTAATATTGAGTGAGGGGCAGCCACAATGGAGCAGCCAGGTGAATTAACCAATGATTTGTGCACCTTAGAGAGTGTGTAAAAAATAGGTGTCAATGGGTGCAATTTAGTCAAGAAATTCTTAGTAGTATACAAAATTAGGTAATCAGCTTCAGCTTTCTCAAGATCCTCTTTAATCAGTGTCTTAAGCTGTTGAGTTTGATCTGTCTTCTATATCACATAAATGTCTACATCACTGAGTTGGTGTCTGCACTCTCTAATGTAATCTTGAGTGTTCATCTCAACCAGGGAAATTCCTTTGTCCACAAGCTTAAACGTTAAATGGCTGTCATTGGCCAGTTCCCACAAGACTTTCTTCTGGTTAACAGTCAGATTATTTTGCTTACGATTATGATAGGACACTTGCCTCAAGTCCCTGAGAACTGATTGTTCAAAAACCTCCATGGCGTAATTGACTGCTGTTGGACAAAAAGAACTCTTGGGCTTAAATTTCAAATATCCATTATCATCTTAAATCGGCGAACCCTGTACCTTAGTGTATACAAAGAATAGTTTGTTTCATTTTCCAAGAAAATCTATGAAAGTCTATTTGTTCTTTATTTATTTATTATTAATATACATACAGCCGAATGGCTTTGTATATACAACAGTAAAACAGATACAACAGTTACAGTTTTCATGTTAAAACCTTATTTACAGGGTAAAATCACTGGCAACAGATTTTTTCTATTTTATCTTAAAAAGCCAACGGATGCTGTAATTATTACATAGAACAAATTAAAATCCGTAGCGTGAGTGTGAACATGACCAAAAATTTAAAATTACATACAAACTGTAAGATTTCATGTTTCACCACTACATTCAACATTTCACACTGTTGTCTGATGGAAACATGTAATTTAACAGGCTAATAAATTAAAAATCTCAACACATTTCCAATAAAGTTTCACAAGATAAAAGATCAGATTATGGTCACATTCATTTAAAAACATTGGCCACACCGACTAGAAATCATCACAATGAATCCCTTTATTGTAGGAATTCAAATAACTAGTTCTTATCATTTGCAAACTCTCACAAACTGTTAACAAGTGCTCGATGGTTTCCATAGCTTCAGTGCCACATAAATGACAGAATCGAGAGTTGCATGGAATTCCTTGTCACACCCCTTGGGCAATCAAGGCATCACTTATGTTAAAATTTAGTAGCATATACAGTCTGGTAACGGGCTGTTGGGGAAAGCAGTTTTATAGGTTGGCCTAGTCAAACGATTGGCAATATACTCACAAAATGATGCACTGTTTCTCCCTGAATACAAGTTGACAAGGTATTGTTCTTTACTGTGCAACAAGAGTTTGGATTTCAAGCGGGCCTTAATCACCTGCACTACACCATTTGCGGTGAGACCACAGCATCCGACTTGCCATTTGGTGTAAAGTGAAAGCAACAAATCTAATGTCCCCATTTCTATTTCCCAAATTGCCCCAACAAAGTTCTCCATCATAGTGCTTTTATCTAGCTTTAGTAAGTTGTCACAAAAAATTACTGTCTTCAGAATAAAATCAGCCGAGATACCAACGAGGTCAAATTCCAAATACAGGTATTCTATTGACAGTGACTGTGGCATGCAAAATAGTTTACGCAATATTGAGGCTTCATAGAGTTTTAATGTCGTGCCATATTTATGTCCCAATATCTCAATACCATAATAGAGAATGGAATTAACTTTTGTCTGATATAACAGAAGAATTGTCTCAGTGGAGAGACCACATTGCTTACCTATGAATTGACGAATGGCACATACTGCTCTGTTGCATTTGATCTTTCTTTCTTCCTTCCAATGTGTATCCCACCTCATGTTATCTTGAACATAAATGCCTAGATTCTTGTAGGTGGAAACACTTGCAAGGAGCAGCCCATTCAATGTACAGACAGCATTGCAGCCTTTTGCAGAAGACGGGGCAGATTTCATTGTCTTGCTTTTGTCTATGTTGATTGATAGACCATTTGTTTCTGCATATTCTCCCGAGGCCAGAATTAAACTTTGTAGGCCCTTTTGGGTATGAATCAGAACCAGGTCGTCAGCATAGGCTAGCCAACTAGTCAAGTGACGTCCCATTTTCACAAGGCAGATAAGTGGATTATTAAAAGCCATACCAAGATCTGCGAGGTAAAGGTTAAAAAGAGTTGTGGTGACAATCGACCCTTGTTTTACACCGCATCCTGTGGGTATGGAGCCTGATAATTTGCCTTCAGCATCTAATCTGATCTTTACAGAGGTTTTGGTGTATAGTAACATCAACATCAACATCTTAAGCAGACCTGGTGGGATATTCCAATGTGACTATTTCTTCCAGAGTCTGTTACGGAGCACTGAATTGAACGCTGCAGAAAAACCGATAAAGGCAGCGTAAACTGGAGTTTCTCGACGCTTCCACTTGTGAGAGGTGTTAGATTTTTAAATAAAGCCCATCTGATTTGGGGGTGGGGGGGAGTATATTATTCTCAGTAATCCAGTGATCCAGTCATTTAGTTCTGATAAAAGTACTTTGGCAAATATTTCAGAGGGAACATCTAACATGGCGAGCATTCTGTAATTGGTTGCTAAGTTCCAGGGTCCTTTTTTGTGGACAAGCAGTATGTGACTTTCACACCAAGTTTTGGAAATACAGCCTGTGTTGCCTATGTGGATGACCAGTAAGTGTAAACTATGGGCCCACAACCCAGGGGCGGCTTTGACGAGTGCATTGCAGATACCATCGGGGCCTGCCGCTCATGATGAATTTAGTTGCTCAATAATGACAGTGATGTCTTTGTTCTTGAAGGAAACTAATTTTGTGCATGCCTACAAACAAGAGGCCCAATGTCAAAGTCTGTGTTTGGAAGGTCATCAACTGTACATTAGACAGATTAATGATCAGATCTTCTGTGGGGGTTGTTTCCTGGGTGGTGAATATTTTCCTCCCACATCTAATCGTGGGCTTCGCCTAAAAAAGGCTCTGACGCTGACCCTGATGAGCCCCCTAAGTCTGTGGACGTAATATCAATTTTTTATGAGATTGTAACAGTCAAAACACTACCACTATTCGTTACTTTAGGAGGACAAGTCTATGCTTGTGTATGTATTCTCGTTGGTATATTACTGGTCTCACCACTTGTTACATTAGATGATGAAGAACCTGTGCCGGGTTTGTTTGGTTGTTTTGGTATGCCTCCTGCCATGAGTAAACTATACTGTATTTGTAGTCGAGAGTGTCCCGACGGAACTTCCTCAGCTTTTTGACCCAAGTGATTTCCGGTAATTGTTTAGTCTTCCAATAATGTCTTCTAATACAGAATAAAACTCTTCATCAGTCATCAATTGGATCAAGTTGCTTTTAATGGATGTGATCTCATTATCTAATGTGGACATGTGTGCCAACTGATCAATGGTCAATAATATTAAATCATAAGAACATTTATTTATTATCTGGTGCCATTGTTTAACAAACTCTGGACTATGCTTGCAAAGAGTTGGATGGAGTGATACCCTGAGCCTCTAGAAATCTGTTGAGCTGAATAGCGTTGTGCCAAAGTATGCAGTTTTTGGTTCAATACCCTTCTAATCAGGTATTCAAGTTGCTTAACCTGTTGAGCAGGATTATCCCTCAAATGCGATTCTTGGTGGGTACTTTAAATCGGATTTAAATTCTGGTAGCCTCTTCAGGGGTAAAGGCCTGTGTCTCTGCTCGTTTCTCAGTAATACTGTCGATTTTCAAAAAGGACATAATTATGCACACCAGTAATGTTAGAAAAAAACTTAGATTGATGCAATGTCTCACTAGGGAGGGCACAAATACACGTAAAGGAGATGGAGACTGCAGACTTCAAGTATCATACAATTCAATATGTGACAGAAAATATTCAAACATTTCAAAATAAATTCTCTGCAGGTGCAATATTGAAAATAGGTACACCCTAGTACCTGACACTATACCCTAACACCTATTTAACACCTTAATACAAGGATCCTTCACAAAGCCCCACATGTTTCGGGACATCCTTAGGGGTGCATCCTTGCTAAGTTCCTACAACAAAGTCCACAAAGTTCATTTTACTAAATTTATTCCAGAGACACACTAACCCCACTTTATCCATGGTACAAAGAACAATACCTTATTAGACATAATAATGACCTCTTTAACACAATCTTATATATTGGTGCTCTACAGCATAACATCTAACTTAATGCTCGTTGGCACTGCTTTTTCCAGCGATCTGTGAAAAAGACATTCTAATCTTCAGGGATGTAACTATACAAAGACCTGGGAAAGAATAGTTGTCGTTTCACCATACATACCTAACCACAAAGTCAGTGTAATCATGAACCTAAAGGAAACCTTCACTGCTCAAGTTAAACTTTGCTTGAAGGAACACAGTGTTGCACGGCTGTCCTACCCACTTTCAAGAAAAACATAAGATTATCTGTAGCAATACATCTTTTATGAAGAGATTAGGTTAATGTATGATGTTGCGTTTTATAATGAACTAAGTTGACAGTTCTGTAAATAAGAAGTTAGATTTTGATGCTGACTCGCGTGGATTAGCAGCTTGATGATGGACGCCCCTCCCGTTGTTACGTGGGGGTGTTACATGAGGGTGGGAGGGACGCTCGATGTCTGTGCACAGCTTTGGCTCGTTACTCACAGAGAGCAGGGAATGGTACATTGTACTTTTTTTTTTAATAGGCTAGAATCTAAACCACATCAATACATGGAGTAGTTCATATTTTATTATGATTGCTGTCAACATTCAGACGAAGGGGTAGATGTGAATCCCACCCCCTCTGTAGATAAGCTGCCACCACTGCCATCAGCTTGGTGATAACCCTTGGGGCAGGTGTCAGCCCAAATGGTAGAACTCGAAATTGATGGTGAGTACTGCCAACAGTGCATCTCTGGTATTTCCTGTGCTTGAGATAAATTGGCACATGAAAATAAGCATCCGGAAGATCCAATGAACCATCTAATCCTGGATCTGAAGGGCCTGGAGGATCTGTGAGAGAGAGACCATCTTGAACTTGTCCTTCCTGAGGAACTTGTTGAACCATCTCAAGGCCAAGATGGTTTGCAACCCTCCATCCTTTTTCGGGTTCAGAAAATAAAGAGAGTACCACCTTGATTTCTTTCCACTACAGGTATCTGTTTGATTGCACCCTTCAGCAACAGTGTCTGAACTGCCTGTAGGAGGAGCAGATCTAGTACTTTGAAGGACTGGCCTGCTGGGGGACAGTCCGGTGGTCTCTTTAGAAAAGGGAGACAGTAACCATGGGCGACTGTTTGTAGTGCCCAAGCATCAGTTGTAATACTTTGCCATTCTTTCAGATGCTGGGATAACCTGCCTCCCATCACTGTCGAATGATTCAAGTTCTCAAAGTGGTTTTGCGCACCGGTTGGTGCAGAAGGCAAGGCAGCTGGTACTGCTGTAGCTCCTCTGCCTGTATGTCCTCGACTGCCTCAAGGCTGCCTTCTCTGTCCCCTCTGGTTAAATTGACCTCTTCCTCTGCTAATTGAGGAATAGTAACGAAATGAACCATTTCTCCATCACTGAGCCGAAGATGGAGCTGTTCGACCTTGTTGTGGCTGCCTAATGGCCTGACTCAAAGATTTTGCCGTTACCTTAGATGACTGCAACTTTTCAAGACTTTCAACTGCTTTAGATCCAAACAAGTAAGACCCTGCAAGCTGCATATCCAGTAATCTGAATTGCACGTCAGAAGCGAACCCTGATTTACGAAGCCAGGCAAATCGTCTAAGCGCTGTACCAGCAGCCATAGAATGGCTAATACGATCTGCAGTGTCTAGCTCTGACTGCAATGATTGGCACATAGCATCTTTACCGTTGTGAATAAGCCTCATATAACCATCCCTTTCTTCACCCTCTTGGATGTGTTCAGATGCCATGGCTATAACCTCCCACAAAGTGTAGGCGAACTTCGCTATAGCACAGGTTGCATTTGTTGCTTTCAATGCCATACTCCCTGGGGAGAAAACTTTCTTTACCATGGCATTGAGCCTTTTATCCTCCCTGTCCGTAGGGACTGTGGGATAGGCTGCTCCCTTAGATGCAGCAGTAGCTGCTTGCACAACAAGGCTTTGTGGACTCTGATGTTTTGAAAAAAACCTCTGGATCCAATGATGAGGGTTCTCTGGAACTCTATTCGTCACTGCTGTATGGAAGGGAAGGACGGCGTCCTTAGGAGGTCCCTCGTCCAAAATATCTGTAAGGTCATCCTGTTCATATTCAACAGATGATCTAGCCCATCTAAGGTATTCAATAACCTTTGCCATTACTTATCTATAAGGTGCATCAGCATGACCTGAACCTTCAGGAGTGCCAAAATCAACTTCTGGAGAGGTGTCTAGACTGCTGTCATCCTGCAGGGTGTTTACAAGGTCTCATTTTGGATTCCTGGGATATCAGCTCCTCTGGAACACCAGTAGTGCCGTATTCCCTACCAAAACTATAAATAGGGCTTTCCTCCTCCACCTCTTCCTCATAAAAAGGCCATGGACTTAAAAAAAAGTCTTTTTCCCTAAAGTTTAAAAATCTTCAACAGACTTTCAAAAGCGGTCGAGGGCTTCCACCCTGACTGTTTCAGCGTCGATCGACTCAACTTCGACGCCTTTGATGTTGACAAATGGGTCGGAGAAGGAGTATCTCTTCAAGGTGTCAAAGCCATGAGAGGCGCACAAGATGCCTTTTAGGACTTTGAATCCTTCAACCTACTGTCTGGGCCCTTGGGTGCGTAGTCAGTGCTTTTCATGCAATGGGGTGTCTAACGACTTCAACGAAGGGGCTGGCTTTGCCACCTCTTCAAACACCTTTAACATCTGCCATCAGAACCTTTCCAGTTCCACTTGACTATCCCCCTTTTTAGGAAATCGTTCCCGTTTCCCTTCGGGTGAGGAATCCGTAGAGGACAATCTGGAGCGATGACTCCTTTTCTTTGATCTCCTCGAAGATGATGAAGAGGACCGCCGAGATCTCGAACGCTTCAAACGTTTACCATGCCTCTTGGCCCGGTGCGGAAATCTCACTCTTGGGCTCTTATCTTCAGACAAAGTTTTTGTGGGGGTCACCGAAGACAAAATCGGGGATGGTTTGCCCAAAGCAAGTTTCCCCTTCCTCGGCTTTAACGCTTTCAAGTCATAGACTGGCCAGAGCCACAATATTCAACTATGTGACCCACCCCCAAGCACCAGAGACATGCTCGATGAAGATCGATTATGGACATCTTAGCCGAAAACTCAGCGCAGTTCTTGAAGCCCATTTTTCTGGTGTGAGTAGACAGTTTTATAACGAAACTCGTAACTATGCAGTAAATAACATGGCGAGGTGAAGAACCGTTTCGAGCAGCTGTGCGGAAACACAGAACTGAGACAACGGGCGTGGTACGTGCCACATATACCAGCGTCAACGTCATACTCGAGGAGGACGTAGACTCTCGATGGACACGAGGTCTACGATGACATACTCCGCCCTCTGCTGAGCATGATATCAGAGTATATAAAAGATGAGGAATACGTGGGAGGAATATCTGGTCGAAAGAACATTACCTGGGGTAAGTAATTTGTTCTTCTCCATCAGAGTCCTTCCCCTTTGTCACAGTCCTTCTTCATCACAGTATGTCTTTGTCACAGTCCTTTGTCATAGTAATCCTTTTTATAGTCCTTCATCACAGTCCTTCTCTTATGTCACAGTATAACATAGTTTATCTTTTGTCATGGTCCTTGGCAGTCCTACTCCTTTGTCAGTGTTTCTCATTCCTCACAATCTACCTTTGTCACATTCCTTCTCCATCATCACAGTTCTTCTCCATCGCTACAGCCAGTCTTCATCACAGATCTCCTTTGTCATCAGTCCTTTTTACTTTATCACAGTATTTCTCCTTTGTCAAAGTTGTCACAGTTCTTGTCCTTCATCATTTCTCCTTCATTAGTCCTTCATTACAAACCTCTTTCATCACAGTCCTCCTTCATCGTCTTTCTCCTTTATAACAATCACCTTTCCAAACATTCATTATCCTTGACAAAAGTCAATTTCTTTGGTGAAAGATGTTTCAGTCTATTGTAACTCTACCTATTCCAGTCCTTAAATCTCGACACTACTTTAATTGAAAACCCATTCATCTAAGTCAGCTAGGAGTTTATTTTAATAACATTAGACCCATTCAAAAAGAACAATTACATTGTAAGAAGGGGGAACAAATTTAACATTAATGCTGCTATGCTGAACTGTAGATCAGCAGTTGCACATTCAAATGATATTGTGAAAGAAATTAGTATTGCCCCTTTATTCTGGAGATGGCAAACAGGGGGGATTTTTCATTCATTGGATTGCAGGTCAAGGAACGCAGTGTAGCAACCCCACCAATCCCATCTAATTAACCAAACCCACCTTCCAGGCATAGTATCTTTATATCTTCATGTTCACCTGATTGCAGATCATTTGAGAAATCCTTGTCTTAAGACTTTAGACGCGTTCTTCCCTCCTCTCTAAGAACAATGGGATGATTCATGTATCAAAGTGTCTGTTGTTTCTGTCCATTAATGAATCTGACACAGTTCCAGTATGACTTAACCTGAAAGAGGTGGAGATTACTTCCGGTAAAATCCTTTCGGTCCTGCTGGATTATCTGAGGGGCATCAGTCCACACCCGGTTATGATTTCCGGCGTCATACGGCAGTCCATTGTTCATATGTTTCAGGCTGGCTGGATCCATTGGATGTGAGCCTATGGAGGAAAGGGAGCTTAGCTATCCAAAGCCTTTGCGCATGCGTCTCCTCCCCATTAGCAGCCTGGGATGGGGTGCTGACCATTCAGGATACTCGGAAAGCGGGCTGTATTGTGAGGTACAAGCCTGCGTTCTGAGCACCATGGTTAGACAGCACCCCTTTCCCTTGATATGATATGATATGGCATTTGTAACGCGCCTATACACAAGTGTTTCAAGGCGCGACGAGGCAGGGGGGGAACAAGGGGAGACAGACAATGATCCTACTAGGCCAGGTGTTATTCAGATCGCGCAAGGGTAGGGGGACTGGGAAAAGTACAAGGGGAAGGGGAGAGTGGAAAGTGCAGTACATGGTTAGTAGACTACAAGATAAATAATAGGGCCAGCTGGTGGCAAGTGCAAGGTAAGTGCCGGGAGAAGGGGCTGTAGGATACAGAGACAGTCCCGTAGTGCAGGTAGACAGTGCAGGGAAGAGTGGCTGGGCCAAGGACCGAGATTGGTGAGTGGCCCAGTTGCAGATTCAGTGCAGGTTCAGTGATTTTAGCAGGGGAGAGAGGGAGAGAAAGCGGAGGCAAAGGGGAAGGTTTTGAGGTGCTTCCGGAACCGGAGATGGTTCTCCTCAAGTTTCAGGGAGGCAGGAAGGCTTTTCCAGAGGGAGGCCCCTGCTGCGGAGAGAGATCTACCCCCAGCTCGTTGCTTGGAGAAGCGGCTGACCCTGAGGTAGTTGGAGGTGGATGAGCAAAGAGCTTGAGAAGGAAGATATTAAGGAAGAGAGAGTTGAAGGTATTTTGGCCCAAGGCCCCAGAAGGCCTTGTGGACAATGCAGAGGGTTTTGAACTTAATCCTCGCAGCCACTGGGAGCCAGTGTAGCGATTTCAGTCCTGGAGAAATACGGTCCTTGGGCTTGAGGCCAAGGACAAGTCTCGCAGTCCTGTTCTGGATGAGTTGCAAAGGGCGGAGAGTAGAGACAGGAAGATTTAGATAGAGGCTGTTACAGTAGTCCAGCTTCGAGAGAACCAGGGCTCTGGAGGCAGTGAGCTTCTGGGGGAAGGAGAGGAAAGGAAGGATACCTCTGAGGTGGTGCAGCTGGTAGTGTGACTTCTTAGAGACGTCAGATATGTGGGGAGAGAAAGAGAGTGTGGAGTCGAAGATGACCCGAGGTTTTTTGCCTTGCAGGTAGGAGCAGGAAGAGGGCCAAGGGAGGCTGGCCAGAGAGCTGCAGGGAAGGAGGGAGTGGGTGTGCCGATAAGTAGAATCTCAGTCTTACTGGCATTAAGGCAGAGGTTGTTGGCGGCACACCATTCCTGGATAGCAGAAAGACAGTCAGAGATGAGGGAAGGGGAAGAGGAGGCCGAGGGTAGCCTGAAAATGAGCTGGGTATCATCCGCATAGCACTGAAAGTTGGGACAGAGATCGGCGATGCGGTGAGCAAGAAGTGCCAGGTACTGGTTGAACAGCCAGGGGGAGAGGTTAGATCCCTGGGGGACACCACAGGTAGAGAAAAAGATGTCAGAGAGGAAGGAACCCAGTTGGACCTGGGAGGGTCGATTGGAGAGGAAGGAGGTCAGCCACGCCAGAGCCTTACCAGTGATACCCAGGTTATCACGGAGACAGTTGAGCAGGATGGTGTGGTTGACAGTGTCAAAGGCAGAAGAGAGGTCGAGCAAAATGAGAACACAAGGGGTGTTAGAGTCAAGGTTTGAGAGCAGGTCCTCACGGATGTTCAGGAGAGCCGTTTCCGTGCTTCTGGCAGCTCTGAAGCCAGACTGATGGTCATGAAGACTACCAACAGATTCAGCATGGAGATTAAGCTGGGAGATGGCCAGTTTCTCCTTGAGCTTGCCCAGGAAGGGAGTGTTAGAGATTGGGTGATATTTAGCTGGGCAGGAGGGGTCGGAAGAAGGTTTCTTAAGAAGGGGGTGCACAAAGGAGTGCTTGAGGGGGGATGGGAAGACTCCAGAGGCGAAGGAGTGATTGCAGAAGTCAGCCAGGGCAGGCGCCAGGGAGTCGATGTGGTCCTTGATAGTTTTGGAGGAACAGGGGTGGACCTGTTTTGAGGAGACTTTCATAGATCAGACTTGTCTCGAAACCTTGTCAGCAGAAAAAAGGGGAAAGGCAGAGAAGGAGGGAGGAGGGGTGGCTGCGCAAGAGCCAGAGGGAGAGCAGGGAGTAGAGGAGGGGAGGTAATAGGAGGAGAGTGAGGACAGGATGTCCTGAGTTTTTGAAATGAAGTGAGAGGCCAGTGCAGTGCAGAGGGCCTGGGAGGGGACAGGAGAGGTGGAGACTGCAGCACGGTTGGCCAGCTCCTTGCAAATTTTAAAGAGTTCGGCCGAATTGTTAGATGCTGCAGAGATGCGGGCTTGGATAAGGGCTCTCTTCTTAGTGAGAACGGAGAGCCGGTATTGCCTTTGGAGCAGGCGGCAGGCCACTTCCCTTCCCTGCTCTCCCTTTCCCTCACCTTAGCACCTGTGTTGCTTTCTACATGGGTGCTAACAGTGTCTTTTTTTGCAATTGAAAATAAAAACGAAGAAATGCACCTTTCCAGTGTGGTCTGGCGCTGCTCAGTGCTGGTGTGGTCAAAGTCTGATTTCAATGTTGAGGTCATCAACAATGAAAACGGACTGCAAGCACACCAGGTAACTTTCTTTTTTTTTTTATACTCCCCTCACCCCCAAAAAAATTCCATTAGCACCCGGGTAGCAAACTACACAGGTGCTAATAGCGATATTAACCTCAGCAGCAGGCCCACCCTGTCCGTAACACCACTGCCACCCGCATTAAGAGACCTTCGCTTTGCTCGGGCCCATAACTTGGGCAGTGGGCGGTTACCGACAGGGTCGGACCGCCCGAGGTTGATATCGCCTAATTATTGCCTTCAGACAAGAGGGAAATGGAGGGCCTAATAAAAGTCTGCTAAAAGAAGAAAAACGAAGGACATAATATCATAGAAATGGGGTGCTCATAGCTAAAGTTCATATGGGAGGTTGCAGATCCCTTCTGCATAGGAAAACCCACCTCCCTCACCATCTTCTCTGAAATAAAATTCATGCATTTTTGCAAAAAAAAATATTTGTGAGAAGAATGGGACCCCTCTGCCACAGTCCTCCTTTTTTCGCTAATAGTGCAACTATCCTTTCTCAAACTATTAGTCACTTTATTAAACAAAATGGTTTATGGAGACTGTGCCAATGCGGAGAAGGCTTTACTGTCCCCCTAGCTTACAATCTAACGTAATCAAACTTTATTTGATTTGGATAGCCTTTAAACTTTAAATTTCAGCCGGTAAATACAATGATTCATCATGCAGCTTCTGCATCATAAGAATATAGTACCTCTGTTCACATTTTTAAATTTGACGTAGGAGGAAGTATCATTGAATATCGTCACCCCTCTTTCTCTATAGCAACATTTGAGGCAGCAGGCACACAGCAGAAGTGATGTAAGGTTTCTCTGACATTTTATTACCAACGGAACAGAAGACCTCAGAGGGAGTTGTGACAAATCTTTGGGCATCGTCCTTTCTCTCCTAGGGGGAGTCCCCCTCATGAGGCCAGGGAGGTGAGGCTGCAGTTCCTCCAATTTAACAGCCCCCCGCCCCCTGTTGTTGCTTTCTACGGCATGAACAAACAGCACTGCAACTTACATTTGACAAGCAAAGTCTGACACTGAAGCTCTCATATTTTGACGTTTCTCTGTGAAACTGCAGGTTTATCTCAACTCTTCAGTTTGTGAAGTATTCTATTGATTTATAGTTTCACTTACACATTATTATAACCTTAATTTCTAGTTGAGAAAAACAGATATCCCCTGCCCGATGAAGGGCGCGTCCGCCCTAAACGAGTCATACCGCACACAACAAGAGACATTAGAACACACCAATTTGTCCCAAAGAAATAATCTTCTTGATAGTGATATCTGTCTTATTAAGGAATCTACCTTGATTGTCTTGTATATGTATTATGATTAAGCATATTCACAAGAATACCCATGAAATCATGATCTACATGTTTTTTAAGTTTTGTTAACCATTATGTCTATCAATGAAATTGATTGGTTAATTCTATACTGTCTAATTTGATGACCAAATTATAGTTTTTTCGTAATCAACCCACTATTAAATCATTCCACTTTGTCAAACTGTCTTTACTGTCAGTTGAATTCCATAGACAAGTTTTGCCATATGTGCGCCCTGGTCTTGTTCCTCTGATTTCTTTTCTTTAAACTATAGTCTTGACCTTGTAGCCATGGTCTGACCGGGAGCACCTAAATAATCTTGAACAGCATAACGCTAATTCCCCTAGAATATTACTCAAACCAGTTACTGTTAGCTAGCAAAGAAAATAACTGTAGAGGTGCACACCTAATAGTCCCCTGGTGGTGGTACTCAGTGGCAGGATCTCATGGGGAGGGATACCCCTATGGGACTAGGGGTGACTATCTGAAGAGAACGTGGTGTCCCTGTCAATCACCTGACCCTAGACCCCCTTCCTACAACCCTAACAACAACTGCTTCCCTCATAGGTGCATGGGTTATTGTCACCCTACCATTCCCCTATAAAGTACTGGGATGCGGAACAATAGGAATAACCTAAGTGAAGATTGCTTTCCCAGTACTGTGATGAAGAAGAACTCCATTGGCTCACAAGGGAACAGCAAGATCAGTACTGCAACGAGGTAGAAGTGCAGAAGCATGAAGATTATCTATGGGACCCACATTGAACAGTTTAGTGGTTACCGACTTCCAATTGGTCCAACAGTAGTTGAAATAAAGGAGGGAAACCAGGAAGTGTTCTCAAATCCTCCTGCGAGAAGCAAGGGGTAAGGAAGCAGTGCTCTATGATATGTTATGTTATGATATGGTATTCATAACATGCCTTTAGTGTTTCAAGGCGCGACAAAGCAAGGGAGGGGGAACAGAGGGAAGACAGAGAAAACGATCTTACTAGGCCAGGTGACATTGAGATCACGCAAGTGTGCAAGGGAGGGGGAGGGGGAAAAGTGCAGGGGAAAAGGGAGAGAGGGCAGTGCTATACATAGGATAAACAGTAAAATAAATAAAACAATAAATAAAACGTGCAGCCAGCTGGTGGCAAGTGCAAGGGTAAGTTCAGACATCAGGTGTCAAGTGCTGGTAGGGGGCTGTAGGGATATAGAAATAGCCCCTGAGTGCAAAGGTTGCCAGGGGGCAGTGCAGGTGTGCAACTGGCAGGGAGGGGACCTGGGCCCGAGATCAGAGGGTAGCCAGGTAACCAGTGCAGTTTGTTTCAGCCAGGAGATCAGCAGGGGAGAGGAGGGGAGAAAGCAGAAGCAAAGAGGAAGGTCTTGAGGTGGTTCCAGAACCGGAGATGGAAGTTTCAGAGAGGCAGGGAGGCTGTTCCAGAGGGAGGCCCCAGCTGAAGAAAGAGATCTACCACCAACTTGTTGCTTGGAGAAGTGACTGACCCAGAGGGAGTTGCAGGCAGATGAGCGAAGAGCTTGAGAAGGAAGATATTCAGGAAGAGAGAGTCAAGGTATTGAGGCCACAGCCCCCAGAAGTCCTTGTGAACAACACAGAGGGTTTTGAACTTAAGCCTCGCCGCCACTGGGAGCCAGTGCAGCGATTTCAGTCCTGGAGAGATACGATCCCTGGGCTTGAAGCCAAGGACAAGTCTTCCAATTCTGTTTTGGATGAGTTGCAGAGGGCGGAGAGTAGAGGCAGGTAGATTTAGAAAGAGTCTGTTGCAGTAGTCCAGCCCAGAGAGAACCAGAGCTCTGGAGACAGTGAGCTTCTGGGGGAAGGAAAGGAAGAAAACCACTGAGGTGCAGCTGGTAGTGTGACTTCTTAGAGACGTCAGAGATGTGAGGAGAGAATGAGAGTGTGGAGTAGAAGATGACTGTGAGGTTTTTAGCCTCACAGGTGGAAGCAGGAAGAAAGCCAAGACAGGCCAGCCAGAGGGTGACAGGAAAGGAGGGAGTAGGTGTGCCGATGAGGAGAATCTCTGTCTTACTGGCATTAAGGCAGAGATCATGGGCGGCACACCCCTCCTGGATAGCAGACAGTCAGAGATGAGAGAAGGATAAGAGGTGGCGGAAGGGAGCCTGAAAATGATCTGAGTGTCATCCACATAGCACTGAAAGTTGGGGCACAGAGCGGCAATGTGGTGGGCAAGAAGTGCCAGGTATTGGTTCAACAGCCAGGGAGAGAGGGTAAACCCCTGGGAACATCACAGGTAGAGATAGAGATAGAGGAGAGGAAGGACCTAAGTTGGACCTGGGAGGGTCGATCAGAGAGGAAAGAAGTTGGCCAAGCCAGGGCCTGATCGGTGATACCCAGGTTATCACAGAGACGGTTGAACAGCATGGCATGGTTGACCATGTCAAAGGCATAAGAGAGATCAAGTAAGATAAGGACACAGGGGGTGTTGGAATCAAGGTTGGAGAGCAGGTCTTCACAGGTGTTCAGGAGAGCAGTTTCTGTGCTTCTGGCAGCTCTGAAGCCGGATTGATGGTCATGGTGACAACCAACAGATTGAGTGTGAAGATTAAGCTGGGAGATGGCCAGCTTATCCAGGAGTGTGCCCAGGAAAGGAGTGATGAAGATTGGGATATAGTTAGCCGGGCAGGACGGGTCGGCAGAGGGTTTCTTAAGAAGAGGGTGCACAAGGGAGTGCTTTAGGGGGGAAGGGAAGACTCCAGTTGCAAGGGAATGGTTGCAGAAGTCAGCCAGAGCAGGAGCATTGATGGTTTTGGAGGAACAGGGGTGTACCTGTTTTGACGAGACTTTCATAGATTAGACTTGTCTAGAAACCTCGTCTGGGGAGAACAGGGGAAAGGTGGAGAAGGAGGGAGAAGTGGCCGAAGAAGGGTCAGAGGAAGAGCAGGGAGTAGAAGGAGGAGGGGGGAAGGAAGAGAGAGAGGACAGGATGTCCTGAGTTTTGGAGATGAAATGAGAAGCCAGGGCCTTGCAGAGGGCCTGGGAGGGGACAGGAGAGGTAGAGACTGCAGCAGGATTCATTAGCTCCTTGCAGATTTTAAAGAGTTTGGGTGAGTGGTTAGATGCCGCAGAGACACAGGCTTGGATGTGGGCTCTCTTCTTGGTGCGGACAGAGAGCCAGTATTGCCTTTGGAGCAGGCGGCAGGCCAGTTTGGCAGAGGATGTACCGGAAGCACACCATTTCCTCTCAACCACCCTGCACTTGCATTTAAGGGTGACACGGTCTGAGTCGTACCAGGAGTTGCATTTGGCTTTGGGCTTCAAGCAGATCCTCATGACGGGGGCAAGAACATCGAAGGTATCAGATATAGCTGTAACGCTCACCTGGTTCCCACGGAGGCGCAGCGTCGAAGGCGCAGAACTCTGAAGATGGACAGGAAGGGCCCCTCTATTCTGGCTTCCCTGGCTCGTTGGATACCCTCCTGTGCGTGAAAAGGGAGTATTACCAACTGTGGAACAATGCTCAAGCCTCCCACTCCCTTCCAACCCTCCACGATACCTCCTCCACGATTCCCTGTGAAGCCTCACCTTAGGGTTTGGAAGGATGAGCTCTCCATCCTGCTTCTGATGCAGGGGCGCGTTGAAACCCAGTTACTTCACTGGATTGAGGATTGATGGGAGTTCAGGTAAGCTTGACTGTTCAGGTAAGGCGCTGTAAAAGTTCTGTTCAAAAGTTCAAGCTTAATAATAATGTTTGTTGTCTAATTGCAGCAAGCGCTAATGCTTATGTCTTTTTCCCCTTAGGGGCCGGGGTTCGGAGTGCCGGAGATATGGCGCCGACCCGAAGTGAAACAGTTCTGGATGAGCGCTCAGGTAATGGCTTTGCATTCGCTCATTCAATGTCTTTGTCTTTTTTCCCCATAGGGGCCGGGGTCCGGAGATGCCAGGAAGCGGCAGGACCCGAAATGCAGTGAGAATAATCCAACAGGTAAGACTTAAAAGGAAACTGAGCTTTCCTTATTCCTTTTCTCCCTCTCACCTTTGTTCTTGTCTTTTTTCCTCTAGGCACCGGGGCGTAGCTGAATCCGGAAGATCGCTGCTGAAGATGGAAGCGCCTTGCAAAGGTGAGTAAAATGCAGCGCTGCAGCGATCGAAACAAAATGCCTTTAAAATTATGTCTTCCTTTTCAGGGCCGTTGGAGAAATGACTCCGGGATGCAGATTTAGCAGGTAAGGGCTTTTCTTCTCCTATTCTCTTCCTTTCTCCCCTTGCAGGTGTTCCAGGGTGCTGGCAGGCGTGGCTGAAGTCAGGATGCAGGAGCTGACACGGTGAGCGTCCAGCTGCTAGGTGCAGAACAACGCGAAGCACGTGTGGCTGTTCGGGTGGGGTTTAAATAGCCTTGGAAGAAGTTCCTGGTATGTATCCTTCCACCAATCAGGTATGTATCCTTCCCCGACCACACCCGGGTGGTGAAGTAGTCCTACAGGTAAAGTAGTCCCATTCAGGCCTCAAGAGGGCCTGGATGAAGCAGCAAGGTCTGCATCAGGCAAGTGTGCACCCAAGCACTTAAACACATATCCTCTTCTATGAGCCTGGCGCCTAAGGCGCCAGGACTGGGGTCCGCTATGAGCCTGGCGCCTAAGGCGCCAGGACTGAGACCAAAGGGCCCCGACTTGGGCCCGCTGAGACTTCCCTGGGGAAAATGATGTCTGCCTCTGGGGTTGCTGGGCCCGGCCTGGCTCCTTGGAGGTAGGCATCATGACAGTACCCCCCCTCAAGGCCCCTCCCAAGGTCTTTTCCTCCGGGGGTTTTGGTTTGTGCGGGAATCTTCGATGGAATCGTTGAATTAATCGTGGTGCGTGAACATAGTTACTGGGTTCCCAAGATCTTTCCTGAGGTCCATATCCTTTCCAATCAACAAGATAGAAGAGTTTCGACTTAACTATCTTGGAATCTAAAATGTCTTTCACTTCGAATTCTAATTCTCCATCAATTTGGACAGGGCCTGGGGGCTCAGACAGTCTGGTTCCAGGTTGTACTGGTTTTAGAAGAGATGCGTGAAAAACGGGATGAATCCGCATGTTGGATGGTAAATCGAGTTTAAAGGCCACTGGGTTGATAATAGCTTTGATGGGGTAAGGCCCAATGAATCTGGGATTAAAAGTTCGCTGACCCTTGAAGGGTAGATGTTTAGTTGCTAGCCATACCTGATCTCCTACTTGGTAAGGAGGAGTTTTACTTCGGTGCAAATCAGCGTTTTCTTTATACTTTTTCTTGGCTTGCTGTAAGTGGGTTGTAGCTTCTTTGAAGGCTTGGGTTATTGTGGAATGTAGGTGATTTACTGCAGGCATCTCCAGGGTCAGAGGTGGATCTAGGTCAGAGGTCCGAGGATGGTGACCATACAGGGTATAAAAAGGAGTCTGTCCGGTTCCAGAATGCACTGAATTGTTGTATGCATATTCTGCAATCCAAAGGATGTCTTTCCAATTTAACTCGGATTGGTGTAACATGCACCGCAGATATTGCTCGAGAGTCTGATTGGTTCTCTCGGTTTGTCCGTCGGTCTGGGGGTGGTGGCTGGTGGATAACCGCACGTCTATTTGTGCTAGTTGGCAACATTTCTTCCAAAAGTGGGAGATAAATTGACTTCCACGGTCTGAGACTAATATGGAAGGGAAACCATGTAACCGCACTATATTTTCCATAAATTCCTTGGCCAAGGTGGAAGCTGACGGCAATCCTTTTAAAGGGATAAAATGGGCCATTTTGGAGAATAGATCCACTATTACGAGAATCGTGTTGTAACCACCACAAGGAGGCAGGTCAGTTATAAAGTCCATTGACAAGGTGTGCCAAGGTGCTGGTGGAATGTCCAAAGGTTGAAGTAGGCCGGCTGGCCTTTTCTTTTGACTCTTATTTTGGGCACAGATTCCGCAAGACAACACAAATGACTTTGTCTTTTCTCCAAGAAGGCCACCAGAAGTGGCGTTTGATCTTTTCTTCTGTTTTCGCGATACCGGGGTGTCCTTCCATTAATGATTCATGATGACGGGTAATGACAAGTTCCTGCAATTCTTTACTTGGCAGAAATAACCTCTCTTGGAAGTAGGGTAAATCATCCTTAACAGTGTAGTGAGGACCCTTTTGACTCCATTCCAGTAAGGCAGAAGAGTCAAAAAGCTGTTTTACTTGAGCTTGGATGTCCTCAATGGTTTGCAATGAAGTCAAGCCCAGAATTCTTTGTTCGGGTATGATTGGCACAGGTTCTAAACTCGAATTGGGTTCTTCCATGCCTATCCGGGATAAGGCATCTGCCTTACCATTCTTGCAGCCAGGGCGATAGGTAATTACAAAATCAAATTCCGCAAAGAATAAAGCCCATCGGAGTTGTCGCGAAGATTGAGCTTTGGCCGTCTTTAAATACTGCAAATTTCTGTGGTCCGTAAATACGGTGATGGTGTGTCTTGCACCGAGAAGATAGTGACGCCAAGCCTTGAAAGCTGATTTAATAGCCAGTAGTTCTTTGTCGGTAATTGCGTAATTGAGTTCAGGTGGAGAGAATTTTCTGGACCAAAAGGCTACAGGGTGTAGTTGGTTAGTTTCTGGGTCTCTTTGCGACAGGACAGCTCCCATGGCCGAACTGGATGCATCGGTTTCCACGATGTAAGGGAGATCTGGGCGCGGGTGCTTCAATACAGGTGCAGAGGTGAATTTGATTTTCAGGTCCTGAAAGGCTTGTTCAGCCTC
The DNA here is from genome assembly GCF_040938575.1 of Ambystoma mexicanum. Classification (NCBI taxonomy): domain Eukaryota; kingdom Metazoa; phylum Chordata; class Amphibia; order Caudata; family Ambystomatidae; genus Ambystoma; species Ambystoma mexicanum. Next base: position 855,588,033 of record NC_090932.1, on the reverse strand, counting down.
AAGAGTCCATTCAAAGCGTTTATTTTTCTTTAGGAGAGCTGTGATGGGTTGAACAGTTCGAGAAAATTCCGGGATGAACCTTCGATAGAAATTGGCAAAGCCAAGCATGCTTTGCACTCCCTTCACAGAGCTAGGAGATGGCCATTTGAGAATGGCGTCCACTTTCCGCGAGTCCATTCGGATTCCTTGAGGTGTCAGGATGAATCCGAGAAACTCCACTTCTGTGGTATGAAAAACGCATTTTTCGAGCTTGGCAAATAATTTGTGCTGGCGCAATTTCTCAAGAACTGCCCTAACATGGTTTCTGTGATCAGATTCTGAGGAGGAATACACCAGGATGTCGTCAATATAAACGATGACACAAACATCGATAAGTTCCCGAAGAACATCATTCATGAAGTACTGAAAGGCGGCAGGTGCGTTGCACAAACCGAAGGGCATTACTTGATATTCGAAGAGCCCAAATTTGGTGCGGAATGCAGTCTTCCACTCGTCGCCCTCTTTTATACGTACGAGGTGGTAAGCTCCTCGGAGATCTAGCTTGGTGTACACACGAGCATCTTTTACTTGGTCGATAAGCTCAGGTATCGGGGGCAAAGGTTAACGATTCTTAATCGTTATCTGATTTAGGGCGCGGTAGTCAATACAGGCCCTAAGGTCTCCTTCCTTTTTAGGTACGAAGAACAAAGCGGAAGAGACTGGTGACTTTGATGGGCGAATGAAGCCATTGGCCAGGTATTGATCCAAATACTGGCGCAAATGCAGGTTCTCAGGTTCAGTAAGAGCATAAATCCTACTACAAGGTAGTTGTGCATTGGGTACCAAGTCGATTTGGCAATCGTAAGATCGATGGGGAGGTATGGTGTTAGCCTGCTCTTTCTGAAAAACGTCTTGGAATTCTTGGTATTCAGATGGTAGCTGTACAGGGGTGGAAGTTACAGAGGCTAGACCCATAGCTGGATTCCTTGGGTAACAGGTTGGTTCACAATCAGGAAAAGTTATCTTCTTTGCTCGCCAGTCTATTCTCGGATTATGTGTTTCTAACCAAGGGATACCAAGAAGTACTTGAAATTGTGGGGCCTTGATCACATCAAACACGATTGCTTCCCGATGTCCGTCCTGACCCACCAGAGTGATTTCAACTGTGGAATGCGTTACAGGCCCTGAGGCTATTTCGGTTCCATCAACTGTATTAATTACATCTTGGGTTACTTTCGGGCGGAGAGGAAGCTTAATCCTGGAAGCCAATTCACGGTCTATGTAATTTCCAATAGCTCCACTGTCTATGTATGCTTTTATAGCATGCAACTGCTGAGGCTGTTTTGGGTTCACAAGCACCATTGGCATGACAAAATGCGAGGTCAAAGAGTTTGTTTTCAAGCTCGGCAAGCGGACCCCTACGCTTGTCGGGCTAGGTCGTTTCCCGAACCAGGTGTCAATAACTCGTTATCAGTGGCTCCAACCACCTTCTTGGGCGGTTTAACTGGACAACTTTGAAGAAAGTGACCGGAAGTTCCGCAATACAGACAAAGTTGCATTTGTCGCCTTCTCTCTCGTTCCTTCTGCGTTAATGGTCCTTTAACACTGCCAATTTGCATAGGTTCGGAAACGTCAGTACTCTTGGAGTTAACGTGGGTCTTGATAGGTACTCTGGTTTCATACTTGAGCCGATCTGCTTTTCTATTTTGAAGTCTGTGATCAAGTTGAACCACTAAGTCTATGTAGTCTGCGCAGGCCTGGGGTGGATCTACTATCTGAGCTATAACATCTTTAAGCTCTCCGCGCAGGCCTCGATGAAACAATGTGATCCTTTTATTTTCAGGCCATCCGGTTTCTACAACTAGTCTATTAAAGGTGGCGATATAGGACAAAAGATCCTGATTACCTTGTCGTAAGGATAGCAGTTCGTTGTCAAGGGCCTGTCCCTGCGAGTGTCGAGCGAACAATCTTTCCATGCTGGCCTGGAAGCCCTGGAAATCCTGGAGAATGGGATCATCCTGATTTACCAATGGAATAGACCAATCGGCAGCACAGCCACTGAGGTAAGATAGTACAAAGGCTACTTTGGTCTGGTCGTTGGGGAAGGCCCCGGGCCTGCATAAAAAGTGTAAACGGCATTGGTTCATAAAAACGGCATATTTCTTGGGATCCCCCGCAAAACGTTCCGGCGGGGCCAAAGGCATGTGTCCAGGTAGATTGATTTGTACCGGGTTATTCGAACCCATTGTTGTAGAAATATCTCCGGAAACAGGTAAAGGAGTGTGCTCTGCCTGGCCCTGCAATAACCTTTTGGCCATATCATCAGTTCTTTCCTTGGATAGGATTAGTTCCCTTCTGAGAGCATTAGTCTCCTGGCGGGCTGAGTGCACTTCTGCCCGTAATTCCCCTAAAAGATGGGCCAGCTGATCTGTCTCGGAAGTCTCCATAGCGCCCAGGTGGGAAATTGTGGTAAGGCTCCGCGTTCTGAAACGCTCACCTGGTTCCCACGGAGGCGCGGCGTCGAAGGCTCAGAACTTTGAAGATGGACAGGAAAGGGCCCCTCTATTCTGGCTTCCCTGGCTCGTTGGATACCCTCCTGTGCGTGAAAAGGGAGTATTACCAACTGTGGAACAATGCTCAAGCCTCCCGCTCCCTTCCAACCCTCCACGATACCACCTCCACGATTCCCTGTGAAGCCTCACCTTAGGGTTTGGAAGGATGAGCTCTCCATCCTGCTTCTGATGCAGGGGCGCGTTGAAACCCAGTTACTTCACTGGATTGAGGAGAGTTCAGGTAAGCTTGACTGTTCAGGTAAGGCGCTGTAAAAGTTCTGTTCAAAAGTTCAAGCTTAATAATAATGTTCGTTGTCTTATTGCAGCAAGCGCTAATGCTTATGTCTTTTTCCCCATAGGGGCCGGGGTCCGGAGATGCCAGGAAGCGGCAGGACCCGAAATGCAGTGAGAATAATCCAACAGGTAAGACTTAAAAGGAAACTGAGCTTTCCTTATTCCTTTTCTCCCTCTCACCTTTGTTCTTGTCTTTTTTCCTCTAGGCGCCGGGGCGTAGCTGAATCCGGAAGATCGCTGCTGAAGATGGAAGCGCCTTGCAAAGGTGAGTAAAATGCAGCGCTGCAGCGATCGAAACAAAATGCCTTTAAAATGATGTCTTCCTTTTCAGGGCCGTTGGAGAAATGACTCCGGGATGCAGATTTAGCAAGTAAGGGCTTTTCTTCTCCTATTCTCTTCCTTTCTCCCCTTGCAGGTGTTCCAGGGTGCTGGCAGGCGTGGCTGAAGTCAGGATGCAGGAGCTGACACGGTGAGCGTCCAGCTGCTAGGTGCAGAACAACGCGAAGCACGTGTGGCTGTTCGGGTGGGGTTTAAATAGCCTTGGAAGAAGTTCCTGGTATGTATCCTTCCACCAATCAGGTATGTATCCTTCCCCGACCACACCCGGGTGGTGAAGTAGTCCTACAGGTAAAGTAGTCCCATTCAGGCCTCAAGAGGGCCTGGATGAAGCAGCAAGGTCTGCATCAGGTAAGTGTGCACCCAAGCACTTAAACACATATCCTCTTCTATGAGCCTGGCGCCTAAGGCGCCAGGACTGGGGTCCGCTATGAGCCTGGCGCCAGGACTGAGTCCAAAGGGCCCCGACTTGGGCCCGCTGAGACTTCCCTGGGGAAAATGATGTCTGCCTCTGGGGTTGCTGGGCCCGGCCTGGCTCCTTGGAGGTAGGCATCATGACAATAGCAGAGTTGAGCATGGAAAGGGTTGTGTCAGGGTGTGAGTCAGCCGAAGGGGGAGGGGGGTGAGAAAGTGGCAGTGAGAGCCTCAACTGACACACGCTTCATGGGTCTGATGACCGAGAAGATAGGTGGCAGTGCTGGAGTTGGCTTGGCCTGAGGGGTAGAGAGGGTGAATTGGGAGGAAAGGAGAAAATGATCACTCCAGGAGAGAGGAGTGGTGAGAGGGATAGAAAGGGGAGGGGCTGAAGAGATCAGAACATACAGAGTGTTCCCTGCAGAGTGAGTCGGGCCAGAGGGGAGAATAGAGAGTGAGAGAGGGTCGCAGAGGTCGCGAAAGAGTCCAGAGAAATGACAGAAAGCATCCAGGTGGATGTTATAGTTTCCAAGAAGGAGGAGATGAGTGGTCAAGACCAGGAGGGAAGATGAGAGGTCCGCCCACTCAGAGAGGAAGGAGGGTTCTGACCAGGTGGCGGATAGATGGTAGCCACAGTAAGGGAATGGCCAGGAGAGAGAGAGAGCCTGAGGACGAGGCATTCGAAAGAGGAGTAGGCCTGCGTAGGAATGATAGAGGCAGGAATCCACTCCGGGAAGATCAGGGTTACACCCCCTCCGGAACAGTTGGATCTGGGCATGGAGAGGATCTTGTAGCCAGCAGGGAGCAGGGTGTCAAAGCTCATGAGACCGTGAACCATGTCTCGGTGAGACTTAGGACATCAAGGTCAAGTTCCTCCAGTAGGCGGCAGATGTCAGAGGAGCGTTTGACAACTGAGCGAGAGTTGAGAGTGGCAATATGCAGAAGGTTTCTGTCCTAGAAAGACTTCCGGGACGGGGTACAAATCACAGTTACGCAGAGGTATAAGAAGGGGGGGGACAGAAGAGGGAGGAGGAGAGGGCAAGGTAGCAAAAGAGGAAACGGTGGGGGGAGGCAATGAAGCCATGGGGGGAAGAGCGGGGACAGCAGGAGAGGAAAGGCAATTGATGAGGCGAGGGAAGCGTCCATCAAAGAGGAGAAGGTTGGCCTCAGGTCCTTGGACCAAGACGGTACCATTCAGGTAAACATTAATGATGACCTTAGAGGAGTGGAAGGGGGCCAGGAGGGCCTCCCAACGGGTGCCACCATTAATGGGAGAAGAAGAGAAAGGAGAAAGCACAGAGACCATATGGAGAGTCCATAGGTCTGGCGAGGGAACGACAAAAAGGAAGTCGGTGAGGGTTTGCCTGGAGGAGGCACTGGTATACGTGTCAGCGATAGGTAGGCCTGGGCCAGAGACCAGGATGTCCTTTTTAAACTTCTTCCTACCAGATTTAGCGAGGAGAGCAGGATAGTTGATAGAGAAGCAGTTAGAAGAGATAGGAGAAACAGAGCACACTAGAGTAGGTAGGGAGAGGAGAGAAGAAGAAGAAGAAGAAAGGGGGGAGGGGGGAGGGGAGGCAGGAGACACTAGGGAAGGACACCGGGAGGGGTGCAAGCAGACGAGACAAAGAGGGATAAGACAATAGTCAACAATTGAGCAATATGACGAGCTAAGACAATAGTGGAGCAGTTGATAAATGAACGATTTGTTAAGAAGCCAAAACCAGCACAACAAGGACAAAGTAGTTGGCAAATGAGAACCTAGAGGAAGGAAGAGTGCAACAGAAACACAGCAGTACAGAATACAGACAGAATAGGACAGGGCAGTCAGTGAGGCGAATACAAAAACAACAGAAAACCAACACAGGAGAAATTGGCGAAAGCGTACCTAGATGACGGAAGAATAAAGTAGAAAAACAGGCAATGTTATTGTTGTTATTGTTATTTTGCATTTATATAGCGCCTTATATACCATTGGTATGGTCTGAAGGCGCTGGTAGGTTGAACGCCCTTGGGAACCGAAGTTCAGATCAGTAGAGAGAGTAGAGAGAGTCAAAGGTGCGTGTGAGCACCGGGTATGTGTGCAGCTGGTGCGGTATTCGTGTAATAGCTGCTTCTTAGTGGTAGGTGTGGTGGTTGAGAGATCAGGAGTATGTGTTCGGTCTGGCAGGATTTATCCAGACCGAGTGTGGCTACGTTAGGCCTGAGGAGAACGCCTGGCTGGGGGGTTTGTAACCAGCAGTGTTTTACTTAGTGATGTGGAGTATGCAGCGGATGTTGGTATGAGAACAGGAATACCGAATGATGTCATAGTATCTCTGTGTTCTAGTTGAGTGGTGGTGTAGAGGGGAGAGTAAGCGTGGTGGTGTGATATGATGGGTTGTATGCTCTTTCAAAGCGTTCTCTGCATTCTAAACCATACTATATACTTCACAAAATTCTATGCGCTCCAGTCCGTTTCATGCACTCCTATCCACTCCATGCATCCCAATCTGCTCCACACACTCAGGTTCGCTCGACACACTCATGCGCTCCAGTCCGCTCCACGCGCTCCAGTCTGCCCCACGCATGCACTATGCATTCATCTGTTTTGCGCACTCGTCCCCTCTACGCACTCGTCCCCTCTACGCACTCGTCCCCTCTACGCACTCGTCCCCTCTACGCACTCCTTTTTTCATATGCACTCGTCGGCCCTACACATGAGTCTGTTCTATGCAGCCCTCCATTCTATACGTTCTTCTTGTCAGCTCATCCATCCCGCTCCGCTCATCAATCAGTTCCCTGCACTCATCCGTTCTACATGATTATCCGTTCTGCGCACTCATTCGATCTATGTAATTCCTCCGCTCTAGGCATTTGTCCGCTTTATCCCCTCGTATGCACCATACCTTCATCTGCTCTACGCATTCATCCACCCTACGCAATCACATGCTCCCTGCACCCGCCCGCTCCCTGAACTCAACAGCTCTCCATGCGCATCCGCCCTCCACGCGCATCCGCCCTCCACGCGCATCCGCCCTCCGCACTTATCCGCTCTCCGCGCTCATCCTTTCCCCGCTCACATCCGCTCCCCACGCATTCAACAGCAATATGCACCCATCAGCCTTATAAAGTAATTTGCTAATACGCAGTAATCCTGTTCTATCTATTCATCTGCTCTGTACACCCATCCGCTCTGTACACTCGGATTCATCCGCTCTGTACACCCATCCGCTCTGTACACCCATCCGCTCTGTACACCCATCCGCTCTGTACATTCAGGCGCTCTGTACACTCAGGCGCTCTATACACTCAGGCGCTCTATACACTCAGCCACTCTATGCACACAGCCGCTCTATGCACTCATCCGCTCTGCACACCCAACCGCTCAACCTGATCATCCATTCTATACTCTCATCCAATTTAGATATTCATTCGATTTATACACTCATTCAAATTATATAGTCATCTGTTCTTCCACTCGTGCATTCTTCCACTCAGTGCATTCATCTGGTCCACACGCTTAATCTATTCTAACTATTTCACCTACGCCATTCATTTTGTTCACTCCTCATGCATTATGTCCATTTCAGGAGTTTGTCTCTTTACTGTTTCCATACGATTTATTCTTATTAACCACTTCATTGTTTTGATCTATTTTATTCGGATAATTCTGATTGTCCTTTTAGTTTATGTTGGGGGTTTACTAGCTGTCAATTTCTCGCATCAGGTAGTTTGTTGGGTTGGTGTCATTGAGATGTTGTTAGTCTGTTTGGGTTAGTTTGGTATGGGTTGGCTTTAGGGGAAGAGCCAGGTTTTCAGCAGTTTGCGGAAAGACGTTAAATCCTCAGTTAGGCGGATGTGGGGTGGGAGTGAGTTCCATATGGTGGGGGCCAAGGCTGAGAATAATGATCCACCTATCTGACTGCGTTTGTCTTAGGTATGACTAGGAGGCCGGCTGAGCTTGATCTTAGGGTGCGTGGCGGGTGATATGGTTTGAGCTTGTCTTGAAGATATTGAGGTCCGGTTTTATGCAGTTCTCGATGGGAGATGCATAAGGTTTTGAAAGTCACCCTTCGCGCTACAGGAAGCCAGTGCAGCGTCTTAAGGGCTGGGGAGCTGTGGTCTCTTGGGCCGAGTGCAAGTAGCGTTTTGGCTGCCGCGTTTTGTGCCCTTTGGAGTTTATTCAGTTGGTAGGCGTGGATTCCGAGATATAGGGGGTTTGCGTAGTCCAGTCTTGATATAACGATTGATTGGACCGGGGAGAGTCTGTTGGGAAAGGAGAGATATGGAAAGATGCGCCTAAGGGTTTTAAGGTGTTAGTGGCAGGACTTTGAGACGTTGTTGACTTGGCGCGAGAGAGTTGGGTCAGAGTCGAGGGTGCATCCAAGATTTTTCACTGAGTTGAAGGGGGTCGGTGAGTTGCCCATGGCGGTTGGCCAGGGTAGTGGGTGTGGAAGAAGATCGGAGTTACCACAAACCATGATTTCCGTTTTGGAGGGGTTTAACAAGAGGTGGCTTTGGGTCATCCATCCAGAGTTCTATGTCAAGGAGGCAGGAGGTCAGGTCGGGGGTTGGGTTTTGAGTTCAGGAGTTTTAGAATTAGTTGAGTGTTGTCGGCGTAGTTGTAACACAGGATGTTGTGTGAACGGATTATTGGTGGGAGGGTGATCAAGTAGAGATTTAACAGGAGGGCGGATAGGCATGCTCCTTGTGGGACTCCCGTGTCAACTGGTCGGGCTTGGGAGGTATAGGTGGAGAGTATTGTTATTTGGTACCTGTCTTTGAGGAATGAAGCTATCCATTTAAGAGCGGTTCCACAAATTCCTAGGGAGTGGAGGCGGTCTAGGAGGATTGAGTGATTGATTGTGTCAAAGGCGGCGGATAGGTCAAGAAGGATTAGTGCGACGCATCCCGCAGAGTCTACTGTCATATTAAGGTCATCCCAGATTGAGGTTAGGGTGGTTTCAGTTCCGTGACGGGCACTGAAACCTGATTGTGCGGGGTCTAAGAGATTGTTGGCTTCGACAAAGGCATTTAGTTGGGAGTAGGCGGTTCGGTCAATGAGTTTGGCAAGGAACCTGGTGTTTGAGATGGGGCAGTAGTTTTTGGGCTCGAGAGGGTCGAGGGAAGGTCTTTTTGATCAGAGGTTTGACATGGACTGTTTTGAATGCGTCAGGAAAGATACCAGAGGAAAGGGAGGCATTTATGATGGATCTTGCGTGTTCTCTTGCGCAGGTGGAAGCGAAAATTTCTTTGAGGGTTGTTGCTGGGCAAGGGTCTAGCGAGCAGATAGAAGTTTGAGAAATTGCCCTGGTGATATTGGACTAACTTTGGTAGCGTAGTGGTTGCAGCTGGTGGGAAGGTCGGTATGGGGGGGGGGGGGAGTATTGTCTGGTGGATGTAAGAGCGTCAGTTTGGTGGCTAGAGTATTTGTTCTTTCGAGAGCTGTGGTGTGAAAGTGGAGGGAGAGTGAGTCGCACAGTGATTGCGAGGGGGTTGGGACGGTCGTGGTGCAAGCTGGTTTGATGAATTCGGAGATGATTTTGTGAAGTTCTTTGCTCGGATTTTTGCAGTTTAGGTTTTGGGAGTTGTAGTGGGCTTTTTTTGCTTTCTGGATTTCGGCTTTGTCCTGATAGAGGTGTTGGGCCAAGGTGGCCCTGCTCTCCTGGGTTTTGTCTTTCTGCCATTTGCGTTCTAGGTATTTATATAGTTGTTTAGTGGTCTTCAACTCAGGAGTGAACCATTTGGGGAAGAGGCCACGGCGGGTTGATGGTTTGCAAGGGGGTGTGAGCCGCATCAGAGATGCGTTGAGCCATGAGTCAAAGGCCTCAGGGGTTAGTTGTTTACTGAGTTGGCAAGTAGGTGGTGGAGACTGGATGAGTGTGTCGGCTAGGTCCGGGACGATAATTCGTTTTTTCCAGCATTTGCGTAGATTCGGAGGTTCAGATTCGAGTATGGGAAGGGGGTCGGGTGAGCGAATGGCGAACGGGAGAATGAAGTGATCGGACCAGATGATAGGGGTGAGGGGGTTTAGATGGAGCTAAAGATGGCATCAAGAGTGTGTCCTTTATAGTGAGTCGGGCCATTTATGTGGGGTTGGAGGTTAATTGCGTCTAAACCGTCAACCAGAGAGTGTGTGATAGGGTTGGTGGGGATGTCGAGCCATATGTTGCTGAGAAGGGTGAGGTTGGGATGGTTTAGTTGAAGGGTGGCAATGGAGTCGCAGAGGTTGTTTGCAAATTGCCTATCGTAGCCAGGGGGCCTGTAGATTATTAGGAAACTGTGTGAGAGCGAGGCGGAGAGGGATAGTTTTCACAAGGAGAGATTTGCAGGAAGGAATGGAAGGTTGGTTGTCGATGATTGAGGCGTGGAAGAGAGACTTGAAGACGAATGCTACTCCCCCCCCCCCCTCCTCCTCCTCCTGGTTCAGTGGGATGAGGGAGTAGTCGGGGGGGGGGGGGGGGGGGGAGGCTTCATTAGCGATTGGGGTGAAGTTATCAGAGAACCAAGCTTCAGTGATGAAGACCAGGTCTGGTTTGTCAGAGGCAAGGAGGTCAAAGATGCAGTGTCCTTTTTTTGCTACAGATCGGGCATTAAATAGGATGCAGTTCACATCAGCAGGCGAGGTTGGTCTCTGAGCTGGAGCGGAAGGGGGTGGTGGCGGAGAGAGTGGAAGCTGGAGAGGGATGATCGATGGGAATAATGGGCGAACAGAAGTATTGGCGGCTTCGGGCGGGATTGGGTGGCTGCGTGTGTTAGGATGATCCGGTCTGGCTCGGGGGATTTGAAGGCGGGGTGTGGGCGGTTAGGAGTTTCAGTTGCAGTTGATGAGAAATCAAGGGAGAGGGGTTTCAGGAAGGGTGAAGCCACGGGAGAAGGAGGTGAGTGGGGGAATGAGGTGGTGGGTCGAGATAGGAGAGGCGAAGAGTGCTGAGAGATTGTGGGGGACCAGGTACATTTCCCCTTTAGTTTCTTTGTTGCAAGTGGAGTGTGAGAGAGGGTAGGGGGGTCAGTGGGGGAGAGGGATGCGGCTTCGGTTCTTGCTAGGGCTAGGGGTGCAGTTTTTAGGGAGGGGAAAGGGTGCGGTCGGGGGGGAAGGTGGCGGGGGTTTGAGGGCAAGGCTGCGGATGGATGCTTGCAGGGCGGGGTGTGCCAGGTATGATAGTGAGTGGAGAAGGCATGGTTAACATTGGCTGGTCGGTGGTGAGGTTCAGGGGAGGAGTGGTCTTAGGGTGGTTGGCTCGCCATCGTGCCCCTCTGGCTTGGTGTTTGGAGAGATGAATGGCAGGGAGTGCGAAGGAGGGTGGGGTGATTTGGGAAGGGGGGGACGGGAGGGAAGGCAGATCGGGGAGTAGGGGCGGTCCACAGCGGTCGTTTCCGACAAACTGCGAGTTTGTGGGTGCACTCATGCTTGGTACAGGCTTTTAGGTGGATTTAGGAGGGCTTTCTAATTGTAGTGCTACGTTCAGGCACACTTCCAAGTTCAAATTGCACAGAGGTGATATTAGGCTATTAGGTACACTTCTAGGATCAACTGTACACAGAGATGATATTAGGTCTAACTCTAGATTCAATTTTGTATACAGGGGCTATTAGATTATTAGGCACAGTTCTAGATTCTACATGACACAGATATACTATGAGGTATACTAATAGGATTAATTAGGATATTTAGGCACGCTTCTTAGCCTCAATGGTGTCGTGCACACTTCTCAATTGAACTAAGCGTAGATGTAAGCAAAATAGGGCAGTCAGTGAGGAATACAACAGCAATGAAGAGAGATGACCTAAGTAGGCAAGGATACGGTAGAAACAGGACAGTAGGAAAAGCAGTGATCAGGGCAGACCAGGCAGAGCAGAGGGCGCGTGGGAGTAGGGGGGCTAGAGGGGGGCATGATGAAGTTCGCGGAGCACACAGTCGGGGAATGCAAGGAAGTTGCAAGACACGCGGTTAGGGAGTTGCGAGGACCCACGCAGTCAAGGATTGCGAGGGACCACACGGGCAGCAGGAGGCAATGCGTGGGACACACGGTCAGGTAACGCGAGGAAGTTGCAAGGAGACGCGATAGGGGAGTTTGCAAGGAACCGCGCAGTCAAGGATTTCGAGGGACCAAGTGGTCAGCGGGAGACAATGTGCAGAGCATGTGGTCAGGAACACGAGTAAGTTGCAAGGACTCGTGATGACAGAGATACGAGGAGCCATGCAGTCAAAGATTGCGAGGCACCACGCAGGCAGGCGCAAGACAGGGAATCGGGATGAAGTTATGAGGACACGCGATAGGGGGAGTTGCGAGGAACCACTCAATCGAGGATCACGAAGAGACCACACGGGCTAGGGCGTAAGGCTAGCGTTGGTCGCGCCGTCAGGGGATCGCAGGAGGAAGGGAGGACTCGTGATCGTGGGAGTTATGAGATATTTTGCAATGAAGGATTGCGAGGAACCACGTGGGCTGGGTGCAAGGCAAGCGCAGATCACATGGTATGGGGAACGTGAAGGGGTGATGTGGACACGCAATCAAGGAATTGTGAGGAACCAGGCAGGCTACAGCACGTGTGCGGATGCAACTGGTGGTGCACAGGGGGAGTGTGGGAGGTCGCACAGGTGAGGGGGTGAGAAGGTGCGCAAACCGAGGGTGGAGTGTGCGGGAGGAGGGTAAGGAAGTGCAGAACATCAAGCAGACTCCCAACTTCTTACCTGGCGGCCGCAGACAGGAGAGTGACACGTCCGCACTCAGTCTATGCCGCAGTCTCCTTCGTCGCCAAACACCTGCGTTGCTCAACTCTGCGGCCTTGTCCTGCGAGGGCTTTGCCGCTAAGGGGCCCAAACCTCGGATTATATAGGCTCAGTAGCGTGGACGTAACAAACGTGTTACGAGGACAGTCGGGCAGTGGCTCATGCGAACCTGCGTCGCTCAACACCACGGCCTTGTCCTGAGGGCTTCTATTGAGAAGAGACTGTGAGCCGGTTCGCCCACCAAACAGACGGGAAACCTTTTCCAATTGGCGAGGGGAGGAGAACTGGAGAAAGCTGCCAATCTCTTCACTGGCGGAACCAAAGTCAATCCCTCCCTGGAGTCGCTGTGAGAGAGATCCTCCCTGGAGGAACCGGGAGCTGCAGAGACAGTGGTCAGGGGCCGAGCGAAGCAACCACAGGCGGGACACTTACCCGTTAGTCGAAACACTTCGGAGAGCTTCACCGTGGATGGGCTGTGTCTGGAAGCAGGAAACCAAAGCGACAGCAGAGCGAGAGAGCTGGGGAGCATGGTCAGCGTGGGATGTGATGCAGGAAAGCAGGAAGCCGCTGCAGAGCCTCCACAGATTTCTAGCGCATGAAGAGTACTCCGAACAGAGGCAGGAAACCCAGAAACAGCTGACGGAGACCAGTGAGGAACCAGAGAAGGGTTGGGAAACCGGGAGGCTTGCTGGGAACCCCGAGATACTATACTGCAGTGGGACACAGGTCGGAAATCTGCATTCAATAAGGAGTGTCCTCCAGAACCATCTACCTCGTGGCAGTCCCTGGAGGCGTGGAAGACCAGGGCTGCCTAAATCAAGAGAACAAGAAGCCAAAGCGGTCTGGGACCCAAGAGGTAGAAGATAAAGGAGTCTTGGACCGAAGAGCAGGATACTACAGGGGTTTGGGACCCAAGAGAAGAAAGCCAATACTACAGGGGTCTGGGACCCAACAAGAAGAATACCTGGCAGGATAGTGAACCAGGTACAACACCAAAGGCGTCTGGAACCCAAGTGAGAAATGTTTATACCACAGGGGTCTGGGACCTGACAACAAGAATACCTTGCAGGAAATGTTGATGCAGATACGTACTGTTAAGAAACAGGAAAAGTCAAGAAGGACTTGGGATCCACAGCCAATAACAAACCACACACAAACCCTTGTAAAAGTACAAGTGCCTAGTATGATAGTGGACCAGGTAGACTGTGAACACAGTGAACATTGTGGAATAGACCAGGGAAAGTGAGGCATACCACCTGGTGTTTGTGAACAGTATGCAAGGAATCAAGAGAAAGGGGTCCTTGTCTTGACACTGTGGAATAGACCAGAGGAAGCGAGACATACCCCCTGGTGTTTGTGCACATTATAAAAGGAATCAAGAGGAGGGGGTCCTTCTTTTGACATTGTGAATATACAAGACTCTTTTGTTCTATGAACCTTATTGGAACCTCAACCCAAGTAACCTTTGTTGAGACTTTTGATTTCTATCCCTTAAGAAGAACATTTAATTTTGAATCACTCAAAAGTTTACTTTAGACGATCACCCTGAAGAGAGAAACCTTTCCTCTGAATCAAGAAGACTGCCCCTTTTCTTCTGGTTCATATAGGGTAATGGTTGGAAATATGTATTAGGACTTAGGGCAACAAACACTTTGCTTTAGACTGACATCCTGATGGACTCCTTGGTATTTTAGAGGCAGGGAAACACCTCTAAGAACTAGGGTCAGATAGGGGTTTCCCTTTTGCTTTAACATCAATAAAAGTCTATAGCCAGAAACATGTCTCCTGTGTGTCAGTCTTCTCCTTCCACACCCTCAGAGTACACAAGGTGGAAGTGTGATTGGCTATCTGGAAGGTTTTCTACTGCTCATTAAATAAAACATCTAGCACCTGTAAACTCTTTTTTTACATCTGTTATCTTTCTTAATTTGATATCTGTCTTAGTGCAAGCAACAATTGGCGTAAATTGTCAATCCTCCTTGGCTGCGTTTTTGGCCACTTTGACTGTATATCTAAATGCAGGCTTACCAACCTTATCTCTGCAGGCCAAAAGACATTTAACTGTTGGATCTGAGTCTCTACAACAAAATGACTATCTACTTGATGCATAGAAACCTGTTCTACACAAAAATCCTCCTTGTTGAACAACAACTTACCATACAGATGAACCCCTGATGTTGTCCTTTCCCAACAAACTCTATTCCCTACTAGCAGCACCAGTCCTCTTGCTAGCTTACTAAGGCATTGAAACTGAGGAGGTTGTTGGAGCCATAATTTCCAACTGTAACATACACCTAACCATATGCCAAGGGTTGTCCCTGGGGCAGGAGTTAAATACCGGATGGGACTTCTAGGATCCACACATCCCTGAGTGTGACCCAGTCCCAGTTGTAGCCTGCCGATGGGCCAGGAACGATCTTGCTAGTCGGAGCCCACAGTCCTTTCACAGGACCTTTTGCCCTGCAAATAAAGGCTTGTATTTTACAGGTCCATCCGCTGTACTCCCACAGGTCTCTTCAGGGCTAAAGGTCTTCAAGAATTCCAGAATCGTTTTTGAGAATTTTTGGCCAACTGTTTTTGTAATACATCTTCTTTGATACTCAGGAGCTGACTCTTCAAGTAGTCCTTTACTTCCTTGCATACAATGTCCCAATCCTATATTCTTCTGCTCTGCTGTTACATTTCCTCTTGCCAGTTGAATCAGCACAAATCGAGTTCTCTGATATCAGTAACAGTGTTTGTCAATTGTGCCCCAGTGATAACCCTTCTGCCTGGTCATTCAATCATTGGCCTTGTACAATTACAAATGCTACAAGAGTTGTGTTTTTACTATCCCATACCCTGTCCAGGGATTCCCTTTTACCCCTTCTGGCAAACATTTCTTCAAACTGCTGCTGCAACATAATCTGCGCTCCTTCTGTATAGCTGGGACAATGTGTGGTGACTTGAAAAGTGGTCAAAGGAAAGGAAATATCATGGTGCATAATGTGACGTTGATAATTACATAGCAAATCCCAGACCTATCTATCTTACTGACAGTGTCATACCACAATGACTGAGAGCCGAATCTGATATTGTTGAAAAACTCAGTAACCTATATAGCATGCAAGGGTAAACACTGAACTAGCGTGCATGATCCATTACCTTCTCCATTGCCATATCATCTCAATCTTTCTAAGCAGGATGCTGCAGCTTGCCTATGTCGCTGCCCTAGAACCGTGGGTAACTGGATGAATCACAACTGTCTAAATCTGAATGGTGACAAAATTGAGATTTTTGTGATTGGCCCACCTTCTGCTACATCGTTTTGGACACCAGCCTTTTGACCTGCTACTTTGGGCCCATTTCCTACTCCAGTTTCTGTTGTCAAGGACCTGGGCTGTAAGATATCTGCATCATTATCTGCAGACGCCCTGGTGAGCATGGTTTGTCAAAGTGGCTACTTCAAACTCAAAATCTTTCGTATGGTGCTTCCATTCCCTCTCTCTTATTTGCATGCTCTTGGGATTGCTTCTTCTATCTTTGGGATCATGGACTACTGTGACTCTCTCCTTCTAGTTCAGTCACTTTATCTTCTGAATCGTCTGCAACTTCTGTAGAACTCTGCAGCCAAGGTTGCTACACATACTCCATATCGGGTTTCTGTTTCTCCAGTCCTGTGCTCCCTTCACTGGTTGCTGGTAGCTCGTCAATAGATTTTTAAATCACTTTGCATTGTCCACCGTGCCTTTTACTGCACAGGTGCAGAATATCTACAGGAAAACATTCACCTTTATGTTGCGTCCCATGCACTAATATCTAAAATGCACTTCTGTTTCAGGTTCAGTGGTTGAATCGCTCTCTGACAGGCGGTAGAGCCTTTTCCGTAGCATGGCTATACTCTGGAACAAACTTCTGCGCGCTCTATGCACAATGGGAAAATCCCTTTCTGTTCCAATGTCACTTGATACCCTTTTTGTTTTAGTTCATCTGGCTATCTTCTTTACGTATTGCTGTCTCCACTCCATTCCCAAAGAACCATGATTTCTTGGTTGGAGAAAGCTGCGCTCTATACATTTCATTAAAATTAACATGTCCACCCATTAACTGCAACTAATTTGAACTTTCTTGTTGCAACCTTATCTTCCCTGTACTTACGTTCATGCATTTAGTTAGTTATTTATTCATGAAATGAATCCCAACCACACAATATTCATGCAATTGTCTTACAGTAGAATTATAATTTTGTGTTTTTAATAGATTCTTGTTTCAGTGCCATGTCATCCGTTAGTTTTGATGAAATTGTGTCCACCGGTCCTTCCTTCCTAGATGTGGACACGGTGCGATTGAGAGGAGTTTGTAGCATCCTCATTTGAATGTATATCTGTATCTTTTGTTGTAACTAACAAACAGATATGATGTTCATGCATTTTATCGGCCTCCAGGATTCTCTGCTGTATTTTTAGATTTATTTTTAAGTTTTAGAAATTATGCAATAACTGTTTGTACATTTAATATAGTTTTAGGTGATTTTAATATTTCCTCCAACTGACCCACTGCATCACTATCAAACGCACTTTCAGAACCATTAATGGACTTGAATTTAAGCCAAAAAATCTCTTTACCCACCACCGTACACTGTAATAGTCTCAATTGAATTATGGCCAATCCTTCTTTGTTAGACTGCCATCCTCTGCTTTGGTTGAATTGGACAGACCATTTTTAGTTCCTTTATCTTTTAAATGTTTTTTTCAAATTTGTAGAGGTCAGATTAAGAGTCATTCTATTAGTTCATGCAACTTTTCTGTGTTTCTAAAAGAAAATTTAGAGGAATTAATTCACTCATTTTATTCTTTAATGGATCTCTTTATTGACAAATGATTTGGTAAATGATTTTCATCATAAGTTCTTAGAAGCTTTAGATGCTGCTATTCTGATGCAAGTACGACTTTTTTTTTTTTTTAAATCCATCTACTCCTTGACACACCCTGCAGGACAATACATGTACCAAATGGAAGCTTGAAAAGATGCGACAGAGATCCACTAAACTGAACACCTTGAAAAATGTTAAATTAAAAACTGCTTCCAGAAGACAAATGGTGAAGAAAGCCTAATCTTCAAACTATATTCTGCGTAAATAATATGCCTAAAGCTGTTTGGGCTGTAAAACATAATCCAGTATAATCTGTTAAATGAATCCACAAATAATTATGAAAAATACAGCCTGTTTTTAATATAATGAACACTATTTATGATGACTATGGTAAACAGCCTTTAGCCGATCAGGTGAAATCAGACAATAGACTTCCAAACATAGAATGGAATCTTTTCTATGCTGAGTCTTGAAAACCTCTCTTATAATATGGCTAGCTTAAAAGCAATATTTTATTCAAAAGATTTGATACCATCGGAAATTCTTAAGGAATTTTCTCAAACATCATTACGTTTTAACAGTTCTTCATCCTACCATAACCTCTTCTCCTACAGAAGGGTTTTTCATTATTATCTGAAAACTGAAATCATTACACTATTACTAAAGAAGGACAAACTGGACACTGAACTGTTAAACAACATTCAGCAGTTGTCCGGATTGCCTTTCTTAGGTATAACTCTTAAAAAAGTAGTCTCCCCTTTAAATTGAGCAATTTTATTGTCACAGCAAATTCTCTTAAAGCCTTTCTATGTAGTTTTAGGGCCAATCATGGCACTGAGACTGCCACGCTCCCGGTTGCTGTTGACATCCTACGCATTATGCGCTTTGAAACACATTGTGTATAGGCGCTATATAACTAAACTATCATATCATATCATTATTGATGGTAGTGGTGCCTGCCATCTAATGTGGCTAGATTTCTTAGAGGCTTTTGATACTGTGGACCACCAAGTCCTTTAAAATATTTTGCCGTGCATAGGGGGAATAGTGTTGGACTGGTTCTGTTCCTTTCTTTCAAATGGGTCAAATTAAGATGTCTATCCCTTCCCCGGTGTCTGTGTATTGTGGTTTTCCACAGGGATCTATTTGTCCTCCGTCCCTTTTTAAATCTTTACATGAAGTCATTGGGAGATCTGATCTCCAGTTTTGGCATCTACATACATCAGTATGCAGGTGATATTTAATAGTATTTCCCTGTGACCAGCAAAAATGATCATCACCTGGGGTGCTGCTTGTCAGCTATACAAGATTGGCTGTTTATGGCACACTTAAAATGCAATGATGCCGAGACAGAATTCCTCTTGTTCGGGCCAGATAAGGTTGTAAAATAAATCCAATTATGGGTGTCTTCTCTCACAATTGGCAATTATACACCAAAATTAAATCCTGCAAAAAGTCTCTTGGTTTTATATTGGACCTGTGAGGAGCCAGGAATGAGACATTAACACAGAGAATTCATTATTGTGGTTACTTCAAAAAAGGTAGCTGGCGCTCCTCTCCAGAAACAACAAGGCATGATAACCTGTTCTGAGGTGAGAGTTTGCAGCACACGCTTTTTGCTCACTGTGCCTTTCACAGATGGGAAATATCCATTTGCATATCAGTCTTTGTCCCGCCCACATGGGCAGTCCAGCACCAAAATGCTATGGCAATTCCTCTCTGAACAAGAGTACCAAAAGCAACCCCATACACGTGTTTCAGCCTTGTTGGGCCTCATCAGTGAGGTGAAGCTTTGCCTCTCTGAACACAGTGAGCAGGGAGTCCACGTCTGGTTGCCCCCAGGTAACTCAGGGTGACCACCCCAAGTTCCTTTCAAATATTTCAAAAAAGGTAGCTGGCCCTCCTCTCCAGAAATAACAAGGCATGATAACATGTTCTGAGGTGAGAGTTTGCAGCACATGCTTTTTGTTACCTGGGGGCAACCAGACGTGGACTCCCTGGTCACTGTGCTTAGAGAGGCTCGGCTTCACCTCACTGATGATGCCCAACAAGGCTGAAACACGTGTGTGGGGTTGCTGATGGTACACTTGTTCAGAGAGGAATTGCCATAGCATTTCGGTGCTGGACTGCCCTTGTAGGTGGGACAAAGACTGATATGCAAATGGATATTTCCCATCTGTGAAAGGTACAGTGAGCAAAAAGCAATGGCTGCGAGCTCTCAATGTGGTTAATAACCACTGAACAGGTTATCATGCCTCGTTCTTTAGAGAGATGGGCGCCTGCTAACTTTTTTGTATTTTCGAAAGGAACTTGGGGTTGGTCACCCTAGGTTACCTGGGGGCAACCAGACGTGGACTCCCTGCTCACTGTGCTTGGAGAGGCTCAACTTCACCTCACTGATGATGCCCAACAAGGCTGAAACACGTGTATGGGGTTGCTGATGGTACTCTTGTTCAGAGAGGAATTGCCATAGCATTTCGGTGCTGGACTGCCCTTGTGGGTGGGACAAAGACTGATATGCAAATGGATATTTCCCATCTGTGAAAGGTACAGTGAGCAAAAAGCAATGGCTGCGAACTCTCAATGTGGTTAATAATCACTGAACAGGTTATCATGCCTTGTTCTTTCAAAAGAGGGGCGCCTGCTAACTTTTTTTTTTACATTATTGTGGTTACAAACTTTAATTCAAAATAATAGAGGTTGGAAAATGCCTTGCTCTCCCTACTCTAGGAAGTATTCCCCTACCTCAAACAATACTAAGGGTCTGTCCTGTGTCAAGATGTCCAAAGCAACATGTGTGTCCAAAATCCTATTCTAGTCCTCACATTCTAAAGGCAACTCTAAGGTCTATGGTGTTGATGGTAATGTATTTGTCCTTGAAAGTGCACAAATGTTCAAGTTCAAAAGAAAGGTGTAACGCCAACACAAACGTACAGAGTGTTATCTCTTGAGGTTTTTCTTTCTCCTGCGGGATACGGAAGAAGGGAGAAACCCTTATGATCTTTCTTGGCCTCCTCCCTCCAGTGGATCGATCTTAATTGCCTATTGGCTTCAGCGTAGTTTTGGGCTGTTTAAACAGCCTTTGTCATGGTGGGTTTATTTAAGGACAGCCTTTTTTAAGTAGGTTGGTAAATAATTAATGTATTGTTCTATAGTGTTCTACCACTTCTAGTCGGTTTTTCTTTCCCAGCCATAAAGATAGGGTATTTTGTACTCGGGCCCCCAATTCAATAGGTGTCTCTCTGGGATTTAGCTTAATCTCCCCCGTAACTTCTGTTTATAGAAATTGACAGTTTGACTGACCCTATGTAATAGCCCTTGTTTGATCTCATTAAATGTTGCTGTACCTGCAAGATTTAAAATGTGGTATTCATTCTGCAATTCCCATCTTAGTAGGGGTCGTAAATAACACTTTTATAAAACATCCCCCACCGGAATTGTTGTGCCAACCTTTCTGAAATTGAGAAACAAAATTCCCAGGTCCTCTCCATCTCTATAGGGTTGCAATACTCTATAGGGTAGAATGGGCCATTGTTGGGAAGCAACAATTTGGTCCAGTGCAGCCTGAAACGTTTTTTATCTGAGATCTGGTGGGTTGTTAGTTGGGCTAATAGAGTCTCTAGATTGGCCATTTAAGCATGCAAGAAAGTTTTGGTCAAACCGACCTCAACTGTGGTGGGAATTTTAACAAGGTTATCACCGGAAAAGTCAATATCCTCTTTAAGGCTAGGAAGACGCGCTTCCTCAATCGGATCTTCCCTCTGCCCAAACAGGAAAGACCAAATAATTCACCTTCTTGTCCTTGAGGGGTTTCTGCTCCCTCCTTGGCTATCTGTTTAGGTGGAATACCCAGTCTTAGAAGCCCTTCTAACGGAGCCTTCAAACTTCCATCTTTAGCTAGTAACTGGGGGTTGTTTTTTCTATCAGTGGGTCTCTTGAGACTATTCTTAATCCCCACAGAGGTTATCGGTTGGAAGTCTGCTGGTTTTAACAAAGATATTTACCTAACTATTTGGTTTTATATGGTAATCTGGTAATCTCAGAGCAATGGACAGAGGGTGCCCTTGGAAGAGAAGTCACTGACAACTGATGGGGATCTGATATTTGTCCGCTATTATTTGTTTGATGTTAAATACTGTCTCATCCACAGCCACTTCAACAGTGAACTCCTCTCCCTGCAATTGTTTGATGATCAAAATCATATATGGCATCCTTCAAGGAAATCAATGAAGATATGCGTGCAGGATTCTGATGAGTTCCCCAGTTTGTATCAGCTAATTCAGGGTCCCAAAACTGCCACCATTTGTGAGGAGCCAGGATTGAAACAATGACACAGAGAACTCAGGATTGTGGTGACAAACTTTTATTCAAAATAATGAAGGGTTTGGAAAATGCCTTGCTGTTCCTACTCTGAAAGGTATCTCCCTAGCTCAACAAAAACTAAGCGTCTGTCCTGTGTGAAGATGTCGAAAGCAAAATGTCTTGTGTCTGAAATCCTATCCTAGCCCTCACATTCTAAATGTAACTCTAAGGTGCTATAGCTAATGTCTTTGGCCTTGAAAGTGCACAAATGTTCAAGTTCAAAAGAAAGGTGTAACTCCAACACAAATGTTACCAAATCAACAAGACAATCGAAGTTCTTTATAGCCCACGAGAATAACTTCCTCCTCTTGGTGTCGCGCGCCACTACAGGGGAAATATATCTCTTCCCTAGGTCTATTCAAACAATTCAAAATCTTATGGACATGAGTCTTCCTTGGGATTGTTTGTTCAACAAATCAATTTGGATGCAATCTAAATACTCCAAAATGGGAAAAAAACACATTTAATGTACTAATTTAGTTTGTACATTTATATCACTGACCAATGTCAACAGGGGCATTGAGGACATACAAGCCCCTGTGGTTCTAATGGCCGCATCTTGGATTCATCATGACTGCTATTATGCAAGTCTATGCAAAAAGGACGAGCAGACTCGTCCTTGGCACTTAAGGGGTTACACTGACCAAAATAGCTTTTGTACTTCCTGGTCGGAGTCAGTGTGTTCAGAATCTAAACTAGCAATCGTGAGCACGTGGGCCAAGCCTCTGTGAGGTTATGGTTCGCTATTTTAATGTTTCATTTAAAAAGAGATTCTATTTTAAATGGCCGAAAATCTGGGTTTAACAGGAAAATATTAGATCCTCTTCCTCTAGGAATATCTATATTCTTAAATAACCCCTAAACTTGGTAACGGTAGGCCAAATGCATGTCAATGTTCCCACAAGAAGAGAATGCAAATCCAAGCGTTCTCTTTTGATTCTCCTCACACTGTTTTTAGCCATGCTAAAGCTTCCCTAAACAAAAGCAGCACTCTGTACACTCTGTAACTTACGGTGACTGTGGCCCTTTCATCTTCCTGACTCATTCGTTGTCTTTCCCGTACATTTCCACAGTTTTCTCTATTCTCATGTTCAACAGGTATTGGTTTAAGCCTAGTGTAAGAATGGCTTTGAACTTCTTTGTTGAAACCATTAATTATTTCTATTTGCAGTCTGACTGCTGCCTGTTGCCGTGGCATCGCACTGTATTGTGAGGCCTGTGTTTACAGGGTCAGTTTGTCTGTGGTTGGTACACAATACATTGTGTTCCTAGCGGGTAAGGTTTTATGGCTCAAACTACCAGATCCGCCAAAGCTGCAACTTTTCTATAAATCTAAAAACGATACTTGTGATTACTAGAAAAACTGTGACTGCCAGGTTTGTTAGAGAATTCCAAAAGTGTCTGCGATGTGAAGGTTGTTTCACTCGAGCTTCTACTACTACATTTGGTGTCTATTTTGTAAACGACTGAGATGGTGGTCACTGTGACAAGGAAAGAAGTGTAAAGGATGAAGGGATTGTGCATGTATTATTCTATGTAAACACTATGTTGCTGTTCATTTGAACCTAATACACAGCAAGCATTTCCCTGTTTGGCTTAAATATTCTGATGCCTGTAGGAAGGCCGAGCTTTTAAAGAATGGTTCCAGTTCTGCAGAGGCTACCTTGATGTGATGGCTGATTGAAAAACGGATATAGGATAACACACTTTCAAAGTAGATTTGTTTGGACAAAGGTCTCCCAGTGCCATTCCTTTCTCACTGGTAATTCTATGGCTCTGTCAGAAACACAGCTCACACAATTGTTTTCGGAAAGTAGCAAAGACTGATAGAACGTTATTGTCTTACAAGACAAGCAGCAGAGCTACATGTTCACTGGACCAGAACAATCCCGAAACAACCTGATCCACCCACCAAATCTCAGATGACAACTTTTCCTGGTTCCTTCTGGAAGCTCCTGACCGAAAGACGACCAGAACAGCTATTTACTACCACACACGTGGGTGCAGTTTTCCATCACTTCCTCTGAAATTCTCTGCACACTAGAATGTTTCAACACCTTTCATGTTGCAATAAACAACGCTAATAGTCTAAAGGAAAGAAGTGAAAACAGGAAAAATACTATCCACAAATGAATCGATCATTGCAACAGAGTCCATACACATGAGCTGAAAAGCAAAGGTTATACAGTCGGTTATGAACTGACTTTATATGCATATTCATGACATAAAATAAATTGCATGAAAGATTAAAGCAGGAAATAAAGCAAAGGTAAATAATCTGCACCAACATTTCCCTTCATAATTGATGGCTGCTGCTGCTGCAATCCATGAGAAGTAAAGCTGTTACTCCAGCCACCTGGGGGGGATCTTTCCCATTGATACCATCAACAATGTGATAGAGTAAAGATGATGTGCTAGGAGTGCAATGAAAAATGATCTCCCATCTCCTTTGGTGGATGAATCAGCCCTTGAAAGAGAAAGTAATGACCTCCAGGCCGTGCTTGATCAGTACTTCACCTCGCTTCTTTATATAGAACCTATGCCCTGCCCTCTACCGCTGTGATCATAGTATACCATGCAGATTGTGTTCATGAAGGGCAAAAGAGAAGTGAATACATGCTGGGGAGGGAGGTTAGAGTGCCAGCCCCCACACCAGACATATTCTACTGCATAATTGAAAAGTCTGATCAGAAGCATTTTGAAATATATAAATTGGGGTGGGAGGTAGAATGCGGGTAGGTGTGTGGTGCAATGCATGATTTATCTTCTGTAATTTTGCCAGAAAGCCAGTCCGAGATGCCCATGCATATCCTTCCAGTGTGAAATCAGAACCCACTTATACCCGCTTCCATTGCAGATCTGTAAAAAGTCAAAAGTTCATCCATTTCGATCACAAGCCATCAGAATCGACCCTGATTCCAGCGTTGGGATAAGATTTGGTGGAGCAAGTCTTCTTTGCCCCACTGAACCTTCCCTCTGCCCCAACAATACAATAGAGTACTGCTTCAGGAAACATTCAGAATGGCACGACAACATGATTTGAAGGCGAAGTTAGAGGTACCTGTAATGATTGATTTCTTAGTTTCGTATAGGACTTTCTCAAATCCAATTGTTTTTTAATGTTAAATCTCTCTTGAATCTAAAGTAGGAACGCATAGCAGTGTTTGCCACTGTGCTGCCAGGAGACAGTAAAGCATGCGTGAAAAAGGGAATTTATAAAAGGTTGAGTCCTCCCTGCTATCAATAGGCCAATGGACATTGCAAACTTACATGCAGAAAATAATAATAAAGAGTGAGGGGTTTCATGCTGTGCATGCTGCAAACAGAATCACGTATTGGTGCTCCATTTGGTTTAGAATGCAAATGTACCGCTTGCATTAGGTGTTGTCCTGAAGCAATTTGTGCATCAAAAGTCATGACTCACGTTCAATCATACATGTCTGTTCTACTGACACTGAAGACAAGCGTAGCAGTTTATATGAGTTGTGTTGGTAATTTTGTATGAATTGAACACTGATGAAGTCAAACAAGAGAGGCACGGGATGGGGTAAATTGGGTCCCTTGCGCCAGGGATAGTCACCCAGTCAGAGATGTGCGCCCTGGAAGAGGTACATTGGGTATATTCCAAGGATTCTCCTGCATTGTAGCCCATGTGGCAAGATTCCTGGATGCAAACCTTTTGGTTCCCCACATCACTGACCGTCTCGAAAGAAGGGACTTAAGTGTTGGAACTTATCAGCAACAATTGCGACATGTGAACCACAAGGAAGAAGTAGAGTCTTGAGCGAGCATAGTCTTGGAGAGTACCGCAGGTGTGAGCACTCGCTTATCAGGAGCTTACAGAGGGTGAACCAGGGAAGGACATAGGCACATGCGGACCACCAATGCACCACAATGAACCATGGTGGAATCTGGCAGCTGCCATTACAGGGCGTCCCAATTCCATGATGGTACAACCCATTGATAAATGATTGGCCTGCATTATCATGAAAACCAGGGAGCGGCAAAGGCTCCTAAGTCATCAGGTAATCACGTAAGAACATTACTAACGGGCCTCAGGTGTTGCCAGTGAGGCACTCAATGCCCTCATTTATTCAGAGTATTAAAACAGATAGTGAGAAGGTGCAAGAGGTGGGCCAGCAAAGAGAAGGTAGGAGAAAGGAGCAGCAAGAAGGAGGTGAAAAAAGGCAACGTTACAATTGAACAAGGAGATGATATGATGGTAGTAAATGAAGTGAAAGGCCACATCTGGAAGGAGGAGGCGAGAGGAAAGGAAGATGTTGGAGAAGGGAAAGATCTGAGTGGAGGAAGACAGAGGCAAGGTCATGGACAAGACTAAGATAGATGAGGGACTGAGGAGGAAGGAGGAGAAGAGTCAAGCCAGGAGGAGGTGGATAGAAAGACAGATTGAGGAAGGTAGAGGTCATTGGAGGTGGGGAGAAGTTGGAAACGGGAGAGGGACAGGGTGGTGGAAGAAGTGGCAGAGAAAGTTTGGAAACAGAATTCAGCAATGGTCAAGAGGCCTTCACACCTGTTTTCTTCTCTTTGAGTTTGGCACACGTTTTTTGAGAAGTATTAAGCCAAATATGAATGAATCCAAAAGGTGTATGCAACTACATTGGTTTGTTGAAGCAAGAATGACAGGACAGGAGAATTGGGCCATTTAATCTTATAACAAGAAAGATTGATTTTCTCTCCACAAATCAGTCTGCCCAACTCCTCCAGTTCCCACCCATCTTCCTGGATAGATGCTACCCAAATGTCTAAAGGAGATATATTACTATCATGAGTACAGAAACGTACAGTTTATGCTTCATAGATCATGCCCACAACATGATTCTTAATATTAGGCCTTAATTAGGTAATGTGACCCTAGGCGGTGGGCTGCCCCTCTCACTACCTCTCACTACCGGCCCCTCACCCCGAGGGAGTCTTAAGATGGGTGGCGGTGCCATTACCACCAGGGTTGGATGCTGCAGAAGGACATATTTATTTATTTATTTATTGAGTATTTGTAAGGTGCCTATACAACAAATAGTGTTTTCAGGCGCAATTAGCACCCATGCAGTTTCCTTCGTGGGTGCTAATAGTGTTTAATTAAAGAAAAGAAACATACCTTGCGGCTCAGTTCTCGTCATCAAAAAGGTAATAAGAGTAGGGAGACTATGGTAAGTTTTTCAATTTTTTTTTAAATTAAACACTCTTAGCTCCCGCTTAGGAAATTACATGGGGGCTATGAAGAGAGGGGGATCAGGGAAGGGACGGAGGAGCGGACAATGGAAGTGGTGGATGGCCAGCAGCACTCAGGCTGCTTGCAACGCTGTGTTATACCAGAGAATCCAGTTAGCGTTCCGAGTATCCTGATTGGTCAGCACCCCCTTCCAGGGTGCTAAGCTGCATTAAAACAGAGTGTTACTTATTATTGCTGGATTTTTGTTTGCTTTAAAAAAAAAAAGTTTGTTTCTGCAGAAGCTCACATTGTAATTGTAAACCAAATGTTTAAATATATGTTTATTTCTTTTTTAGTAACAGAATCACTTGTGATGGTGTGAAATGTTTAGCAACACTTCTGAAGCAGAACACAGCACTAGAAATCCTGGATCTGTCTTCAAACAGAATGGAAGATGATGGAGCAATGCATCTTGGTGATGCTCTTTCTATGTACAACAACAACCTCAAAGCGTTAGTATTGAAAACAGCTAACATTTCAAGTATTGCCTTTAGATTCCTATGTATCCCCGCTGGACAATCGTTTCATTAGATCTGGTTTGAGAGAGATTTCGTTCTCTGCCAGAACCCTTGAAGATATATTTAATCCTGGATCCTGGTCTCCTCTCAATTCGCTGCAGCATGAAGCAGAAAGCTCCTAGAGTCTCCCAAAGCCTTCAGTTCTTATATTCCTGTGTGGCCATATTGTGCCAGTTATTCCTGCCATTTTTCTCCCTATGCCTTACCACAGCCTCTTCTCAAATGTAGATGCTGCTTCTCCTTATAGATGTCATAGCCATGTCACCCCATGAGTATATTGAATTGTTAATTGTTGCCTCTGCTGACAATTAACAATTCAGAAGGAACGACTGTAAAGCAGTACACATAAAGGCTGGGCTACTCTACTCTTAGTCTATAGTCCCCTTTATAGAGGAAAGGGGACTACGGACTAAGAGTACAGGAGGTGTTACTATGGCGAGTAATATTTTTAATCCCACCTATCCCTGATGCGGGTAGAGGGGATTAATGAAAACAAAAACTACAGCGTTGTCAGCACTAACACAGTAATGCCCATGAGGCCTTTCATAGTGCTAGAATTGCCTATTGACTCGCCTAGCATGCAAGGTTTGTCTTGGTGTCCGCTGGCAGGTCTGTGACAGTGTTTTGAAAGACTTTCTTTTGAAAGTCTGCACTGTGGTCGTGCACTTTAGATCCATCTGAATTCGACCGTTTGTTTTAATGTTATGGGGGTTCCCCATGCCTCCCACCACGCCACTCCCCTTACCCTTCTACTCCCACCCTCTACTTCGCTACAGCCATATACATGTATAAATATGCATGTATGTAATTGATTGAGTCCACCAAACGTACCTGACCGAAGACCAGACTTGGAAAAAAGAAAATCTTTCAAAACAAGGGATACTCTCCTACACAAAGTGAACAGTGCCCTTCATCCCCAGCACATAGGCACCATGGACCGGTCTTCCATGTCTGACCCCATGCTGAAAGTAAACAAATACGGCCCTGTTATGGTGAACACATCCTTACAAATCGCAAATAACATGAACAATTGTAGCCTTGTGGTTAAACATTTTGCACACTTGTTATGCAATCAAAATTCCAAGTCTTTGATATTTTATTTTGATACACCACATCACTACTACATTAATATTGTGCATTGAAAATAAAGTGTATAAAAAACACATATGCAGGTTTCAAAGTTATGATTGTGAAACCAGCATATATATGACACGTAAAGGAAAGGTTCATCCACGTGCTTAATTCAACCAATCGTATTGACATCTACATTTCACTATACTTCGATGTATTGAATTTTTTCTCACTTAGCATAACTTACACGTTGAACAATTAGGGTATTTATTGAGGTCAGACCTAGCTTCTGGAAGCAACAGAGCGCTTTACAATCATGGGGGAAGAAAAAGGGTAGGGAGCAGAGAAAAGGGGAGTGGAGATCTAACAACAGGGAGGGAGGGCAATAGTCAGCAATGGATCTACAAGTAACCAGGGGAGAACACAGTGGGGATCAGATCACGCAATCTCAGGTTAGGTGGGGGGTGGACGGTATATGGACCTATGTGTTAGGAAGGAGCCATTCCTTGAGAGCAGGGCCTTGAGCTGCGATTAATATCTGTGAACCGCACAATTTCCCCTCCGCCATCCCGTGATAATGTCACCTGCAGTGCAATCAACCTGAGGACAAGTGTCCTGGTGGTAATAGATCGTAAAGCACTTCCCTGCATGTGACATTAGCTGCTACTTCTGCTATGCAACACCACTTGTCATGATGTTGGCACACAACAGAGCTAAACGTACTGTCAACACATTAATGCAATCACATTTCTCCATGCAAACTTGGAAGACACTCATTCATGCAATGCATACCAACATTTATTGTGCTCACTGTCTTCACACAACAAAATAATTTTTCATTATCATATGCAAAATTAATTAAAGAAGTTGAGGTGTTATTATATATCTATAAGATTTGTATTAGTTATATTTGTGAAATACATCAATGGGATGTATTCAAACAGTGTACTGCCATTACAATAGCAAAAACACCACATCTGCATTTTTCCAGAATTTCCAGTTATTATGCCAAATGTTTCAATCCAAGATCCCAATGAAACTATATACTTTCCTTTGGAGGGGGAGCTTTCAAAGGATGTATTCGCAATGCTTGATAGACCCATACCTCTCAACTGTTTGTGTCACTAGGGTGGGTGAAAACACCTGATTATGTTGTTGATTACTGTGAGAGCCATTGTTGTATGTGGTTGTCTAAAAGGCTTAGTGGGTGAATTAGCTAATTACATGGTTGGTGACACCCACCTAAAGCGTGTGAACTGAGAGGCAGTCAACATCTTCTTACAAAAGGCTTTGAACAGATAAATTGCTTCTGATTGTAGGGACAGCTAACAGTCTTCCTATATCATTGTAATGATCCGACCATTAGGGAGTGCTACATTCACTTGTTGGCTGTACGCCCACCCTCCCCGTGTAATATAAGTTCTGTGGCAACGGTCTGTTGATGGATAAAGAACATTCTGCACTTATGAATGCATGTTATATCATATGCTTTTATATGTGTATACTAACGCATTTGTAATCCCCTTTTCTAACGTCCAAAATATATTTTCTGTAATTGTAATTCAAAACAAGTCAGTCACAGCACACATACTTCTTGCATGCTTATTGTTTAGTCTCGTCCATCCTATACTGAATGGGAAACTTTAGTCTTGTTGTTCCCAAAATGGGATTTAAAACAAAGAAGTCCTTATTCCAAATAGATAGCTTGCATTATTTTATCTTGGAGCATGCTAAACTCACATTGATTTTCATGGTCGCGTTTTCTACAGAATCCCTTCCATGACTGACGAAGGTCATCAGTGGATGTACATGGACACCAATATTTTTCATCCAAGTTCACGGTTTACAAGCGGTCAATACTAATTCGTAGCATTTGTGCATATTTTTTCTTAGCCTCTATTGTGCCTACTTTAGTGATTGTACGTCCATGAAGTTAACACCTGACCACATGCTTATGATCTCCTAGCCTGCCAAACCCTTGTGCAATAACTATACACAATGAAGAAAATTATTTTCAGTATGCCTTTTACACATTTGAATTAGTGTAAAGAACAGATGCGAGTAGACTGATAGCAAATAGATTTATCATAGAGATTTTTATTACAAGTAATTTTCATTTAGATCATTACCTCCATGCCCCTCCTCCTCGTCCCAGTACTTATTTTTGACATCACAAACTCCCTTAAAAGAATTCATTAACATACTTAATTATCCATTCTTTACTTTTATATTACTTCAATTTACGGCCCACATTTAAAATGCATTTTTACAGTAGCTTCCTAATTCCTTTCGAATTTAGCCTGATAATTTAATGCATAATGTATACTACTACTACTGTTATTTAAAGGGCCTATAGTAAGTTGATGCACCTTCTGCATAAATCTTAGTGCAAGACGAAAGCCATAACTTGCTCATTGTTAGGAAAGCATGAGAAAAATATACTTGACACTAATATGTTGTTGAATTTCATGTAGATCACACCCTACTGTCCTATAGTGGGATTAGAAAACTGAGATTTAGTCGCTCCAATCCTTTATTTCAAAGGTTTCTTGAATGTCATCATGCAGAGGTGTTAGCAGAAGTTTCCCCATGTTACTTGAATGATGGAAGAGTGGGGAGAGGATGGTGTGAAACATTGTGTGTGACCATGAGAAGAGATTGCTACCACCATTCCACTGATACAAGCTTGAGAATTCGTAGACCACAAGGCCAAATGAGTATTGTGGTAGTGTATGCATGCTCTTTGGCCTTACCCTGCCCATGATCATGGCCGAGTCAAACACCTTTCACAGAAAATATTATAAGATTATTAATTATTTATATTCTAATGTACTGTGACTGTGTGATTTGCCCTCTTTTTCGCATACTTTTCTCATTATTAGTGACTCAAAGTGTCATACTTTTAATTGCCGCTTTAACTGAAAGACTGTTGTCCCTAGTTACTATACTTTCCCTTGCCTTCTTTGGCATGAATGTTAAAACGTTCATCTTGGTTGATAGTGTTAATTTCAAAATGTTTATATGTTAGATTGAAAAGTTTAAATAATTATGAAGAACTCTGTGTACACTGTCAATGTCTTGTCTTCTCACATTGTAAAACATAGAGGACCCATCAGGGCTGCAATCTTGTAGGTGCACAACCTTCCTTATAGCCATTTGGCTATATCACTATGTTTTAAGTGTGCACCCTCCAAGATGGCCGACCCATCCTCGTGTAGAGGAGCCATCCATTGCCAGACAGCAGCCCCTTTCTGATTGGGCAGCCTCCTTCCTAACAGCCAATCCGAGGTGCCGGTGGGCAGAAGCCGGCCGCTCCAGCAAAGGCCCACCTTTAAGGCCCTATCTGAGCCTTTCCAGGCCTAGGAGGGCTGGGATGCCCCCAGCCCCACCCTTTCACCACACTACAAACTATGCTGCAGCCTGCTGTGAACATCCTGCTCTCCCGTGAATTTGGGCCTCAGCACCACTTTGAATTGATGAACCTCCAGTGAGTGATGGCTGAAATGTTCATGTGCCTCCTCCACTAGAACCCTGATCTATATCTGTGCCTATCCCACTTTACTTTTCCTCATCTCCTTCTCTACTCCCGCTGTCTGATTTGTGTTCATTGCACAAAGCCAATTTTAGTGTATTTTACATCCTGCACCCTAATTTCACTTTATTTGTGCCCTCTACTTGGAAACCGATTTTAGCTGTGTGTATTTTACATCCTGCACCCTTATGTCACTTCATTTGTGCCTTTTCCATCCTGCACTCAAATATGCATTGCTTTCTGTTCTCGCTTGTTACTGCTAGGCCACCTATGAGATTAGACCAGAACTGTGCAGTGTAGACACCCTTCTCCTTTCTACTTCCCTCCGCCATCCTAATGGCACTCGCCATCTCTACTATCTTCTCTAATTTCTACTCTATCCCCCACCCCCTCTCTCTTACTAAATCTGGAATCAAAAAGCACAAAAAAGACATCCTGCGTGCAAACCCTGGCCTTCCCATCACAGACACCTATGTCAGCGCAACCTCCAGAGAGGTCTTCACACATATACTTTTCTCTGTCCCCTCTCCAGATCTATGGACTCCTCATCTCTACTCTCTACCCTTTCACTTCATCTCCCATTAATGGTGGCACCAAGTGGGAAGTCCTCCTGGCTGGCTTCTCATCCTTCCGTTGCTTCGTTAATGTCTACCACACTGGCACTATCCTGGTTCAGGTTCCTCAACCCAACCTCCTTCTCTTTAACCTGATCCTCCCTTCCCTCATTAACCTCCTTCCCTCTGCTGCCTCTCCCCCATCACTCTCACTGATCGGAGTATCACACCCATGTACTCCTCCTCAGAAAATCTTCAAAGGCAGAGACCTCCTCCTATTGGCAACTCTTAACACCCGCTCAGCCAACAAACACTCTGCTGACATCTGTCTCCTCCTTGAAGAGACACTGACCTCAACATTCTCGCTTTCACCGAGACTTGGTTCAAAACCAGCTCAGTCACTGCTTTTGACTGCCTCCACCCTAAAGGCTTCAAGATCATTTCCAAGCCTCGACCACAATGTGCTGGCGGTGGGGTCACCTTAATCTATCATGAGTGGGTTTCTTCTTCTATCGTACCCACCCAGCTCTATTCTTCCTTTGAGAGCCTGGTTTGCAAGTTGGTCATCTCTCCCTCCTCCACTCTGACCATTGCTACCAATTACCGGCCTCCAGGCGCAACCACCCTCTTCCTCTCTGAATGGGCTGAATTCTGCTCCTCCTTACTTTCAACCACCTCCAACCTCCTCCTCTTGGGTGACTTCAACATACAATTGGACTCCCCTGTTTCAGCAGAGCAGAACGGAAGTGGCAAACCTCAGGTTCACCCTCTGACAAACTGGCCTGCCGCCTGCTCTAAAGGTATTACAGACTCTCCATTCGTGCCAAGAAAAGGGCCCACATTCAACCACGGATATCTGGTGCATCCAATAACACGTCTGAACTTTTCAGGGAGATAGCTAACCCTTCTGCCTTCTCCTCCTCCCTTCTTCCTTCCCAGGACCTCTGCAATGCACTGGCCACACACTTTGTCACCAAAACTCAGGACATCCTGAACACCCTTGTTACTCACCTGCCAAACCCATCCCACGCCCCCTTGCCTCCCTTGGCCACTCACCCTCCTCCTTCCGCCTTCTCTTCCTTCACCCCTGTCACACCTGAAGAAGTGACCAGTGTTGTACGCTCTATGAAGGCTTCTTCCAAACAGGTTCCACCTTGCTCGTCCAGAACCATCAAGGACAACATTGTCTCTCTTGCCCCTGTACTCGCTGATTTCTGAAACCACTCTTTCACCACTGTTTCTTTCCGCTCCTCCCTCAAGCACTCCTGTGTGCGCCCGCCCCTGAAAAAACCTTCAGCAGACCCTACCTGTCCATCCAACTACCGCCCTATTTCAATCACCCCCTTCCTGCGGAAACTGCTGGAGAAGCTGGCCTTGCCCCAACTCAACTTGCACACTGAACTTGTCGGTGGTCAGCATGATCATCAATCTGGATTCCGAGCATCCAGAGGCACGGAAACTGCTCTTCTGTACACCTGTGAAGAACTGCTTGCATCCCTTGAATCCACTCCCCAGCTGTTCTCATCCTACTTGATCTCTCCTCTGCCTTTGACACTGCCAACCATTCCATCCTCATACAAAGGCTCCACAATACCCTTGTTATCTTGGAACGGGCACTGGAATGGATGACCTCTTTCCTAACTGACCGCTCTTTCCAAGTCATCTTGGGAACCTTCTTCTCTCCTATTTCCTTCTCCACCCATGATGTCCCCCAGAAATCTATCCTCTCCCCCTGGCTCTTTAACATCTACCTTGCTCAGCTGGCACTCCTCATCTCCTCCTTCTCCCCCAACTTCAGTGTTATGCAGATGACACTCAACTCTTTTTCAGGCTTCCTGCTGACTCACTCGCACCTTCCTTCATCCCTGACTGCCTATCTGCCATCCAGGTCTGGTACACTTCCAACGATCTCTGCCTCAATGCCAGCAAAACTGAGATTCTTCCAATTGGGACCCTGCTCCCTCCTTCACTTTTCTCTGACCTCCCACCTTGGGCTCTCCCCCTGCTCATTCTTATGAAGCCAGAAACCTGAGTCATCTTTCACTCCTCTCTCTCCGTCCTCCCTCACACTCGGGACGTTGCTAAGAAGTCCCACTTTCAACTCCTCCTTCTCAAAGGAATTCTCAATTTTCTCACTTTCCGCCAGAAGCTCAATGTCTCCCGAGCCCTGGTTCTCTCTAGGCTTGACTATTGCAACATCCTCCTTCACCTACTTTCTCCCACTCTGTGACCCCTTCAGCTAATCCAGAATAGAGCAGCAAGACTTATCCTTGGCCTTAAACCCAGGGACCGCATCACTTCTGTCCATAAAAGTCTCCACTGGCTCCCAGTTGCTGCGTGGATCAAATAAAAATCCCCCTTTATCATCCAAAAGGCTGTCTGGGGCCAGGGACCACACTATCTGCAACTCTCTGTTACAAAATACTCTCCTTCTAGACGTCTACGTTCCTCTGGCACCAACTCCCTGTGTGTAAAGTGTTTTGCTAAACAGAGAGCAGGAGGTTGTTCGCTTTCCTCAGCTGGATCCCTCCTATGGAACAGCCTCCCCCTCCCTCTGCATCTTGAACAGGACCTTCTTAAGTTCCGAAAGCACCGCAAGACCGTCCTCTTTTTCCTCCTCCTTCCCTTCTTTCCTCCTCTGCTAATCTCACAGTTGCTGTGATTGGTGTCTTGGGCCTTTATGCATCCTCGGGGTCCCTGACCACTCGCACCCAATCTCCACAGCTTCTGTCTACCCTCAGCACTTGCCTCGGCACACCCTCCACATTGGAGACTCGCACCTTTCCACCCAACGCGGCTCCTGGCGGCATAGCACTTACCATACCTTGCATTTCATCTGTGGCTCACCCTCGAGCACGGACACCCCAGCACCTACCCCACTGCCCTCTTCCTTGCTGCACTTGCACGTTCTGAATACTTGCAAGGCATAGTAGGTCCAGCCGCTCCTTCCCCCACTGTATTTCTTGTATATTTTAGTTGTACTACACTCCCATGTTCCCTTCCTGTTGCCCTGTGGGCGCTTTGAAACAGAATTAATTTGCTGTATAAGCGCCTAACAAGCAAACAATAAATACACAATACAAACATAATTGTTCTATAATGCGTTTGTAGCCAACAAATGCTAGTGACAACTGAACACTTTCATTGATGCTGCCATGTAAAATGCCAATACACATATTTGTAATACAATAACTACTGTGCACAAGTTAGAACACTAGAATTCACATAAATGAAACATTAATAGCTGTAAGAACAATTAACATCCGACAAAGATAATACGTGACCACCATTCATACTTGTTATCAATATTCATTTAAAAATCATACATTTCTAACAAATAACTTATTCTCATACAACATTAAAAGCCGTTTATATGTGATCAGACCACAATTCTTGATTACAGATAAATGAACATTTCTATTGTATTACTTTCCTTTTAATTGCAATTCAATTTGTAAGGGCCGGGAAGATAGTTCAGGAGCAATGCATTTGTTTTGGAAACAAGACCGCGCAGAGCCACACAGGTTCGAATCCCTGTCCCACGCTTAGAAACTGGTCTTCGGTATTTGTTACAAAAAATTAATTAATAAAAGCGGACATTGTTACAATATAAAAACTTTTTCGTGGACCACAAAACGAATTCCTTTAAATTTGCTGGTTACTGTGGCTACAATGGAAGACATGGGAGGACAGTGCACTGGAGCTTTGTTCGTGGTGTGAGGGTTCAGAAATGAAAGCTGGACACAAGGTTGTTATGTTTCCATTCAAAGACATTTATTAAATAATAATGGGTTGGAAAATGCCTCTCTGGCCCTATGCTAAAGAGGAACCTTCCTACCTAAAACCAAACTAAGAATCTGTCTGTGTCAGGATGTCAATAACTGAAAAGCTGTCCATGTGTCCAAAACGTCCTATGCTGACCCAAGCAATACAAATGTGCAAGGAAATGTTTTCAAATTGATATTGGCAAAAAGTGTTCACAACTAAAATAAGAATAGCTCCACCAAAAATGTTCTCCAAGGTGGAAGTCCTTCGATCCAGAGAGAGTGGACACCTTCCCCTTGATTCTTAAGTAGGATGGCAAACTTTTACAAACAGTTCCTTGGTATCTCTCCTTGATTCATAAGGTTCCTGCTTGGTCAACAAGTTCTGTAACAGTCGTTCTTTAAATACAATCTCTCCTTGGTTCACTGTCTTTCTTTAACACCACTTTCTCCTTGGTTTAGAAAACACTGTCTTTCTTTAACATTTCTGGGATCTTTGCAAATTGCCTGGTATACTCCCCTGACAGGTCTGTTTATGCAACTCCAACCACCTGGTGTACTCTTCTGCCAGGACTTTTTATGCAATGACAACTGCTTGGTGTACTCTCCTGCCAGGACTTCACTTGGGGTTTTCACTTAGCTCATATACTCCCCTGCCAGGACTTCTTATACATTCAATTACCTGCACTTTTGCCTTGCCAGGATTTCCCATGCAGTTGAATTGCCTGGGTTTGCATTGCCAGGGCTTCTCATGCCTTTGAATTGCCTGGTCTTGTCTTGCCAGGACTTCTCATATGTTTCAAAGTTTCTCTGTATCACCAATACTGTATGTATTGCTCTCTGCTTGGTAAATAAGCTTGCAGTAAGTTTTGCCCATTCACTTGCATTTCATTCATCCATAACTCATTGGGGATTGTACTTTACCAATTCTGTATTCAATCAATCTTTGTGTATCTTTAACAATGTTATCATATACAAATTATCGTTGCCGCGGTCGCCGGTTCGCCCTGGGGTCCCAACTGGCTTTGGGTAGAATCACTGGTTCTCTCCAGCGTCTCCGTCTGGTTCATGCTTCTGCTGCGTGGGGCTTTCACCCGCTTTCCACACTGCAGTGTGCAGACATCCTTCTGGCTTCCGTTCCCCCATACGATTGCTTATCTTCAGGTTCCGTAATGGAGAACGCTGCCTCTGCGAGCTGGCGAGCACCCTGGACCTCTCTTGCAGCTCCCAGTGTCTCCCTGGCACTTTTATTTCTCGTGCAGCAGTTCCCCGTCTGACGTGGTGGCCTTCTCTGCTCCGCCACACCAGTATGTGATCTTCTTATTCGTGAGCCTTCACACAGGAGTCAATGGGCCTCGTTAGGACCCTGGCGGTAGCCGTGCCCTTATTAAGGGCACGGTTGCCACAGGTAATTCATTTTTACCGGGTCCATGCAATGGGTAATTACTGGGTCATGCCGACCTTGACGGACCCGGTAATTGCCCATTCCATGGGCCCGGTAAAAATGAATCCCCATTCCCATTTGAACCCTATAGGGCTCAATGGGAATGGGGATGATGCTAACAACGGGCCCATTAATAACGGGCCCGTTGTTAGCATGCTTGTCTCCTCGTAATAGGGCGGTACAGGGTTAACAGCACCGACACCTTTATCGGCACCGTTCACCCCTTACCGCCCTCCTCGTAATGAGGCCCAATGTCTTCTCCTGCACTGCCTCCCCGGGTTCCGCACTTGCCATGTTTAAATGTCCCCTGCACAGGTGATTTGGGTAGAAAACAACTAGACTGAATGTTGTGCTTCAGGTGCTTGTTACCTTGTTTAAACTGCTTCATCGTCCTCATCTCAGTACTTGAGTGATTCTGGGAGTTGGCATACATGGGTGTCATTGGACACACAATGTTTAAAAAGTCCTTTTCAATGTTTTTACTTAAAGGTATCTTGGAGCTGTGTGCGTTTATGTAACAAGTGGGTATTTGACCACACAAATGTAAAGAAGAGGTTTCTTTACTTCCTCTACAAGGGGGAACAAGCAGCTGGCAATAGGCCATTAAAGTCTTGGGTATTAGTCGGTCATTGTAAAGGGTCTTGGGTATTAGAGGGTCTTCCTCATGGGAAAGGGGGAGATACCGTGCCTCGGCCAATGAAGTCATGAAATCTCCCCAGTAGTTGTCTCCTCCAATGTGATCCTCCCCATAAAGCCTCCAGAGTCAGGATCAGGTAGCGGCTGCCGTCCGCTGGCCACATTGGAGGAGGTCACCACCTGGGAATCCGTGATGACTCCATTGGATTCATCACAGTGGGCATAGACTGAGTTCATGGATGAAAACCTGTTCTTAGACGGTGTGTTTCCATCACCAAGACTTTTAAAGTGAGACCTCTCCTGATTTCCATTCATTCGAAGACAGATTGGTGACTCAGTTATTTTTCTTTTGCTGAAAGTCACCACGTATGGTAATTCACCTGCAACAACAGCAGTTGTTGCCTACCAACACTTTCATTATAAGCAAGAACAGCAAGGCATGTACGAGCCACCATACTGTCTATGCTGGAATGTAAGGTTTTGGGCTTGTGTTTGAGACCCATGTTGTCAAAAACCTCTAAATCCCTGGTGTGGAAAAATCCTGTGAGCCCCTTCATATCTCTGGTGAGTCCTTTGTAGCACACTATCTTTGCAAGGGTTGTATGAGGAGGTGACTCGGGCTCCAGCCATTTTTTTCCTCTACTTTACTTCCTCGCTCAGATGTGAATGCGTGCACTAATTATAGTGTGTGTTTGCCCCCCATGAATGTTTGTTAGTAGCATGGTGGATAAGTGATTGCCAAATTTCCACCATTATGTCCAATAAACATTCACAATTTCCAGAACTCCACCAGAGATGATTACTCATGGACTGTGATCATATAAGTAGTTTTTTGCAGCCCTTTTTTCCTGCCACATTGATGTTCTTGGCAACAGACTTTGACGCATGCCTAAGGTCAAATTGATGCCTAACCCGTTTCAACCTCTCTCGCATGACCATGTTAATGCCCACATTCTGGTCTATGGCTATTACTCCGATTTGTAATCCTTTGGATTAAAGAAATTCAATGATTTTTACAAAACCATGCTTCTCCATCGCAACAGAGGATGTACACTCAGTCATCTGTTCCACCACAGAGCTTGCTATTTTTTTTTACTATCCAAGTCCTGGTGGTGATAAGCGCAATACTTCATGAAAGTCAGAGACTGTCATACTGTCCATCACCGGCCAGCCAAAGCCTTTGGCCAGCGAGAGCATTGCTACCTGCTCTTGATTCCACACACCATGATTTGCAAAGAATAAATAATTGTGCTGGTATTTAAAGTAGGGGGTTGTCAAAAGGAACTCGAGTCCAAACATTTTTTGTAAAAGCTTGATATTTTTGTAAATGTGGAGCCACTAATTAAGTGTGCAAGAACTTACACATTTTCTTAATAGAGCATTTCCAAACATTGGATGAGCGGACCAAGAAAGGTTGCAGTGTTCATCGTCAGTGCTTCCTTGAATGTTCCAACTATTTGTCATTTGAAATGAATGAAAGGTTTGCCACATCTTTTACACCATGTTAATGTGTTGCATTTCAGCATCTTAAAAATGTCAAGCAGGCAGCAGTCAAATAGTATGTATTTTGGTTCCCACAAAAGCCATTCGTCGGGCAATTGAGTGTCTTCAGCTTCAAATGTGGTGGTTATTTCCTCCACACTTGTCGTGTTTTAGTCAGGATCTTTGTCATTGTTATCAGTTAATTCTGAGGTGGCTTCAGAGGTTTGTAATAAGGATAATTTGGGTGGCTGTGATTTAATTGGTGAAACAGGGAAATCCAGTAGTTCAACAATCCTTCCCTTGGTGTTCATTGCATGACTGGATCGACATGTAATGTTGTTGCCTCTTATGTTGATAGTGCCAGTTGAGGCGACATGGTGTGAGGTAGCAATGGTCTTTCATTAATTTCCACAGCTCTGTTGTAATGTTCAACACAAATTACAGCCACTGGACGTGGGCATCCCTCATGACAACATTGGGTCGAGATTCAGAAATCTGCAACAACAGTTCTTCCCATGTCGCCATTGTTTGACTTCCAGCATCCCAGCATACCATTGGAGCTTCGGTTGTTTTCAATGTAATCCTAGATCTGTGTTCACAAATACACATATTCATTGAAGGCATAGTTTTCCCTGCATAAACGTTATTGAAGGACACTTTATGCAGTAAATCACATACATGTTTTTTCAATTTGAGAAGGTGTTTAGTTGCAAGTTGATATTGCCAAACTGGAATATCTCTGTTTTTTTGGTGAACTGGGAAGCTACACAGTTACCACACAGGGAATGGCCTTTAATTTCAGGGAGTCCCCACATCATCATAATAGATGGTGGTTTCAAAATTGTTTTCTGAACAGTGTAAACAAGAAAATCTGTTGAGCTCTTTCATTTTTTTAAATAAGTGGTTTATCTTTTAAAATGTTTGTTTTCTGATGCCTATGCTAGTAGTTGTGCAGACCATTTGGGTGTTTTACATTTTCCCACACATATTGGGTGTAAGTAGCTCTGTGCTGTCCCTATGCCATGCCTGCCTCAAAGATCTATTCATTAATTTCTTTGTATATCCTCTCTCCAGTAAGCACATCTGGTTCTCGAAAATATTAATTTTTTCATGTAATTCTGTCTCAAAAACTGTCCAAAAGGCGGATGTTCCTTTAAAGATTGGGGATGTTGACTAGAAAACTCTTGCAAGGCGTTCCTCTGTTTCCTTGCGATAGTGTTGTACATAGCTCAAAATTGTAAGGTCCCAGCTCACCATTCCTGCAGAGGCAGACAATGAATCCTCCAGACCACTTAGTCTGTCCCTCCCAACAATCTGTAAATTACAATTGCTGTGCTGACCAGTACGGGGGTGGGGGGAGTGGATAAAACAACAATCAGGTCCCTGCTAGTTGTCCTGTGTCTTCAGGACTCTTGCTCTTCCAGGATAACTGAAATTATAATACATGTCATGGATACCATACTCTTCAGCACATTCAATTCCCACCGTACTATTGATTTATCTTCCCTGTTTTACCCGATATACCTCCGCCTAAAGCTTGAAGGATCTCTATTCCAAAAACTAGTGTTTAGTAGGAACTCTCTTTTCCCTTCCTTAGGAAATGGTTCTAAATGCCTGTGCCTTTAAATAGTTCTTAGTGCTATCCACTAGTTCTTCCATTTAACTGAAAGGAAAGGGTATTGCTTTCTTTCTGTTGTGGTAAACTATGTTCATCAGAGGTGTGGGTAATTCTTGTGTCAAACACTCAAAAACTTGATCACCAAAAAATTACTCTGAACTGAGTTCCTCAACTTCAGGTAGTCTCTTAAACTCTAGGCGTGCTAATGCCTGTATTTCCTCAGCTTACTGGTAGTCTCTGATACAGAACATGAGCTAATGCTGATAACTTCCTCCTTACCGGCATTATCTCTGCCTCACTGGAAGTGCCGCTGTGAACCGTGCTTCTAATGCTCTGGGCTCTGTTCTCCCTACAGCACATCTTCTCCTGTGGCAGCCACGACAAAGAACGTGACGCACAGCTGATTTATAATGCCAGTCTTCAAAGAACGCGCACACTTGTTATCTCGCGGCATGTTACTGTAAGGGAGCTCCACTTCCTGGGAACGCACGCTCATGCTTATAGGTGCCCTCTTCTAATCAGCTTGCAGCGGTCTTATCAGCTCACACACTCCTGAAACGTGTAACGATCGCTACACAGACCTTGCACACTGTACAGTTCCTCACACGCTGCTCCAAAACATACAATTACTGCTTTTCTCAAATTTGTACAGACAGCTGCTTTAAGGTTGTTCCATTAAACACTTTCCAATTTACTTTTAAACTTTTCTTTAACTGAATTGTGAAAGCTAGAACTCAGAACTCAACTGTAACACATTTACAGAGTTATAAGAAATGATTTCTAAATGAATTCCAGCACTTATCTGAATCCTGCTGGCATAAACTGAAGTCTTGTGAGTCCTGCTGCTCCATTTTCAATGTCTCTTGAAGTATTTTTCCTTAGCTGATCGCTGCTTTACTCTGGATCTCTGGTTGCTGTGATCTTCTTGGTTCAAGGCTGGAATGAAAGGCAGTTTAGAATCTTGTTCTCAAGATTCCAAGCTACCCTACTGTG
Source organism: Ambystoma mexicanum (assembly GCF_040938575.1). Classification (NCBI taxonomy): domain Eukaryota; kingdom Metazoa; phylum Chordata; class Amphibia; order Caudata; family Ambystomatidae; genus Ambystoma; species Ambystoma mexicanum. The sequence continues at coordinate 855,545,686 of NC_090932.1, read as the reverse complement.
ACTCTTTAGCCAATCAGGGCTGACTTGAATCTGCACCATCTTGAATAGGGACTACTCCAGCACGCTACAAAGGCAAATGTTAAAGAAAAGAATATATGACCAACTCCCCCACACTCGACAATAGGCCTTTGCCCCGGCTTCCCTCCTGCGCCTCACGCTACCTTGTGTGACCAGACCCTACTCTTAGAGATAATACTCAGAGGGAACCTGACAAAGTCTCACTCGTGTTCACAATTTCTAAAAAAAAGCCAGTTTGTCATCATGAACCATGGTAAATTTAAAATTATTATTTAAACCATTCCTCCAGTTATGGAACAAGTTGTTGTTCTCTGCCAGTCCATATAAAAATAAGATTATCAATAAACGTTTTCCATTGGCACCAAATATTGTATATAAATTCATTATTCACACTATAGACTCGTATGATGAATTTGGAGTTGTTGTCCCTTTTCCTGGGGGTGCCACCGCATTTGAGGTTAGGGAGGTGACCTCGCTAAGCAAATCCCCCCCTAGGGGTTTGTGAAAGTGGGACCTTACTGGGAGTGACTCCGCAACAGGGGACTCAGACTCCCAATCCAGTAAGGAACTCCCTACAACTGCGACATTGGGGCTCATTACGAGTTCAGCATTATACAGTAAAAGTGGCGGTAACTGAATTACTGCCACTTTTGCCACAACACTGAATTAGGGGAGGGCGCTAATTCTGCTGGTGCGTAATTAGCCCTGGTGCAATTACCACCAGCATCAAGTGGGATTAGCATCAGCGATAATTCTGCCAGTGAAATTACTGCCAAGATGCAAAATGGTATTTTCACAGTATCACAAGTTGAAAAACAGCCAAAATACTGCCGAAAATAGGCGGCAATTCTGAAGAAAACACATGGTAGTTAGTAGAGGAAAATGCATTTGGGTGATGGGAAAAAAATCACAGGTGCACCCAATCCACTATGAAAAACTGCATAGGATCTGCACCTGACCCAAACGCACTTTCTAACACTGTGCTACCACTAGCTGTCGCTGACTGGGACATGCAACTCCTTCTGCTCCACATTGAGCTGGAAAGGCAGGAACAGTAGCACAGGGTGCAGAGAGGAGAAGAAGACGACATGCAAGGTGAGTGCACATTCCCCAGATCAGGCCCTCACCGACCACCCCAGCACAGATTAATGCCACAAAGGCATGTTTCTATGCAGCAGCCTACATGCCCAACATAATTGCTGCTGTGGTCTGCACCCATGTGGCATTGGTCGCCCTCCCCTCAGGCATCCAAAGAGGCATGCCGCAACAGGAAGCAGTATCACTCAATGTACAGGTCACCTGCGATGCGGACCTCGTGATCACACACTGCTGTGCCCGCTTCCTTGGTTCCACACAATATGCAATTGTTCTGCGGAAACAGCACACCGTGTGCATACAAGGAGAGCCACAGAGGCCAACGACATGGATACTGGGTGCGTGCACGTGCCATCACAAAACTATTCTTGCAGCACTAACGAAATGCTATGCGAAAGGGGACTGAACATTACCATAGCGATCAATGCATGCACTGTCAAGGACCTACCTGTGCAGGACCTGCCCTCTCACCCCGCACATGACAGCCACCAACCCATAGGTCTAGGCCATGCAGAACAATGCAGTAGTATGTCAGTGATGCATATTGTCCAACAAGTGAGTAACACACCCACAAAATACTGCAGGAACCCCAATGCATAGGAAAGACATACCTACACATCAAATGTTACAGTGCAAAACTGCACAAAGACAATGCAATACTGGCCGAAAGTGATGGCATGTAATCCGGTAACCATGTATGTGAAGCCATAACGTAATTAATGCAGCCACTGCAAGCATGCACACAAACAACTAATTACCCATCAGGGCACATGCATGATAGCAATGCACAGGCCCAACTCAGGCAACATGCACTTTACAAGGCCAATCACAGGCCATGTAAGTTACAACTGCTGATTGCTTTTCTGCACCATGCACACAGCTCACAAACATCACGCTTTGAGCGTAGACGAAAGTACAAGCTGCGCACATTTTATTAGTCTGAAGTTCTAACATTATGACGACATTGTTTTTTGATTAATGTTGAGTTAGACTTCATTAGGCCGACACACTTGTGAGCTTTCTGTTGCGTGACAAATCTGTGGTTGTCGTTCCTTCTCCCCTACGGGGAAACTTTTCCCATGGGGCCAGGGCAGTGCATCCACAGTACAATAGTCCCCCTGGGGGTAGTGCACAGGGGGAGGATCACATAGGAGAGGAAGCCCCTTTTGGTTTTCGGGACGTCCATCCCCTGAGAACACGGTATACCTCTGCTTTGTTACACCCTCTCTTTCACAAAGCCAAACTCTCCTTCCCAACCAGTGCCAATATCTTTTATTGTAACGTCAGCCAACCTAGTATGCTATACCTGGGTAAGGCACCAGAGAACACAATTTGCTTTCCATAAAGTTCCAATGCAAGTGCTGTGAAGCAGGAGATGACCAGGAGTATGAAGATCACTCCAGAGAGCCAGAGTGAACGGCTGAGTCTCTCATGGCACCTGATTGGTCAAAGGTAATACAAAATTGCAGCTGGAAATCAACATGGAAAGAGCCATACTGCGAGGAGGAAACCCGGGAGATGCCAGCCGAGTGGGCAGAGAAATGCACCACGAGACACCATACACAGAGGCGAAGGGGAACAAAAAGGTAGTCCAGGATGAAAGAATTACCTGACTGCTGCCCAAGAAACCCTCCGGTCGTCCCAAAGTCTTGCGAGCTGCTGGAGACAAAAACTGCACCTCGAGAAGGAAGCAGAGACCGGCAGATAAACCACCAATGAGAGGAGAGACCCAAAAGCAGCTGGAGACAGAAACCTGTGCCAGAGAAAGAAAGTGTAACCGGTGGAGCAGCCACCGACCCGAGAGAGAACTCAAACACTACTGGAACCTCACAGTGGAGCACCGCTGCCCGAAAGACGCAAACCACACAAACGGGTACACAGGCAGACCAAGAGGTGCTGGAGGTCTTGGAGGAATTGGGGAACAACTACAGAGTACGAGATATGAGGAACTTGGACCCTGAGAGTCACAGAGAGAGAAAGAAACAATGATATGCTTGGCAGGAAAGTAAACCAAGCAGGCAACAGACATTATTCTGAGTCTGGGACCCACAACCATGTGTCTGGGACCCTTCGAGAAACGGAGACAACCCAGAAAGAAATATATGCTTGGCAGGAGTGTAAACCAAGCTATTGTGATATTGTATTGCGAGTCTGGGACCTGCACCCACACGCGAGCCAGAGAATAAGAGAATCTGGGACTTTGAAAGCAAAAGAAACAGACAGGAAGAAAACATATGCTTGTCAGGAGAGTACAGCAAGCTTGTATAATACATCACTGTGAGTCTGTAACTCGCACCCATATGGAGGTCTAAGAAGAACATGAAGCTCATTCAGGAAAGTGCAGGGTCTGGGACCCAAAGAGATACAAGGAACACATTAACAGAGACTATCCGTTATCATTTCCTGGGGTGTGTTTGGCAGGAGAGTGAACCAAATATATATGATATGGCATTTATAACGCGCCTATACACAAGTGTTTCAAAGTGTGACGAGGCAAGGGAGGGGGAACAGAGGGAAGACAGAGACAGCGATCTTACTAGGCCAGGTGTCATTCAGATCGCGCAAGTGCAGGGGAAGGGGAAAAGTGTGGGGGGCAAAGGGGAGGGGACAGTGCTGTACATGGGATAACTAGAATAAATAAAAGCAATAAGTAAAAGTGCAGCTAGCTGGTGGCAAGTGCAAGGGTAATTGCAGACATCAGGTGTCAAATGCTGGTAGGGGACTGTAGGGATACAGAAAACAGTCCCAAGTGTGGGGGTTGCCAGTGAGGCACTGCAGGCCAGGTAACCAGTGCAGTATCAGTTTAAGGTTTATAGCAACTTTTCCGACAGTCAATATTTCTAAATACCAAAATGTCGAACCAAACGTGGCGAAAAAAAAAATTGGAATGCCTTTTGTTTAACCCCCCCGTTTTTTTTTTAAAACATCTTTTTTTTGCTACCTAAAGAAAACTAAAACCTATAAAATAAAAAAACAATACATTTGAGAAAAAAAATTCGGCACTTTTGGTTTGACATTTTGGTATTTAGAAAAAATGCTTTCAACATATTGACTGGATACCTCAGTTTCATCCAGGAGTTCAGCATGGGAGAGGAGGAGAGAAAGCAGAAGCAAAGAGGAAGGTTTTCAGGTGCTTCCGGAACCAGAGATGGTTCGCCTCAAGTTTCAGGGAGGCTGTTCCAGAGGGAGCCCCCAGCCGAAGAGAGATATCTACCACCAACTCGTTGCTTGGAGAAGCAACTGACCCTGAGGAGAAGATTCAGCTGACGGTAGCCTGAAAATTAGCTGAGTGTCATCCACATAACACTGAACGTTGGGGCATAGAGCAGCAATGCGGTGGGCAAGAAGTGCCAGGTATTGGTTGAACAGCCAGGGAGAGAGGTTCGACCTCTGGGTAACACCCCAGGTAGAGATAGCAATATAGGAGACGAAGGACCCAAGTTGGACCTGGGAGGGTCGATCAGAGAGGAAAGAAGTCAGTCACACCAAGGCCTGACCGGTGATAACCAGGTTGTCACAGAGGCGGTTGAGCAGGATGGCATGGTTAACGGTGTCAAAGGCAGAAGAGAGATCAAGTAAGATGAGGACACAGGGGGTGTTGGAATCAAGGTTGGAGAGCAGGTCTTCACTTCACGGATGCTCAGGAGAATAGTTTCCGTGCTTCTGGTAGCTCTGCAGCCAGACTGATGGTCATGAAGACAACCAGCAGATTCATTGTGAAGATTAAGCTGGGAGATGGCCAGCTTTTCTAGGAGTTTGCCCAGGAAAGGAGTGATCGAGATTGGGCGATTGTTAGCCGGGCCGGGCAGGACGGGTCGGCAGAGGGTTTCTTAAGAAGTGGGCACACAATGGAGTGCTTCAGGGGGGATGGGAAGACTCCAGTGGCGAAGGAGTGGTTGCAGAAGTTGGCGAGAGCAGGAGCCAGGGAGTCAATGTGGTCCTTGATGGTTTTGGAGGAACAGGGATGGACCTGTTTTGACAAGACTTTCATAGATCAGACTTGTCTGGAAATCTTGTCTGGGGAGAACAGGGGAAATTCAGAGAAGGAGGGAGGAGAGGTGGCCAAAGAAGGGCCAGTGGAAGAGTAGGGAGTAGAGTGAGGGGGAGATAAGAGAGAGAAGACAGGATGTCCTGAGTTTTAGAGATGAAATGAGAAGCCAGAGCCGTGCAGAGGGCCTGAGAGGGGACAGGAGATGTAGAGAATGCATTAGGATTGGCCAGTTCCTTGCAGATTTTAAAGAGTTTGGCCGAGTTGTTAGATGCCGCAGAGACGCAGGCTTGGGTGTGAGCTCTCTTCTTGTTGCGGACAGAGAGCCGGTATTGCCTTTGGAGCAGGCGGCAGGCCAGTTTGTCAGAGGATGTACCAGAAGGACGCCATTTCCTCTCAGCTACCATGCACTTGAGTTTGAGGGTGACAAGGTCTGAGTTGTACCAGGAGTTGCACTTGGCTTTGGGCTTCAAGCGGATCCTCATGACAGGGGCAAGAACATTGAGAGTATCACATATAGCAGAGTGGAGCATGGAAAGGGCTGTGTCAGGGTGTGAGACGGCCAGAGGGGGGGGGGTTGAGAATGTGGCGGCAAAAGCCTCATCTGACACACGCTTCATCGGTCGGATAACCGAGAAGGTGGGTGGCAGTGCTGGAGTAAGCTTGACCTGAGGGGTAGAGAGGGTGAGATGGGAGGAAAGGAGAAGGTGATCACTCTAGGAGAGAAGAGTGCTGAGAGGGATAGAAAGGGGAAGGTCTGAGGAGATCAGAACATCCAGAGTGTGCCCTGCAGAGTGAGTTGGGCTGGAGGGGAGAATAGAGAGTGAGAGAGAGTGGCAAAGGTCGTGAAAGAGTCCAGAGGAAGGACAGGAAGCATCTAGATGGATGTTAAAGTTACCAAGAAGGAGGAGTTGAGTGGTTGAGACCAGGAGGGAAGAGGAGATGTCCGCCCATTCAGAGAGGAAGGGGGAGATCTGACCAGGTGGCCGATAGATAGTAGCCACAGTAAGGGATTGGCTAGGTGAGAGAGAAAGCCTGCAGACGAGGCCTTCGAAAGAGTAGTAGGCCTGCGTAGGAATGACAGAGGCAGGAAATCACTCAGGGAAGATCAGGGCTACACCCCCTATGGAACGGTGGGACCTGGGCACGGAGAGGATCTTGTAGCAATCAGGGAGGAGAGTGTCAAAACTTGTGACAGAGCTGGCTGTGAACCATGTCTCGGTGAGACCGAGGACATCGAGGTCAAGTTCCTCCAGGAAGCGGCAGATGTCAGAGGAGTGTTTGACAGCTGAGCAAGAGTTAAGAGTGGCAATATGGAGGAGGTTGCTGTCCTTGAAAGATTTCAGGGGAGGGGTACAAATCAGAGTTACACCTGCAGAGGTGTAGAAAAGGCCTGAGGGGGGGCAGAAGAGGAGGGAGGAAAGGGCAAGGTAGCCAAGGAGGAGACAGCAGGGGGAGGCAAGGAAGCCATGGAGGGAACAGAGGGGACAGCAGGAGAAGGAAGGAAATTGATGAGGCGCGGGAAGCGTCCATCAAAGAGGAGAAGATTGGCCTGAGGGCCTTGGACCAAAACGGTACCATTCAAGTAAAAATGTATGATGCCCTTAGAAGAGTGGAAGGAGGCCCTCCCACCAGGTGCCACCATTAATGGAAGAAGAAGAGAGAGGAGAAAGCACAGAGACCATATCAGGAGTCCATAGGTCTGGCAAGGGAACGACAAAGAGGATATCGGTGAGGGTTTGCCTAGAGGAGGCACTGGTACACGTGTCAGCGATAGGGAGGCCTGGGTTGGAGACCAGGATGTCCTTTTTAAACTTCTTCCCACCAGATTTTGTGAGGAGAGCAGGATAGTCGATAGAGAAGCAGTTAGAAAAGATAGGAGAGACAGTGAGCACCATAGAGTAGGTGGGGATAGAAGAGAAGAGGAAGGGGGGCGGGGAGAACACTAGGAAAGGATGCAGAGAGGGGTGCTAGCAGACAAGACGGGAAGAGACAGGACAATAGTAGACAATTTGGACAAGACGACAGGCGCTCAGACAAAGGTAGAAAGTTTTCTAGATTAATACTTTGCTAAGAAGTAAAAACCACAGAATACTGCCATTTCACGTCAAAAAAGGCCTAGGTTTCACACTGCAGTTTCATACCCTACATGAACAAAGAAGAGGTATTCACAGGAAAGCTGGAAATCTTTGTTGTGCATCATTGGGAAAGCTTGGAAAGTCCAGGGAAACGGAGACAGGACCCATGGCTGAGTGAATATTGTGCTTTTGTGTGTGTTATTTTTGCAAAGTAAAGGAAACCACATAAGGAGGAGACAAGCTCCTAACCTGTCAAATAGAACAAGAAGGAATCCAGGAGAAAAGACATAATTCCTGATCTGTGGAAAAGGAACACTTTTTTTTTGTTGACAACCCGAGACATTGGGAACTTTTTTGTTGGCAAGAACTGTCACCATCACTTTAGTTCTGAATATAGCATCCTTGAACATTGGATTAAAGTTACTAGTGTTAGGGTGAGAAGCACGGTTATTGGACACAACAGTGGCTATTTATTTCACATCCTGGCGTTTTCCTTAGATTTCTTTGAGGCAAGGAAACCCCTCTTAGTTTTAGGGACAGAGAGGCAATTTGTCCAACCCTTTTACTGGTTAATAAAGGTTTATAACCAAAACGATGTCACCTTTGAGACTGAACCTTACTTCTGCACGCTTACAGTTGCCAAATACGTAATAGAAAAACTCTTCTAACCCTTACAGGGGCAACCATCTTTCATTAGAAAGGGTTCCACTGTGTGCCATTTAGCTAAATACCACGTTCACTTCAAATTAGGCCTGAAAATCCGAATGCATTCAAAGAGAGCTGAGCTACGCAGCCAGTGTGCAGGATAGTATGCAAAACGGTCATGTCCTCATTGTTGCAAGAAGCAGAATTTGCCATCATTTCCCATAGAACTGTCTACAAGAAAAGCCTTCCTAAAGGCCAGATGGTTAGATATTTTTTTCAATACGGCAGGAAGCTTGTTCCATAACTGTGCGTCTGCAATACAGAAGGCACGTCCTCCAATCCGGGAATGCCAAAAAGGTGGTACACAGAGCAAGCCAGCCGACTCAGATCTCAGGGAGCGCTTTGGAAGATATCGTAAAAATGTAGTACGAAGGTACTACGCCCCCTGGTCATGCAGAACGCGATGCACAATATAGAGTGCCTTCAATTCGATGCGTTGGGCAACCGGTAGCCAATGTAGACTGCGCAGGACTGGAGAAATATGGGCACCAAAGTGTGATCCTGTCGCCACCCGGGCTGCAAAGTTCTGAAGGCGCTGCAGTCGGAGAATCAAATCCTTGGGCTGTGCAAGATGGAGAGAATTGCAATAGTCCAGCCGACTGGATACCATTGAAGTCACCACCAGTGACCGCAGGGCAAGTGGTATGAGATGAAGAACTTGTTTTAGATTTTCAGATGGAAAAACCCAGTCTGACAGACAGAAGATACCTGGGCATCCATAGACAGGCTGGCAGTCATAATTACTCCCAGATTCTTAACCTTCGCTGTATGAACAGGAAGATAACCCAGGGAAGAAGACCAAAAGGTCAAGATCCAGAGTGAAGGGTCAGGAGGAGAACACACCACCAACACCTCTGTTTTGTCCCCATTCAACTTCAGCCAATCTAGGCCCATCCACTCCCCCACGGCCGCCAGGCACTGGTGAAGGCGTGACGACACCTCATTATGTAATTAACATACATCCCCAACACCTATACGCAGCCACTTCCCCTATCCCGAACATACATGCGCACCCACCTCCCCCATACCCGGTGAAATATGTCAAGAAGTAACAATATTATTTCCTTGGCCTCTTTCCTGTGCAAGGCGGTTTTGGCTGTGGATAGGCCACATTTTGCAAAGAGCTGCGTCGTGGGCTGCCACGTGATGATCCCTCTGTGGTGGTGACTGAGGTTGATAGGTCAGACTCCAGGCCCCTAGATGTGGTGGAGGGTCAGGAGCATGCTGGACTGCATTGATTCAGAAAGTTCTGAGATGTCCTCTGTCAGCTCTCTCACTCTCTGGCCCACAACAGTTAGGTCAGCAGTTGCCATTGATGATTGCCATTGGTCCCAGTCCATTACCTTGCAATCCTCCATGAGGCGCCTTGCACCGCTTCACGGATAGCTTGGAGATGCTGTACCTGTGTATCCACTATGGACTCAAGATTTATCTGCCGCCGCTCCATCGTGTCCAGCCTCCCCCAGATTGACTTTGGAACGCAGTGCAATGGGCTGTGGGCTATGCAAGGGCTGCGGCCGAAGCAGGGGACCCATAACCCCCGTCACATGTGTCACAGGGTCCACTGGCATCAGTGTAACCCTTCATATCCAGGTCACACTACACATGTCCCTGGCTGTCTGCCTCAGTTGACGAAGGGGACTAAGGGGGCAGATGGGTGGGTGTAGATCCATGGGTACCATTGGCTGCATCTGGCTCCTCAGATACAACCACAGGGACCAGCTGTGGCATGACAGTTGCAGCTGCCGAGGGTGCAGCACCTTCAGCTATGTGTGTTGTGCTGCCATCAGTGGCATGTGCACTGCTGGTGGTTGCGCCACTTGGCTCAATAGTGGGGATTGTGGCAGTGTCTCCACTTCTTGCAGCTGGCATGGCGCTTTTGGGCTCTGGCCCCGTGCCTCCCTCTTGCCCTTCCTCCTGCTTTTCCCATTGCTGGGAGGTGCAGGGGTGCTGGTTGATGTGCTTGCACCAGTGGCCCTACAGTGTGGCATAGATGGCCCTGCATCCTCTTCCTGAATCGACTGTGAACCTGTTGGGTGGACAGTGACATGCTGTATATCATCATACATACTTGTGAGTCAGCTTGCAAGTCACTCATACTACATGATGGAACGTCATCATGCACACGTGGTCTGATTGTCAGGATCCATTGCAGGCCAATGTATATGGCTAATGCAAGGTGGCGGTAGTGTCTGCTGAGGGTGCTGTGAGGGGTTGGTAATGCGAGGCGGACATCAGCTTGTAGTTTTATCAGTATTTGACTTTTGATTTTAACAAAGAAATGCAAACAAAACCCTACTAAGCCTACTCTACCAGGGAATTCCCTACCTAGTCTAGGAAAATCCTTGCTAGGAGCAGAAGCCCAAATATCCTACCTCAAGCGCAACTGCCAATATTATCAAAGGCTCTTGTGCCGCATTAGGCCGCTGCTGAGTAAACAGAATAGTGGCACGATAGCTCTAGCCAACATTCTGTCACGCCTCGACTATGGAAATGCCCTGCTCTCGGGAGCTAGCAGTAAATGCATCAACCATTGTCAAACAATACAAAACAAAGCTGTGAGGTCCATTTCAGGCAAATCCAGATGAGAACATATAACAAGTGACATAAAAGATCTTCATTGGTTAGCAATGAAGAAACGTATCACATTCAAATCTCTGACACTGGTCCATCGTTGCCTAAATCTGTAAATGCCCACTCAGCAGCTCTGTGTGGGCACTTACAGATGTTAATGTCACTGCGGTGGGCCCAACTACATTAGCTTCAGGCCCCACTTGTTAGACAATCCTGGCTACGCCTCTGGGCTTGAGGGGTGGACACCCCAAGAAATAAAATGTATTCGATGCACATTTTTTCGTTGCATAGGTTTCGATGCATTTTTATTTCGATGGAAAGTTTTCGATAGAAAGACATGTAACCAGTTCTACTGCTTCTGCTGCAACTTGATATTTTAGGCAACTTAAACAAGACTCTTCGACCTCTACAGGTTGGCAAGGCACCCTTCTGTCTTGTGTGATGAGAAAGGGCAGCTCCCTTGCCTTTCCTATCTGTCTTGCAGCTACCACAAAATCCATCTTGAATTTCAGACTGATTCTCTATCTCAACTGTAACAGTCTCCGTGCCACAGATTAAATATTAGTTCTTTAACAAGCACCCAACTCCTTTCCCCAGCTTCATGTACACCTTCTTGTTTCCAGTAGTTACCCCAAAGCTGTATTGCCACTCTTCCAGCCTTGGATAGCCTTGTCACCCTTATATCATAGGACTCTGGATTTACCACAGTGTCAACAATCTTAAAACAATGGTATTCAAGGCTTTGTCTACTGGATTGGGCAATGTGTGTTCTCTTCATGACTTTAGCAACTTCTAGTACACCATCCACAGGATTAGGATCAGGACGTGTCTACTCTCTCCTGGCCACCAGGGAGGAGACTTTAGGCAGGGTTTTAGTGGGGGATCTGCAGGATTCTCCACAGTGTACACACCATATGCATGGGCTCATTGCCTGTTGGGCTGGTGATGTGGCTTGTACATGTGGTGGTGCTGGGAGGTCACGTTGGCACTTGGCCTTTCCCAGCACACATGGGTGCTTCTCATGGTTGCTTGACCGTACACACAAATTTCAACTACAGTGCATGGGTATATGCTCACAGTTGCCATCCTTCCCTTGCATACGCATGTGGTGGCATTGCCTTTGTATGCATTGCCATGTGGTTGCACAGTCCCCTGTCCATTGAGCCCATCTATGCTGAGCGACACATGCATGGGATGGTCATTTGGTCAGTGGATTATCATGGGAGAGGGGACATTCATACTCGCCAGCTTAACCTTGGTGGCTGGCTCTGACTTCAGCACACCCAACACCTTCAATCCCATCCATATGGAGGATTCTGCTTGCTTTCTCCCCCTATGCGGTCAGGACAAGGGGTTCCACTGTGACGCATCCTGTGGCAGATTTATCAATCCTGTGTTTCGACAGAAGGCTGCTCGCCCGGGCCTTGAGGTCATTCCAGCTCTTGCAGCAATCCTCACTCTCCCGTGGGACTGTGCCCACTGCTGCCATCTTGTCACAACTGCTGGCCCAGATGGCAACCTTCCTCTGCACAGATGTTTTCCTGTGCCTTGAGCCATATAGCTCATCAGCATTAGCCATGACCTCATCTGTGAGGACATACACCACAGCCTCACTAGATTTCTGCTTTCGTATCCTCATATCTGGCACCTTTCCTTTGGCTTTCTCATGTGACATCTTCTGTGTTACTCCTGTATTCAGATGTCAAAAGGAAATGGGGGATTCAGAAGGCATAGGATTTTTAAAGATGCCTGCCGCCATGCTTCCCGTTCCCACTGAGACGCTATTTCCACCAGATGTAATTCCACCGGTTGTAATTCTGCAGCCACTAATTGTTGACGTGCCCAGCGGTAACATTAATTACACCTGAAATGGTCAGAATCATCGTCCGAAGTTGTGTTTGGCAGTAATTGTCTGACAGAATTACCGTTACCACTGATGTTTTGTGCATGCTCATATCACCTTCTAATACGGCGGTAATTCCGCTGGACTGCACAGTGTTGCTAACACTTTTTCATTTTGATACCTTGTTGTCCTTCAGTAGTGTCCTGTCATAAAAGTAAGCACAACAGTGTCTGTCTGCGTGACAAAAATAAACATATTGATGATGCAAATCAATATTTACAAATGGAAAGGTCTTGTTGATATCCATCAATCTAGAGAGCACAACCATCTTCGTTGGTGAAATGCATGATGATGCGAGTGAGCGCCTAAAGAGAAATGCATACCTGCTCACCCTGGGCCATTCCAAATGAAACGAATAACAGAGATGATGTAATGTTTTCATTTCTCTGAACTGTGATGAAGATGGACAAGACTATATTACATATTGATTACACCAGTAAACAAGGCTGGCAAAAAAGAATCAGGCAACATATCACAACATAAAACCTACATGCCTATGATTCACTTTGATACAAAAAGGAAAAAGAAATATCACAAATTAACATATCAACGGTCATTGTGATATATACATCTACAAATATTTCAGAGACCCATGAAAATCATACAGCAAAGCAATTATTTTTATGCAACATTAAAAAAACTGAGTTGTACATTTGTGAAAGAATTCAATATTGGGCAATCAACTGGGATGTCCAAAAAAAACGAAGTTGTCACTAAAAGATAAAGGAAACTATGATGACATTTCATCTTCCACTTCTATATGCATAAAGATCCATGGAAAAGACACAAATCAACACTGTCCTGTTTGTGCATCTTGAGTGGTCTGCAATGATGCTGGGAAAGATAACGATGTCACATGCGTCTCCCGTGTCAAAGACATTGTAATGAAAATATACAAATATAAAAAATATCGAAATTTGTGCTTTGAAGTTAAATGTAAGTTGTAATATCTTCGACTTATAACACACAATCAGTAGAGAGGGTTTGTTAAGTTGACATCACCGAATTTGAAGTGTTGCGATTATAGTCATGGACACGTGTATAGATAAAATTATCAGTTTGTGGCAATACGGTATTGTCTTTTCCCGTGATCGAATGATGGTGGACATAAAAGACTGCACACCATTGCCCACAGTCCACTGAGGCCAATCACCACGCCAGGCTGCACACACATTTGCTTAGGGTCTCGAAGGCCTTTCCTCCGCAGCCCAGAAGAGGGAAGTTGCTGGTGCAGAGAGATAGACTATGAGGCCAGGGGATTGGTGGGGGTAAGAAAAAAGCTTTTCCCACCCATTGAAGGCTGCTCCAAATCGGTCTAAAAAAATCAGCTTTTTTGGAAGCAGCTTTCAATGGGTGGGTTTTGGACATAAAACTGTCAATATGCCCATGACAATTTCCTTGGATTATAAAAATAGACCAATAACAATGACTATGACATAATTTTATCGTAAGACAAAACAGAATCGCATCAAACATAGCATATGACATAGACAATAAAATGTTTAGTGCTAGAAGAAAAGTGTTTATCAAGTATCAACATGCAGAATGGTATCAAAATAAAAAACCTGTCTTTGTGAAATAGCATGCCTGTCCGGTAAGCGATGTGTCTGTGGATTCAGGGAAAGTACTGCATCTCACTGTTTGGCCCTGTTGACAATAAATAAAGTGGGCCAAGAAAACGATAAAAGCAACATCATAGACACCATACAGCCAGTACAAAATGACATGTTTAAAGTACATAGAAAGGCCATTGAGGACCCAACACCTCTCGCAACAAAAGACTGCTTGGATTAGCTGAGGATCAAGCAAAGTATCCGTCTGTCGGTTCACCTACAGTACTTGAGAGGCCTTCCATTTGCTCTAGCTATAACAGCAAATAGGCCAAGAGTGAAAGGTCAAGCTTATGAACAGTGGTAGTTAGAGGGGTTACCATGCATCTCTAATAACAATACTAACATACGAAAGCTGAAATGTAAGAAATACAAATCAAATCACTGATGACAATCAATGCACAGAACATAAGTGTCACAGTAAATGATATTTCATCAATCAGGTTAAATGAAAATTATAACCTTATTTGTGGGTGGAGCACATGCTCTCTTCAAGACATAGCAGAGGACAGTAGTCGATGTCGAAGTTGAAGCATGTTGTATAATATTATAGAAATGTATAAAGCATATTACATTCAAAGCATTGTTCTACTTTATACTCACTTCATGTGTATGCTGAAATACAGCAGACAACCGATTTTTTGCCAATTGAGAAGATTCCTATATTTCAGAGGAACAAATGCTTGCTGCGCACGCAAACATTATTGCCTCTTAAATCTGCCAAATCACACATTTGCAGAGGATCAGCCATTGTAGTACCAACAACATGTCTTTGGGAAAATGTTTTGCACCGCACCGTGTCCTTGCATGAGTACATTTGGGATATCTCATCACAATACAGGAAGGCAGCTTATTTTAGAAAAGGAGTTCTGGAAAAAAGGGCATTTAAATCACATTATGCTGTGGCATGAAAATATTTAACTTCAAAAAACTGTTACAAACTTAATGCAGAACGAAAGAAGGAAGGACAAAAATCAATAGTTTATCAGTAGGAATATCAACACAACATGAGCAAAGACTTATAATACCTGTATGGGGAAGATTGTAGGAGTGATTCAGAATTGAAGACAAAGTACTAGATAGCAATCTTTTTGTAATTACAAAGTAGAGCATTTGTCTTTTTTGGATAGTAAATTAATTTAATAACCTAGGATCAGGGGCGTATATGGGAAATGAGGGCAGATACAGAATGGGTTGTCCTTTAAACCGGTTGGATAATTGGGCGCAGGAGACACAGTGATGTTGAATGACAAAATGCTATGTCTACTGTAAGGGCGTAGAAGAAGGACCCTGACACAGTGGTGGCATGGTGATTGGCAAAAACTTTTATTCAAAATATAAATGAAAAGAAAACCCTATCTTGCCCTATTTCTAAGAGGGGTTTCCCTGCCTCAACTAAAATGCTGATGGGTCTGTCAGAATGTCCAAAGTAAAATATCCACAGTCTTATGTCAGAATCCTAACTCTTCCCCTTACACTATAAATTGTAGTAGTACGTTTCTTTGGTCCAGGAGAATGATCCCTTTCTTCTGGACAGGGGATCAAAACATTCACTGTATAAAGTTGAGAGTCCTCAAAATAAAGTTCAGACGCAACTGGTGCGGGAATGCCTCCATTCCCCTGGCGTTTCTCATGCTTGTATGCCAGTCCAATAACTGATAGGGCTATGTCTCCCTTCTCCTGGCCTTTCCCAGGTTTTTGCAGCAGTCCAACAACTGATGGGGGAATGTCTCCCTTCCCCTGGCCTTTCTCAGGCTAATGCAGCAGTTTAGCAACTGATGGGGGAATGTCTCCCTTCCCCTGGCCTTTCCCGGGCCTATGCAGCAGTCCAACAACTGATGGGGGAATGTCTCCCTTCCCCTGGCCTTTCCCAGGCTTATGCACCAGTCCAACAGCTGATGGGGGAATGGCTCCCTTCCCCTGGCCTTTCCCAGGCTTATTTTGTGTGGGGGTACCAGACCCCTGTTTCCAGACCTGGTTCCCTCCCCTGCCAGGTATGTGCTGAGGAAGAGGGATTATACTTCTCTCCCTATTTGGTTGTGGCTCCCAGACCCTTATGTTATTTTCTGTATCTGGTCAACCTGTTTCAATACCCTGCCAGGTATTCTCTTGGCTCACTCTCTTTAAGATAATTTCCTTGTGCTTCTAACATCTTTCCTGCTTTCCCCAAGAACCCTGTTGCCTTCGGGTTCGTTTTCAGGTCTATGCTGCAGGTATAGAGTGCTCCTGCAGCTCCATTTGGTTCCTTGCATCCTCTCTCTCTTGCGGGCTCTGCCCTGTTCATGGTGGCTCTGCAGTGATGGGTCCCAGACCCTGGCTCCTGGGCTTCTCACCAGGCAAGGAACGTTCCTGTTGCTCTGTTCTGTTTCCCACATTCTTTCTCTTCCACAGGCTGTTCTCTTTCTGTGGCAGCTCAGCAGTGGTAGAGGCTGGGCGGTTGGAGTCTTCCACCACAGTCACGTGGTTCGAGGGCTTGCTTCCACTCTGCTCCTGTTCCTCCAGCTCTCTTTTCCGTCTGCTGGCTGCAAACCGGAAAAGGACATTGCCTCTGCATCACGTTTGCCTTCCTCCTCTTTGCCCCAATCCAGACGGCTTCCAAGCTTGCGGCTCTGCCTGGGAGGATCTACCCCTTCTAGTAGTCCTTCCTTCCTTTTTATCACTAGGCTCGTCTTACTTGATGCCTGTTATCTAGATGACTCAGGTTGGTTCTGTGGTCTATCCTGTAGGGCTGTGCAGCTCTTCCTCGTCTCTGTGGTGTTACACATTAGTTCCTTCAACTTCTGCCTATTCCTCCCCATCTCAGTGGTTTCTATCTTGGTAGTTCTACAGAAACACATGGGAGAGGATGGTAGGGATAGAGAGGGCAGGGTTGAAGGAGAGGTCTGGATGTTGTATGTATACCACATTCTCCCCAAAAAGTTGTCACTAGCCCCATAGGGATTTTCCCTCCCCATGGGATCATGCTGCTGAATACCACCCCCAGGGGGACCATCGGGTAGCAGCCTCACCTCCCTGGCCTCATGGGAAGGGTCTGCCCCTATGGAAGCAGTGGCGGCACATCCTGGGTTGTCACACTACACTTCGAAGCAAGAGGTGGTATCAAAATGATGTCAGTTGAATATTTGCTTGTGAGTGACATTATCATTGACATTCCATTGTTGAAAGAAGCCGTATTCAGTACATTTGTTGACAGAAACCACGTTTGTGTGTGTGGTTTTTGGAATTTCATAGAAGCTTGTATAGCTATGTTTCCTCCATTTATTTCTCAAACATACACATTTGTGGGTTCCTCCAGAACTAGTGGACCCCACATCCTAGTCTAATCCTTGCTAAATTATTCATCACAATCTACAATTTGAATTTGGCAATGGTATCACAATAATGCGAGGAGACGTGTTTCTAGTGGTCAGCAGGATGACAATGATATATGTTTCTTTAATGGGACCAGCTCTAGGCACTGTGTCTGCTGTTGTCATTAAGCCAATACCGTATGAACAAGTATTCCTTTGTGTTGTCAATTGACTGAGAAAGGAGGGCCTTTGTCACTTCCCCTAGTAACTCAGTATGTGAGAAATTAACTAAACTGATCCCACACATCGAATTTGGTGATGGAGTAAAAATGATGTGAGAAGACATGGCTCTAGTAGCTAGCAGGATCAATGAGAAATGTTTCTTTGGTGGGACCTTGTACAAAGGACTTGCTCGTGTCACTGTTCCTGTGGTGGTAGTACTCTCCGGACTGTGACTCCCAGTCGTACTTAAATCCCACACCAATAGGCGAGGGGGAAAAAATGAATATTTTTTCAGAAAAAAGTTTTGTTGGGATTTTATTTGTGAACAGACCAATTGTAAACTTATTCTAAAGAAAATGTAACATGCGAACAATCATTGTTTGACTGTAATACAAGAAATATTAGATATCAAAGATAGAAAAACATGAGATTGGTGGACATGTACAATGTAATTTGAAATAAATTGCAAGTTGGTTAATCAGCAAATAATTAGAAACCATACTGTCTCATTACTAGGAATGTGTAGATGAACAAGGCCACACATTTCATGCTATAGGGCCATTGCAATTCAAAGAACCAAACGAGTAAGGCACCCTTGCTCTGTTGTGCGTAGTGCCAGAGGATATCTTCAGATAGGCCCCGCAGGTGGAGTTTTCTCAACATGTATTTTCTTCTAGAGTTGGCATGAGTTGACAACAATAGCAGTGACACCAAATGGAAACGTCTTCCAATCCATCAGCGATTTCCTCCAGGCTTTCCCTTGATTCCATTTCTCTGTCCTTGCATTCCGGTTCATACAGGAACCCCTAAATAGCACATATGCTTCATGGCAGTGGAAGTAAGAAAAAACAAAGCTGTTGAAAAGGAAAACAATGGGGCTATTACAATTTAAATCAACATGAAATTCACAATCTGCTTTAAATAAAAGGAAGTAAAAATATTTCACGTTTAACTAAATCTTTAGTTGGAAAAGGACAAGGCAGGAAAATAGATAACAATAGAATTTCGATAGCAATAAACTGACATATTGGGATAAATAGCTAATTCCCATGTTATATTTGCTTCTTCATTATGTGCTCAAGGATGCAAGCAGTTTGCGGTAGCTGAGACACATAAATAAACTTGTTTCAGTGGAGCCGATGTTGGAGCTAATAGGAGTTTGCCACAAATTATGATTCCGGCCAGTGAGAAATAAATACAACAAACACAAACACCGGGATATGCACGACTTTAATACTGGCATCTGAGAAAGGCTTTGTGGATATTTATAGAACACTAAAGCATCTTGTGCATTTCCATGGTAGCACGTGAATGCATTCCCTAGACAGTACGTTGAGGTGCAACGTCTGCTCACCATGCGGCCAGGGTGTGACTTTGCAGCTGCAGCAGCTGACATGAAAAGCAGGGGCATGTTCTATGATTTACTGCTGCCAGGGCACTTGACCTTAGGTGTATCGTACTCGAGGTTAGGTTATCACAAGATGGGGGACGGGAACAGGTACGGTTCACAGATATGAATCATTCGAAATGCTATGCAAAAACAAGTGTAATACATCGAGGTATGGTGCAATCTGGATGCCATTGTGATTGGTTGAATTAAACATGTGGGTGAACCTTTCGTTTAACCACTAAGATACAGATGCTTCTTGCAATCTGGGCACTCCCAGACCTGATAGAAGCATCTTTATATGCAGGTGTAACAAGGTAACTAAGGTAACTACAGGTAATGACGATTTTGGCATTATGGCCTTTTCAGTTTTTGTAGAGCCTGGGATTGCTGTATTTGCAGACTTGTTTTCTGTCATTGGGCTAGTACTGAGCAATTTGCTGCTAGCCAACTTTAGCTGCACACAGAGGCTCACACCCTTTCTCTCTTATCGAGTGGAATGACTATTATCAAAGCTGGACCATTCTCTTTTGATGTTACCGACCTCTTATTGTATGACTCTTGGTTATTTATTCTGAAGTATGCTGGTTTCCCCTTAAAAGGGGTTACAAAATGCCCCCATTGCAATAACAAGTTATCTATTATTCTTAATCAAAGGAAGTCAATTTCAGGGGAATTATTTTTTATGCACTAACAGCAAACTATTTCAATGTGTAAGATATTGCAATCCATCATTCTAAATCGCTAAAGACATCTCATAAGTACACACTATAATTCCATGAAGTGGTTTTAACATTATTACTGGTAATACGGATATAGATTTCATAGCGAACACCACAGTAACATTCATGTGAATGCAGATTTTGAATGACCTTTATATGCAGCTGAACTACTGGTGTTAATGTTTTGTTCCCTCTTGCCATTGTCTCATCCTGCTTTTGCATTGCCTTTGTTTATTAGCTTAGCAGTCGTGAGCAACAACATAACTGGAAAAGGACTCGTCCCTCTTTCTAATGCAATTAAAACCAACAGTACACTTTCTTATGTGTACATCTGGGGCAACAAACTTGACGAGGCCAGTTGTGTGGTAAGTATTTTTGATAGATTACATGTGTGTTGCAAAATAGGCTCAGGAACTCTGCAGAAACTTTACAATGGTGTAATCCTATACAAGAAAGAATATATTTGAAATATAGCATCTATACAACTGCATAAATGCATTATATTAAAGAAATGACGCTACAACTGGGTAATTACAATACATTTGAAGATTATAATATAATTGATGAGTTGTGACATATTCACATACACCACCAGTCTCTTATGCGTGAAAGCCCTCTCAAGTCTTCTTAAAAAAGCCCAAAATCTATATTTCGACTTAATCAAAGTCTGTCCTCAGCCACATGTAAAGGCTTCAGAAAATAAGCAAAAAAGACCGTCACTAGAATCAGGCCTTACCCCTTCATGGCACCCTCAAAACAGGAATGCGGTGTGCACAATAGATGGCGTATACTAGCTTGTGATTGGTGCTGTCCAAGCTGTGAGCAAGGAAACCAGCATCACTCACTGTCGAAAAAGTAGTGAGAGAAGTCGTCCTGTTGTTGCCAGGCACCCACGTCTCTTGATTATATTGAGTCCATGCGCACTCAGTACCTGGCGACACAAAATGACGGACTCGGAGGAAATAGAAATGCTACACACAGGCCTCTGTTAAATAAGGCATCAATCCCGTTTATTGGTAGAGGGCCACCTGACAGTCGTAAAGCCCCTGGATTGATCACCTGCATGTACCTGTCACCAAGCTGATGGCCACTTTCGGCAGTGACCGGGAAGCTTTGTTCTAGGAGCATACCCAGAGTCGGGGTAAGGATTTTTGCTGCCCATAGCAAAAGGTAAGTTTTCCAACCCGTCTCCTGACATACCCCAACCCCTAATGCCCTTCCCCCTAGATGCATGACTCGCCCCTCACTTGACATGTTAAGGGCCTCCCCTGTATGGTGGTGCTTCTTTTCAATAGTTTGGGTGTTGCCCCATCCTGCTTCTCGCGAAATAGTGTGGCACCTCCCAGCCCAAGTAATAGATAAGCTGACTGACTTTCAGGCCAGCAGCTACATAGTGCACGTTATTGTGTCCCCGGATGTCATGTCAACCCCAGCAGAGAATGACGAGAAACATGCCAGTGACAATTTGTCACCACGATTTGACCTTGTGGCAAGCAGGGACAGACGTCTCGAATCAGCAAGAACTGAATGAGCATTTCTTTTAAGGACACTGGATGATATCCACTCATAGATGACTTTCGCTCCTCATTCCATGTCCATATTTGCCTTTTGTCTGCCTTGCTCCATCATCCTCAACATACTTGCCCTCCCTCCGCCCTTATCTATACCGTTTGTGTCTCATGTACTTCGTTCATATTTACGTGACTGCTTCACCATGCCAGATTGCTCACATTGTGTGCGAGCAGCAGAGGATTGGGTCCCAGGACAGGGGCTCCCAGCAAGTCAGCCATCTGGGGGAGTAACGGAAGTCTGCCCCTGGATATCCTGCAATGCCCGACACATTGTCCTCTGCATGCTCTCAGTAGCTAACAATATAGCCTTCATCAGTTCCCTTACCCTCTGGCAAACCACTGAATTGGATGCTGTCACTAATGTGAGGTGGTGGCACTGCCGGTCAATTGCCCTAGCCCTTTGTTCGGGTGATCCCTGAACTGCATCCCTAATGGTCTGCAGGTGTTGCAACTGCTGCTCTGCTATGTTTTCAATGCACTCCTCGCGCTGCTTAATGTTTTTCAGCCTGCACCCTTCACAGGTGTATTGGGGTACACTGTTAGGGGTGCGGACAGGGACCTTGGTGTCACACAAATGCCTTTCAACAGGTCCCATGTCAGTTATCATTTCCCCTGTCAGTGTCCTGATGACGCTAACACTGAATCAGTGAAGCCAATGAGGTCGCAGCAGGAGGGGCCTGCAGGCTGGTTGACCGTGTAACCTCATGGATGTGTTCTGAAGTGTCCACAGGTCACTGGTCTCCACACAGACATGCAGGCTGTGGGTGCAAATTGCAGATGGAGCTGTTGCATGAGGAGCCGTGTTGGTAGTGGAGATGTCCGTGTCGACAACTACAGGGGTGGAGACAGTCTGGCTTGTGGGTGCAGCTGACATGCAGGCACTGTTAGATGTGTCCTTGGCAGAGGTCTTCCAGCAGGTGCTGTGACGTCAGGCCACAGGTGTGGTGGCCATGTTTATGGTGGTTTGTGTCAGCACTTCAATGGTCTCTGTGGCATGTTGAGTTGATCCTGGGTCCAGCTTCCTCTCCCTGGTGGCCTGTGAACTTACTGGGGAATTAATGGAATGCAGTCGCTCATCATGGCAACTGTTCTATGGCAGATCATAACACAGTTTGCATATAGGGGGTTGTCTAGTTGAACATTGGTATGTATACACTCTGATGTTCACACACCATGCTGGATGTGATAATGGAATTTCGTCTGTCATGGTTTTTATTGTCATATGCACCTATATGTTGCTCAGAGAAGTCATCCTTGTACTGTACCGTCATGGACAGGGTATTTTGTCATAGGTCCCACGTAGCACTTGCAAGGTTGGACTAGGGCAAGGACAGATGATGACTTGGTCTGCCATTTATGTTGGCACGCATTGGCATATTTATTGTTAATGGGACGTTTTCATGGGCCAGGCAGTTTACTGGAACTGGTTTTCAATGTGGTCTCAATGGTTTTTGTAGGATTATGGGATGCATGTTGACTATACAGCCATGTCCTGTCCTGATTGCTGAATTTTATTTATGTATTTAATATATTTCTTAAGCGCTAGAGACAAAGGCCCTGAGGCATAGGAGCGGTGAAACATGACAGACAAAGAATACAAAACAAACCAGTAATAGGTAGTAAGGGTGGATTGACTAGGTTGCGACAGGCATCTTAGGGGGAATTATTCAAAAAGAACAGTTTTCAGCTTTCGTTTGAAGATCGAAAGGCTCGGGCAGAGCCAGAGATCAGGCAGTACAAATAACGAATAAAGAAAAGTAATAACAAAAAAATAAAGGTCCTTAAGTCCCCCTGTTTTTGCAGCACCCAACTCCGCCTCTGTTCTCTTGAGTCAAGGACTGCCACAGGTTACTAGATCCTTAGACACACATTGGCGTGCATGGTACAGTACACAGCAGCAGGTTTTCAGGGTGTTCAATAATCTCTGGATTGCATGTGGTCACATTTCCATAGATGCAATAGTACATGTGTAGCTTCATAGCCATGTGGACCTGGTGTCATTCCATGGGAAGTACATGCGTTTTGTTGCCCCAGCATTAGTTCCATGGGCTTTCTGAGCTTTGCTTTGGCCTCACCAGCGTAACCATATGATTCCTCATCCAGGATCATGGCTAGGGAGTCAGGATATGCATTCACATCACAGAGGTGACATTCATATTCACCATGCTGCTTTGACTAACTGCCTGCTCCAACTTCTGCTCCTCCTATTCCCTCTATGTTAGCCATGTGGGGACCCTACTAACCTTTTCCTCCCATGGCGTAAGGGTGATTGGCTTGACTGTGAAACCTTGTGTAGCAGCAGTCTCCCACCGCTCAACAAGATCAGAGACCACACCCTGGCCTTCAGTGAATTCCACCTCTTGTGGCAGTCTTTGTTCTCCAGGTGTGCAGTGCCAACTGCTACCACCTTGTCACAACTGGAAAGTTGTTCTCCATTGCTATACTCCAAACAGCTTATCAGCATGGACCACCGCTGGAGCAAGGACCCAGAACTCTGCATTGCAGAACTTTGTTTTTTTGACCCGCATTTCGGGCACCTTCCATCTTTCTCCTGACGTGGTTGACACTACTTGTAGGGTTAGATGGCAACAATAAAAGGGGGGATTTAAAGGTATTTAGTTTTCAAAGCTGGTCCCTGTCGCACTGTCTATTGGCGAAATGACAATATGTCCTCTCAGCACAAATTCCGCCAGAGTATTTACCATTCTGTAATTTCCACACTTTTCTGGCAGAGATGTAATTCCACCAAAAAATTGGGTATTTACAGATCATGTTAGTGTTTAGCGCTAATTCTGCTGTACAGAATTACTGTTACAGTCGATGGTTGGCATACAGACACATGGCCTCTTAATTTAGCGCCTAGTCTCTGGAAATCATGGTGGTAACAGTAATTACGCCCGGCGAAATTACCCTCGTCTTTACCACTAAACTTGTAATGATGCCCAATGTGCCTTTGCCACACAGGAATGCAGTGAAAACACATGGCAGTAAAATAAATAAGAACACACAAATTGATATCTTGCATGATTCACTTTCCTAAATCGAGAGAATGACACATCCTCTCCAGAATCATTATCCAAGTATGGGACACATTCTCTGGGATCCTGGGCATTATTATGATCTCCAATACCACCGAGTGTGATGACTCCGACAGAAACCTGGGTCGAACAAAAAAAAGTCCTCCCAATCCCACAGACAATAAGAAGTAATTAACACTGTATTGGCCAGGCAATTGAGCAAAAGGGTGGAAGGCTACCGTCCTGATCGCCAGGCTGAAAATATAAAGAAGGTACAATCAGGTCAAGTGATGCACTATGTCCACCTTCCCTCAAACCCCTCCACTATCTCCATTTACCTTGGCAGTAGTACAGAAGAAATCCAAACAGCAGACCAAAAATGGAACAAAACCCAAGCAAATCCAAAGAGAAGAAAAATAGAACAAAATCTCTGAGTTCCCAAGGAATAATCAATATCCCATAAACACACACAAGATCCAAACCAAATCCGGGAAGATAGGGAGTTCCAAAAACAAAAAGGCCATACCGGGGGAGACGAGAAACCAAAAAATCCAAGTCACCAATCCAAAAAGGGCATACCCAAAAAGGCAATCCAAAGTCCAGAAACCAAAAGTCAAAAACAGGAAGACACAGAAGAGCCAAAATTACAAGACAAGAGAAATTCCACAAACCAGTCCAGAGTCAATTAAGGGATGCAGACAGCCCTAGGAGGTCACCAGGATCCAAAACCTAGGATACACAGGAGGCAGCTCGTTGTGCCAGTGAAGAACAGCTGAGAAGATCCAAGCCACAGAAAGCAGCCGTAAACTGCAGGCTTTCTAGTCCAGCATGCCCCTGGAGCCATGATGCTCTCACAGTGTCACATGATGATGGAACACGCCGACCCTACGTACGTGGCGTTGGGAATTGCAGTCTTGTGTGCCAGCATGATCCCTCAAGCCACCACAGCAGATGCTAGGGATGTGGGATTTGACATACCCCCTCCCCAAGACCCAAGTACCATGCGGGTGATCTGGATGGAGCGGTGGACTTCAAGGGGGTCATGAAAATAAAAAGCAGGTTCCCAGGACTGTTCTTCTGGGCCATACTCCTTCCAGTCAATCAGGTAGAATAACCACACTTTGCAGATCTTTGAATCCAGGATGTCCTGGACCTCATATTATTTGGCAGAATTAATAACAATCGGGGCCAGTCCCTCCACCCGACGTGTTTGTGGGATGCAAGCTTTAAGCAGAGAGGTCTGAAAGACAGAATAGGTCCCATGGTCGGGGAATGTTCAAGGGAAAGGCAACAGTATTGATCATCTGGGTCACCTTATTTTGGGAGCAGCTTCAGATGCCCATAGAGATGCAGGTGGCGGGTTGAGAGTAGCACCAAGTCATCATCTTGGTAACGGGGTGATTCCTGCTGATGCTGATCTGCAAAGCGATGAACATTCTCTTGTGCCTCACATAAATGGACATGAGTCTGTTCATGGCGCTACAAAAGATGTTAGTAACATGGATGTGCAGCTAATACAGGCATCCCGGCTCTACCTTCTACAGGAAGGATATGTGGATGTTGACCATAAACTAGGTAGAACGGAGAAGAAACAGTTGCGGAATGCAAAGCATTGTTGTACGCAAATTATGCCATGCTTAACAAGGACAGACAGTTTTCTTGATATTGTAAGCTCAAAAAGCAGAGGTACTGTTCAAGGGTTTGGATCACTCGTTCAGTTGTGCATCTATCCCCATGTGTTTATTTAGGGTCTTCCAAAAACAGGCAGTGAACTGCGATCCACAATCTGTAATTATTATAGAGGGACGGCAGTGGAACCGGAAGATGTTATGGCAATAAATTGCATGGGACAAATTGGGCCATTTTAGAAAAGAAATCAACAATAACCCAAATTATTGGGTTATTCTCACGGCAGATCCGTGAGAAAATCCATAGAGATCATGTTCCATGGTTTATGGTGAATATTTATGGGTTGCAAAAGGCCCAAAGGTTTACCTGAGGTGTCTTGCTTTGAGCATGTTTCATTTGGGGCCACAACATCATTGATTTTAGAGTTCTCAGGGCTTGTATTGCCCTGGATGGATGGCGTATTTTAAATCGTGAGACCACCTCAAGGCTTGTGATCACATAGCTGGAAATGGGGAATATAAACAACCTTGAATGTAAGGAAGGCCATCCAGACAATAGATATTCCACTCTGGAACTTCAGCTGCGTGTTCCTGTACCCATTTCCAGAGCTTGAGGACGAATGCAGGTGCTGGTGTACATACACAAATCGCATGTTCTGGTTTTAGAATAGAGTCGGGATATTGGGGTAATGACTCTCCTCCCGAGGTGTGTGAAAGAGCATTAGCTTTATAGTGGTTGATTCCGGGTTGATATTTGATAACAAAATCAAAAGAAGCAAAGAACAGATGCCAACAGACCTGCCAGCTGTACGAACACTTCAAGGCAGTTAAATCTTGTAGATTGCGGTGGTCTGTATACGCTACGGTTTGATGCTTCGCAACGAGAAGATGATGCCTCCGACTGTAAAGTCATTTTTAATGGCTAACATCCCTTCTCTGTCACAGTGTAGTGTAGTTTAGTTCATTTTGACTGAACTTTCAGGAATGGAAAGTGGCAGGATGGTCACTTCCTGTGTGATGGCAAATCTGTGATAGGATATCCACCCAGAGCAAATGAAGAGGCATCTGCCTCAACCACAAACAGCAGCTTTCAATTGGGGTTTTGTAATACCGGGACTGTTGTGAAATCTTTCTTTTTCAAAAGCTGCTTGCGTTGTCCCAGTCCCGTTTCACAGTAGTGATCTACTGTGATGTCAATCTTGTTAGAGGAGCAGATAAAGAATAGAACCCCAAAATGAATCGCCTAAAAAAATTGGCAAAGCCCAAGAAGGCATGTAAGGCTTTCAGGTTAATGGGTATAGGGCTGCCTGAACTTTGGAAGCACTCATGTGGATACCGTTTGCTGATAACTCGAACCCCAAGAACTCCACCTCTGGCACGTGAAAGAGGCATTTTTCTAGTTTGGCATAGAGAGAATGTGCATTCAGTCTTTGTAACACCTCCTTGTGTGGGATTTATACGATGGGGAATAGATGAGAATATCATCCAAATAGACAATAACGTATTGATCAAGAATGTTGTGGAAGACATTGTCCATAAAGTGCTAAAAGGTTGCCTGGGCATTGCACAGGCCAAAGGGCATCACCAAATACTCGTAGAGACCATAACGAGTACAGAAGGCAGTCTTCCACTCATCTCCGAGTCATATGCACCACAAATTATATGCTCAGTGAAGGTCCAGTTTTGTGAACCAAAGGGCCTCCCATAATTGATATAGGAGGACAGATATCCGGGGTATCGGGTATCTGTTTTACTGTGATCTGATTTACCTTTCTGTAATCGATGCATGGTCATAAATCCCCTTTCCTCTCAGGTACAAAAAACAAAGGACTAGCGGTCAGTGTTTGTGAGTGTCGGATAAAACCTATCTTGAGGGTGGTGTCTAAGTATTCCTTGAGGACGACGTCTTCCTTTTGCATGAGCAAATACATTGTTCGCTGCATCGGGAACAAGATCAATAGGGCAGTCGTAGCGGCGATGTGGTGGAAGATGTTCGGCTTGCTTTTTGCCAAAAACATCTAGGAACATTAGTTATTCAGGGGATGTGAAAGGTACTACTGGAGTGGTAGCACCTATGAGATGGGAAGAGAAGACTAAGGCCTGACATGGTAATACAGAGGAACCCTTCTTATCTGGACGTAAACATATCTTAACACAGAAGGGGGAAATACACAACACTGTCCTGGATATCAAATCTATCTGAGGGATGTGTTTTCTAGCCAAGGCATCCCAAGGCTGATTCCAAATTGTGGTGATGCGATTAGATCAATAATTATGGTTTCTTTGTGGCCTTGCTTTAGAGTCATAAGAAGATCAATCGTTTGCTGACAAACTGGGCCAGAGGAAAGTGTGTGTCATGAACCCATTGACGGCGCGTTCAGGATATACACGCGAGTTGAAGCAAGTTCATTGCCCTACACGCTTGACATATGAGAGCCGCCTTCTGGACCTTGCCTCAAGTATAGAGCTCTCAGGACAGAGATCTCGCCAGGTCCGCCACAGCAGACCTCTTAAGGATTCACGCCTTTGAAAAATCATCTGGTCCTGAAAAAGATGACCCTAATGAGAATAGGTCATAGAAACCGGTCGACCATAGATGCATGAGCCATCTCATGACCTTTTTTGATGTTCCAATGAGTTGATGTGAACACAACTGTACAATAAGTAGCCTGAGTTGGGCACACTCCAACCAGGGGGTCCCCACATTCCTTGAGTGTGCAGACTTTATTGTTTTAACCATCCAGTATTAGGCTCGTTATTTGAGGAGTACTTCACAGTATGGGTGATTAAAACATTAAAGAGAAATTCCTATGCAAAGTTACCGGCCAGAGAAATAGACATGATCTAATGTCAACATTCTCTACTGTTTGCCTGTAATGGTTTTTTAAGTTTTTGTGATCAATGTGAATGTGGTCTATAGATGAGGGAAAGTTTTCTCGCTATCCCTTTTAGATAGGCGGTACACCACCAGTCTTTCTAGGGAGAGCTTTCCCTGGCAGGGTCAGGGTGTGGTTCTGAATAGGGACAGTCTTATTTGTGTGTTTTATTGACAACAGTTTGTGTGAGTTACACTCACCATTGATACATACTCCTGCACCCGCTCTTTTTGTGATAAAATATGTTGACCATAACTGGAGGAAAGTAATAGAAGGGTATAATCCTTTTAGTTGTGCCCTTGGTTTTTTGCAGTGGTTCCGCATACCATACCTACAAGAGTGGGGTCCTGAATAAGGCACATCCATGTTCACCCATTTACGGATGAGCTCTGTGAAAACCTGATCTCTTTCTAGGTCTTCAAGATCATTCCTTAATGAAATGGCCCGTTCTTTTGCAGGCATCTGCAGCATGTCTTCATTGCCTTTCCACTTGGGACATAGGCCCTCTAAATCCCCCGATTTGCATGGGTTCTGCCGTTGTGTCTGAGACAGAAGAGGAATCAGAACTGGTCCAGCAGGAAATGACGGACCGGTTCTCAATTCGCCTCTGCTAGATCCACCCGTTCAGGGTATGTGGTAGTCATACTTCATACATCCTTCATGCCCCCATTAACACCTCTATAGAATACTGCTGCCTTCTTCTGCTCGAGCCATGCAGTTTCTGCAGCCAACTGGTTACACTTGGCTACATATTCCAGAATACTTGATTTGCCTTGATGAGTTCTAAATCTCTAGCCTGCACCTTGAAGCGTGCGTCTAATACCGTGCCCATTTCTTCTAATAGGGTCTCAAAGCTATACAATACAGAACTATTGACCTCCAATAATGGATTGGCCCACGTGAGCGCAGTGCCGCCTAAGTGGGAAAGTACAAACGCAGCCTTAGTAGTAGCATCCAGGAATGCTGATGGTGTCCCCAAAAGTGTAATTTACACTGATTAATGATCATCCTATATTTGCTGGAATCACCCAAACAACGTTTGGGAGAGGCTTATGGAAATGGGGTAGGGATGAGCACTAGAGTAGCTTGTGCTCTAGCTGCAACAGGAGGGCATGCTGGCCCTGGGTCCCTGAATTCTGCATCCTGATGGGGTGCCTTTTGGCATCCCTGCATGGTGTCTAATTGCTGGTGACATTATTGGCTACAGTCATTTCAGCCCGTAACGTTTAAATTGTTTGTATTAAAGCAGCCACTGGGTCTACAGCAGCCTCCATTTTCCTTTCTGCCCAGGTGGGTAAAGTTACGGCTTCTCCGTCTGTAACGACTTCTGACTGAAGCCCAGGTGGAACAAATAAAACCTTCCTCCCAATCCCCCAGTTAATAAGAAATAAAGAACACTGTAGTGGCCAGCTGATGGAGCAAAGGGTGGAAGACCATCGCCCACATCGCAAGGCTGAAAATATACAGAAGGTACAATCAGGTAATGCACTATTTTCATCTTCCTTCAAACCCCGCAAGTATCTCTATTTACCTGGGCAATAGTAAAGAAGAAATCCAAACAGCAGACCAAAAATAGAACAAAACCCAAGCAAATTCAAACAGAAGGAAAAAAATCACTTGCGCCAAAAATTGAACAAAGTCTACGAGTTCCCAAGGAATAGTCAATATCCCATAAGATCCAAATCCAATCCAGGAAGATATGCAGTTCCAAAAACAAAAAGGCCAGACCAGGAGAGATGAGAAAGTCACCAATCCAAAAAGGCATATCCAAAAAGGCTATCCAAAGTCCAGAAACCAAAAGCCAGGAAGACATAGACAGAGCCAAAATTACAAGACAAGAGAAATTCCACAAACCGGTTCGAGGTCGATTAGGGGAAGCAGATAGTCAGAGGAGGTCACCAGGATCCAAAACCTAGGAAACACGGAAGGCAGCTTGCAGTGCCGGTGAGGAACAGCTGAGAAGTTTCGAACTCCGGCGAGAGAACTTTGTCTTGCTGACAGTTTTGATCTGTCAGTGGGAGATGTTGCATACCGAGGCTGTGCCTCATTACTCCAATGTTTCTGGTTGAGTGTGTAGTCGCGGTTTGATATGCTTCTTGAACTGTGTTCTTGGCACAGTGGAGAAAGCTTTGAGCTGTGGTAAAGAGCAGGCTTTCTAGTCTTGCAGGCCCCTGGGGCTGTTACACTCTGACAGTGTCACGTGATGACTGAGCATGCAGACCCTATATACGTGACGTACCCTTTGTGCCATTGGAAATTGCAGTCTCATGTGTCGGCTTGATTCCCAGAGCCGCCACGGCAGATGCCAGGGACGTGGGAATCTCGGACCACAATAGCCTGAAGGTTTTGATTTTTGTAATAAAAGGATTCCGATAATTCTGTTTCTGAAAGGGAGGCTAATTAGGTCCCCTTTCCTAATACTCCATGCCAAAAGCATAGTGCATTTGTGTACCTTTGCAGTGACTAGTCTCCCGACACCCAGCAACTGATCTCACTTTTTCTTGTCCTAGTAACATTTACTCATCACCTCTCCTCATCCTAATCCTTCTTCCTCATCCCAATTCCTATTCCTCCTCCTCAACCAAGTCCCTCCTCCTCATTCTAATCACTCTTCCTTTTCCCACTACTTTGTCCTAGTCCCACATCATCATCCTTCTTCCTATTTGTACTTCCTTGTATTATTCCCTGTTCCTTATCCTAGTCCCTCTTCATGGTCCCTTTTCCATATCCTAGTCCCTCCTACACATGCTAGTCCCATTTCCACATCCTAGCCCTTCTGCCTCTTCCTTTCCCCCTTCCTCATCCTAGTCCCTCATCTTAGGTCTTCTAATTCTTTCCTCTTCTATCTTCCTCATCCTAGTCCCTCTTCCTTGTCCTAGTCCCTCTTCCCTTTCCTCGTCCCAGTCCTATTGGCTCTCCCTAGTCCATTGTCCTCCAATTAGTCCCTCTATCGTGTTGCTCCTTCTCATCCCTTTTCTTTGTCCTAGTCTTTCTTCTTCATCCTTTTTATTGTTCTAATCTCCCTTCCTTGTGCTAGGCCCTCTTGTGCTTACTTGGCGTAATCCCTTTTCCTCTTCCTAGTCTCTCTTCCTCATGCAAGTCCCTCTTATTTCGTCTAGACCCCGTCCTAGTCCTAATCCCTTTTCTAAATCTGTCTTCCTCTTCCCTGTCCTAGCCCTTCCTACTCAACCTAGTGCTTCTTCCTTTTTGATCTTGCTAATCCCTTTTAATAATCCTAATCTGTCTTTCTTGTCGTTCCTCTTCAACCACATCCTTCTTTCCCACCCTAGTCCCTCTTCATTGTTCTACTCCCTCTTCCTCAACCTACTTTCTTTTCCTTGTCCTAGTCACTTTTGCTTATTCCTCTTCTCTCTTCCTCATCCTAATTCATGTACCTCCTCCTTGTCCTAGTCACTCTTCCTTATTGCAATCACTCTTCCCAATCCTAATCACTCTTCCCTGTCTTTGGCCCTGGTCCTTGTCCCAATCCATCTTCCTCAACCTACTCCCATTTCCTTGTTCCAGTCCCTATCCCTCATACTAATTCATTTTCCTCCTGTTTGTCCTAGTCACTATTCCTCATTCCAATCAGATGTCCTCTTCCTATTCCCTATCCTTTGTCCTAGTCCTTCTTCCTCATCCGTATTACTAGTCCCTTTTCCCAGTCCATTATTCTCCTCCTAGTCCTGCTTCCTAGTCCCTATTCCTTGTTCTAGACCCTCTTTCTCTGTCTAATCCATCTTCTTCTTCCTGATCCTATTCCCTCTTCCTCAGCCCTCTTCCTTTTCCAGTACCTCGCCCTCTTCCCTGTCCATATTCATCTATTTAGATCATCTTCCCCTTTCTTAGTCTGCACATTTCCTTCTCATCCCTTTTCCTCATTTTAGTGTCTCCTGCTCATCCTAATTCCTGTACCTAGCCCCTCGTCCTTGTTGTTCTTCCTCATTTTTGACCCTCTTTCTTGTTTTAGCAGCTCTTGTTCATTCGCATTCTTATTCCTCATCCTAGTTCCTCTTCCCGGTCCTAGTTCCTTTTCCTCATTGTAGTTCTTCCTTGTTCAAGTTCCACTGCCTTTTCCGTCTTTCTCTTCCTAGTCCCAATTGCTCATCCAATCCTCTTCCTCTTTCTTGTCCTAATCTTTTTCTTTGCATAGTTCCTCTTCCTCATTCCGCTTCCTCACTCTAATCCTTGTTCTTCTTTCAAATACCTCTTCCCCTTCCCAGTTCATATTCCTCTTTCTAAACCATTTTCCTCGCTTTCATCCTAATCCTTCTAATTTGCCCCTCTTCCTCATCCCTCCTTCTTTTCCGTGTTCCACTTTCTCATTACATTCCCTTTTCCTCTACACCTTTCACCCCTTTTACCCCTTTCACCCTACACTCGCTTTCCCATCCTTTTCTTTCTTTCTCCCCCTCACTCCTCTTCATAATCTTAGCCCTCTTCCTCCCACTGGTCCTAACCCCTCCTTCCCCATCCCTCTTTTTCTTTCTAGTCCCTCCTCATCCCTCTTCTTAGAGGCTGTTCATATTTCGTGTCCTCTCCCTCTTCCTCATCCCCATGCACATCCTAGCCCCTCCTCTTTCAGGTCCGTGGCCTGCTTCCTTATCCTAGTCAGTCTTCCTCTTCTTTGTCCCTATTCTAGTCCCTTATCCTCTTCTTTGTTCTCATCCCTCATCTGCATCCTAGTCCCTGAGCCCTATTCTTTCTTCCCGTCCCTCTGTCTTCAACCCTCTTTGGCATCCTATTCCCTTTTCCTTGTCCCTCATTCTAGTTCCTCATTCTAGTTCCTTTTCCTTTGCCTCATCCCAGTCTCTCATCATAGTCTCACGTCCTACTAAGTCTCCCACTTGTACAGTCTCTCAGTCAGGCATAAGGTCCCTTTTACGCCCCCCCACCTCTGTATCACTTCTTGTAACCTTTCTTGTACCCCTCCCTTTGTCTCTCTTTGTTTCTCTATCTGTCTCTCTTTGTCTCTTGCTTTCTCTCGCATACCCTCCACCCTACTGGGGAGTGTGGTGCAGTTTCAGGTGGAAATGGTGCAAGAAAATCCACAAAAGCAAAGTCTGCATGTAAGAGGGCTGGAAACCGAAAGCATAAAAAGTGATGTTAGCGATGAGAATTTCATTCTGTAAAGCTGAAACAGCCACCCTTTAAGCCTGCACACTATTCTTTACGTGGTATAGATACATTTCACAACTAGGCACCTAACTTGGTTGTAGAATTTGAGGTAGCTCTATCATTAAGCATGACACTTGAAGGTAGGCACTCAGTGGAGCGGCTGCTGCAGTCCGAGGTAAATGGTAATACATGCTGCTCAAATGTTTCTTAGCCATAAATGGGTAGATGGCCTTCATGTTAGCAGATCTTCCTTGCATCAGTTATAGCTAGCATATTTACATGAACCGCGACACCCACTTTGCATGGATATAGTTGGTAAACTGGCAGGGAGTCTTCGTTCAATACAGTATTTTCATCTTGCAGCAAATTATAGTTATCAAGCAGTATATGCCCCCTACACACGGTTTCTTATACCGTCTATGTCTATATTTTGTTTTGGAGTGCTACAGTCCAACTTTTTAGGCCTGTAGTCAAAAGATTTTAAGGGTGACCCCATTCTGTTGGCCATCGTTTAAATACCTAGGTAAATTGGGCTTGTAGGCATACTTTAATATGATTGCTAAAGCCTTGCTGGGTGCTATAGACATCTCCAGAGCTTCTCTCTCTCCCCATCCCCTTTTTAGCAACTAAATGTATTCCCTAACCCAGGTGGTGGGGATCTTTGGTTTCAACTTTATGCTGACGACACTCAGATCCTGGTTCATCTCCTTAGTGGGTAATGCAATGCACTGGGGGGGTGATGGAGAATCTTGGGGGTCCTGCGCCAAAATAGTTATACTAAGGAGGTCCAGCTCCCTGGCTGCCCCTCTCCAGGAACATAGCCCTTTAAATGGCCTATTCATCTTGGCACGCCTCTGGCCCTAGTGACTTCAGTTAGGAATCTGGGGGTTATTTCTTACAACAGGCTGTTTTTCTCACCTCAGGTTGGTGCAGTTGTTAAAACTTCACATATATGTATAACGCCAACAGATGTAAGGTGATGCTTAGGTAAAATCTTTATATATTGCTAGTGGAAGCTGTGGTGCTGTCTAGGCTTCAGTATTGTGGGTCCCTTTATGTGAGCATTAGGAAAATATCCTTAGCATGTTACTGAAGCTCGTTTTACCCTGGCCGGCTTCCATTGGAAGATCATATCGAAACCCGATTGATGTTTCAAATGTGTAACTTTTAAATGGTGCTACTCCTCACCATTTGATCTGGTTGCTCCCTACGTTCCAAACAAAGAACTTTGTCGCTCTACTTCTTCTTAAATATTAAAAGTTAGCAAAGTTTTTATAGTGCCTAGGAACTGGTTTTACTGGTAAATTGTTTGCCCTTAATAAATGCTTTTACTATTACCAAAAGAAAAGCATTTTATGGGCCTCCTTAACAGATTGTGCAAACTGCAAGCTTCGTGCAACAGCTGCAGATGTAAAATGTTAGAAGTATTTAATTACATATAGATGTGAAACAGCTCAGTACTTATAGTCGGAATCGTACCATAATGTCGCCATGATTGTGGCGACATTACAAAATTTGCGCTTGAGTGCGGTACGAAAATCCTGACCTCCCCCCCATTACTGTGCCCAAGCAGAGCTGGGGTTGCAGGGGTGTCCCCTGCTCTCCTTGGACACAGTAACGGGGGTCGGGGGTTGCCCCCCCTACTTAACATTACGGTAAGCAGGGAGATAATATATATTTTTTAAAAGGACCCTGCAGTGTCAGCATCGCTCACATAAGTGACGCTGCAGGGGTATAAGGATGGTGGTGGCGCACAAAGGAGTGTGCCGGAGTAAAGGTAAGTGGGAGGATTGTGGACCAGGGCAGGCGCAGGTGCGCAGAAGTGATCTATCTGATCACTGCACCGCACCGTAATTGCAGTTGAAATTTTCTTCGGCGGAATTACGGGCGGCGCAGTGATCACATAGATTCCTAATAGTCATATTATGACCGGTTCTTCAACATGCATGTTCTTTGAGCTGGCTCATTTTTCTGGGGCCGATGCAGATTAATGCCTATGAATGTAAAATGTAATGAACAACTGCAAAAGCCATAACTACTGACTTGATATATTTTCAAATGTAGTGCAATAACATTCAGGTAATTTAAGTAAAAGAGAACACAATCTTTGCTATGATTTGAACTGAAATACATTGATAATTAAGATTTTGTCAAATATATAGAGTGATAAACTATTTCCTTTTAAAACAAGCATTGGATATTCTCCAGGCACACGTGCTCATGCCATTCATATATTGACATTATATCGTCTATATTGATACAGTGGATTGCTCTATTCTCTGCCCCTCTCTTTCCTCTTTCAATATCTATGGCAGTGATCTCTCTTCGTCTTCTTCCTCTCTCTCTGATTGCTCTTTGTGTCCTGGGGTTAATTCTTCCACATATCCCCTCAATTTTGTTGTCCCCCCCAGCGTTCACTCCTTGGACCTCTTATTTACTTGCTTTGGAATAATTCCCAAATCTGTCGCTTTCTCTTTTTTTTATCAATCAACTCCATACCTCTATATCTGCCTTTTGCTTTCAAGTCATGAATGCTTGATCAATCTTTACATATTAATTCTTCCAGAACTGAGCTCCAAATATGCTCTGCTCCTTCCCCATGTCTATACCCTATCTATTTGTTTTCCGCCAGACTCTCTCGCCTTCTCGTCCTCTGCTCAGAACCCAGGTGTTATTCGATACCTCTATCTCTTTTGTTTCTCACATCTCCTCTTGGGTTCCTTCCTGCTGTTGTCAACTTTGTAATATCTGCAAGATTTGTCCTTTTCTCACTTTTTTGACTAATAAGACTCCTATTCTCACTCTAATCTTTTCTCGTCTTGACGTTTTCTCCTCGTCCTCTCAGTTTATGCCCTTTCTCCTTTGAATTCTGTTTTCAACTATATTTATTGGTACTTTTTTTCAGCTCCCACTGCGTTGTTCTAGCTCAACTGTTTAAGCCTCCTTTGTATGCCCGTCTTCCACTTCGCTTTGTTTGTATTCTTTTCAAAATATTCGCAGTTGGGTTCCCCTTAGCTTTCCTCCCTTGTCTCAGTTTATTTTCCTCTTTGGTCCTTTTTTTTTTTAATAGCTGTTGACAACCCCTCTCCCATGCCAAGGCCTGGTCCTGTTCCTTTTCTTCCTGGCCAAAACTTTGTACATCTCTTCCTTTTTTTCTTATTCTGCTCCTAATAAAGCTTCTAGTCGCACTTTCCTCAAAACTCATCTTCTCTCCACCTCTAAAATTACTTCATGTTGCCTGCCTTTAATTTGTTCACGCATTGTTGTTTTAGGCGCAGACACTTTATCAAATCGAACAATAAATACTACATTTTTCTACAAATTATCCCACTAAAATAATATGTTACTACTGGTCTTTACATTTTCTTAACAAAACATTAACATATTACTTCTAGTCGTGACCTTTTCTGTACAAAACAAAAACAAGATTCCTAATGTAGGGTTGTGTGACGTGATGCTGCATTGCTTAAAAATCAAGTGGATAAAGATTGAGAATTTGTTTTATTACCACAGAAGCACTCAATAGCAACAGTTAGCCCATTACTTTTTAGACATCTAATTTTGCAGACCTACGTAACTGTTATAAATGACATTAATTTGACAAGAATGCAGATACATCTTTGTAGTTAAAAGCCAGGCAGAGATTACTGTTTTAAACACATTAACGTTAAGGGTTTTTGATAACAGAGATGTTGCTACTGTTATGGGCTTGTCATATATGTGTCCCTCTGCAAAAAGTGCCAAGTCCATACATGCTTTTCATACCATTAGTTTGCATACAAGTGGCTAACACCACCTATACGAGTCAAAACTAAACATGTTAGGGAACAAGTGATGATTTTGTAAAATTCATAAAAAACAATCTGCAAGTTTGTTTTTATTACATTACAAAATGTGACGAAACTCATTTTAGTGCGTACTATATAGTATATGCATATAACTGGGTTGTCTATACTCAACCACTGTGCTCTTTCGATGTGAATTATACATTTTGCATTTGTTATGAAAAGACCACAATTGTGTGATGCAGCTTCAGTCGTTTTAAAAAAAATGAAACGTGCATTGAATGAGCTAAGAGAAATACAGGGAATGCAGGGAAGGGGCTGTGCACTAGAGACAGGGGACATGCATTTACATTAGCCTTCTATAAAATAGATGGGGGCTTTAAACATACAATGGGTGTACACCACCCAGATTGTGCTAGCAAGAAACCCCCTGCACAGGCATAGCTGCTGTTCATTTTACATACCGGATCCTGTACAGGTAAAGAGCATATGGTTAATTAGACTGTATTCTGAATGTGGAAATTGGAAAAAATAAGCGTGCAGTTAAATGTGAGGCCAATTGCGCTGACGTTCTGTATATGCGCTCTATTGCAGGCTTTTGCAGATTTACTTAACACAGGCCGCTTGACCCCAGAATGCACCGACGTTGAGCCCTATGTTGTGGATGGGCGCGTGTATTTGGCAGAGCTCTTCCACGGTCTCAGAAAGCATTATTATTGGACACCAAGTTATGGGGTGGTGGACCACCCAATTTCTAATTCTAGTCTCCCAATAAGAGCAGATTATCAAAGTTTTTCACAAGATTAATATTTTTCAATTAGTACAATTCGAGAAACAGTGCAATAATTATTTTAATGATGTATTTGTCTTGTTATAAATTGTCTGTTATTGAAAATTAGCCTGTTTTAATAAATTGCAATAAAATATAATGAAATAAAAACAAATCGAATCATCAACAGTTATATATCATGCACACTTAACGACTGTATTGTATATACATAAATATTGTTTAAACTAAATATGTGTTATTTTCTATGTGAAAATGGTGTCACCGTTATGGAGAAACACCAAAATATCTTTGGTGTAATAATGGCAAAATCCTGAAGGTAATACATTAATACCTTTGCTTTAGACGTTCATTAGTTTGAGTGGACATCCTCTTTCTGTTTGGGTTTTGTATAGTGCAAACCCAGCTAGGAAGCAACAGAGCACTGCATATGTCGTTCAGGAAAACAAATGCAATAAGGGAGGGGG
The DNA here is from genome assembly GCF_040938575.1 of Ambystoma mexicanum. Classification (NCBI taxonomy): domain Eukaryota; kingdom Metazoa; phylum Chordata; class Amphibia; order Caudata; family Ambystomatidae; genus Ambystoma; species Ambystoma mexicanum. The sequence goes on along the minus strand of NC_090932.1, from coordinate 855,506,845 downwards.
AGGTTACAATATGTGACATGGATGATCCAACCTCAGAGGTGGAGTTTGATGGAGAATGCAATGGTACTTCGTGGCACCTAGTTATTGACTGAAGAGTGAGATCTCGAGTTGCTTCCTGAACTGCACGAGCGTTGGTGCAATTCGGATTGATTCTGTTTTCTTCTACACGTCATATCAGACTTCTTATCTATTACGAATGGATGTATTGAACTTTATACTTTTAACCTCTTTTGCATGAGTTTTATATCTAAGTAATGTATGTATTGCAATGTGTACGTTTGCTATTTGAAACATTGAAAAACAAAGTCAATGAAGATACACTTGGGCCTTAGCCCTGAGCAAATGACTGGTGGTTGGTTTCTGACCCCCACTCTGACGTGTCTCTCTCAATAGGGGATGCATGCCCCTGTTTACAGTCTGAGGCTGTAGAAGGTGTTGCTCTCCAAGCTTTGGATGCACTGTTCAATTCATTCCAATAAACGTCTCTTTGTTCTCAGCTGGGAATGTCTGGCCCGTGTCACACCACTCTGACTCTTCTCCTGGTAGTCTTTTTCCCAAGAAAGATCCTGGCATTCACTCCCGCTAGACAGTTTATGATCTTCCTCCCAACTTGGGTTTCTGTTGCATTCACCCCACCTTGGGGCATGATTTCTTGCACCCCACCCTGAGGTCTCTTATCCGTCTTGGGGTTTTATTTATCTTGCCCTGCCTTGGGATCTCTGGTCTCTCACCCTGCATTGGGGTTTCATTTCTCTTGTCCCGCCTTGAGAACTCTGCTCTCTCACCTCACCATGGGGTTTGGTTTCTTACTCCACCTTGGGGTCTCTGGTCTCTCAGCCCACATTGGTGTTTCTTTGGGCCTCTCCTCCCCTCACTCAGTTCCCTGGAGCAACCACATTCCTCTGTTCCTCTGGCAAAGCTCCTCAGGAGAATCAGGGAGCATGGCTTCCGTGGCACCACCTCTTCTGTTCCCTTCAGGTGTCCCGTCTCAGCCGGAGTTTGTCCTGTCCTCCGTCGGGCTTCAATGGGACCCTGGTGCCAGCGGCTCAGCACACTGGTTCTTCGCTTCTCCAGCGGTGGGTGCTTTGCCTTGCTCCTTTGGACTGGGCACTTCCGGCTCCTGGACTGGCAGGTCTGTGAGCATTCTGCGGGCTCGGTCATGGTTCCCTCTGCCCATGCCTAGTTTATGCTCTTCTTCCTGCCACTCCTCCCGGGAGGAGGTTCCCACCCTTCTCTGGCTCCACCGGTTTTTTCTTCTCTTTTGCTTCTGTGCAGATTTGTCCTTTATCTCTTCTTCTATTAGGGAGTGGACCATTCCAGCATGAGGGTCAGAAACCACACCAGCCAGTCTTACAGGACGTGTTAAGTCATCACACAATTTAAATCCCATATAGCCAACAAACATATTGGGATCTTGAGAATAGGGATGATTACAGCTATCCCTTTCAGGGAATCTCCTATTCCCATAGGGTGTGGGGGGGGGAGGGGACACTCCCAGTGGGATCCCACTTGTCCTGTCCTCTAGGGGGTTTTAAGCTTTGCAGGTTCACCACCCTAGTTACGAAAGGGGTGGCTCCCCATCGAGACTGGGGATGAATATTCAGGATTTGTCACATATCCCCACCATTGGCTTTAAGCCCTCCTCTACTGCCAATTCATCTGAAGATCTTAAGCTTGTTCGAGTTACAGATTCTGTCTGTAGGAATAGAAATTCGGGACAGGACAGTAGGATTTCAGATGTTCCCACAAGAAAGACATAGGTGGTTTTCGGGCCTCATATAGTCCAGTTATTCCTCTCGGAAGGATGTATTCTGTGGCCTCACAAGTGTAACTTTCACCACCTCCCATCTGGAGGAATCAGAGTTCTCTTCTTTCTCTAGAGGTCTTTCAAGTTTTCCTTTTTCCTGCAAGGCCTTACCTGGGATGGGACTTAAAATGTATGTTTCCCCTGTGTCTACAGCTACTTTCTTCATTTCCTTCTCCAGGTGTTGGTGAAGATAAAGGTTGGATAGTGTGGGGATAGTAAAATTCCTGTCTACTGCAGCCCTTATAGTTCCAAAAGGAGGTTGAAGGCTTTGTTACTATAGTCCTCGTTTGGTTTACTAGTTAATCTCCCGTCAGGATTTCCTATGCGGCGGAGTTACTCGATGGTTAGCCCTAACTCCCTTAATGAGTGTCCTCCGATGTTTATGGGACTGGGGATCTGATAGAATGGTCCTCCTCCTCTCCTCTACCAAAGAATCGAATGTTTAGGGGAAAACTGAGAGCATATAGTATTTTCTCCTCTATAGGGGCGGAGGTTCTTTCCTCTTGTCTTTCTCCTTGGGCTCTCAGCCCCTCCTCTATTTCATAATGGACGGGGGTTACATTTTTGGTCGGAACCTTTAACTGTCTATTCCCTAACGCTATATTTTTCCACACATAAAATCTCTGTTAAGAGTATTTTGCAGGTGAATCTCATTATTCATATAGCCCAATAAGTTCTGCATCGCACGCTTTATAGAACTGCCAGACAAACTGAGGAGGATGAGGGAAAAACCTCTGTCACAGGGCAGCATGGGCAGAGTTATTAGACCGTTCTTCCGCTAGGGTTACATGTGGGGTTGGGTAAATAAGGATGCCTAGTGGAACCTCCACCTGTAGATCATAGCTGAAATGGTTTTATCCATTGCTGGAATCCAATACCCCTCTGGACTAATAAGTTGGTAACTGTTTCCCATTATGTTTTTCTGAATGGGTAGGATAGCTTTGGGGCCAAGTCGGTACAGTTTCAGGTCTAAGTTATTCTCTCTTGGGTGGATTGGATTCCTATGTGCTGAGGAATGGAAGTATGAAAAACCAGGGGCTTCCACATCAGGTCTTATAGGCATGTAAGCAGGCCCTGTCTCTAGTATGTTGGTCAACCATATCTCAAGTTGTTCGAATTCTACCGTTGACACTTGTGATAGATCAGAATCAGGAGCCAGACAAGCTACATTGTGGTTGAACGATTCTTTATTCTAGATCGCCAAAGAAACCTATACTGTCCCCAACTCTTGGCCCTGCTTTTTATAGAAAACTAGAAAAGGGTGCTCGTCAGGATGCCTGTTACAAATAAGAAGGTTCTTCATCCAGAGTCCCATGCTTACCTGAGTTCTGTCCCTGCCACTATAAAGAAAACACAAAGTCAACAAAAATAAACATGGGCCTTGGCCCTGAGCTAATGACTGATGGTTGGTTCTGAGCCCACCCTCGGTCGCCTTCGTCAGGCCTGGCATACGCCATTCCACTTCCTGCCACTCCTCCCAGGAGAACGTTTCTGTCCTTCTTTGTCTCTCTGGGTTTCTGTTCCCTTTTGATCCAATCCAGATTAGCTCTTTATCTGTCTTTTTCAGCAAGTAGGCCGTTTCAGGATGCCCTCATTCTAGGTGAGCCATGTGCACACAGATCATCAGAAACCATACCATACCAGTTTTACAGGAAGTTTTAAGTGATCACACAATTTAAGTCTCATATAGCTAACAAGAATATTGGGATTTTGAGATTAGGGAGGATTATTGATAACCCTTTTGGGGAATCTCCTATCCCCAGAGAGGCGGTCACTCCTAGTGGGATCCCACTTTCCCTGTCCCTTAGTGGGTGTTAGACTTATCTGGCTCACCTCCCTTGTCCCAAAGGGGGTGGCTCCCCCTGGGGAGAGGGGACAAATACCCTGGATTCATCACAAAAGGCAGGTGTGGGAGCAGTGATTGCCTTATAGGTGATGCATGCAGTCAAAGTATGCTTAGATGGGTAACCGAGTAGAACAAACTCCATCTTTGTGGGATCGAGTTTCGTTTGTGCTTGTCATACAGTGGCAATTCCTGAGGCGTGCGATGTCCTGGGTACAACTGATTAAGTATTGTATGCAGACTGGTAGATTGAGATGGTGTGGTAATTGATAAGTAATCGCAATGTCTCCATGTATAGATTAACGATAACCAAATAAAGTATTGAGGTTTGTGAGACTCCACGTGTGAGCAGGCAGCAGTCTTACCTGAAGTGCCCCTATGGACAGCTTGGTGCCTGCCCGATGGGGAAGATGTGGATCAGTTGAGAACTGTGCCGTAGAAGCCCAGGCTCATTGACAGTAGGCTGGTCAGTGTGAGGTGGTCAACCATGTCGTGCGCAGCAGAGGGGTTGACGAGGACCAAGAGGCATTAATCACCTTTGTCCTTCATCCATGGGTAGGATGGTGGCCGTTTCAGTGCTACATTTTGGTCTGAACATAAATTGCTAATTACGTAGTTGGTTAATATAATGATGGAGTTGGTTGGCAAATGCCTGCTCAATGAGTTTTACAATGAATGTGAGGCTAGGAATCGCTCAGTAGTTCTAAAATTAATCCAGGTCCAATGTGGGGGTTTTCTGGAGAGGACAGATTAGTCTTGTTTTTTGGCTGCTTGGGAAGATGCCTTGCGTGAGTAAGCCATTTAGTGTTTTGCAGCAGTTTTGAGGAGGGGGTGAGGGCAGCGCCTCCTTGATCTGCTTTAGGACCGCAATGGGGAGGGCCTCATCTTTGTATAAGGTTGGTTTAAGTGGCACAAGGGGTGTCAGCAACGTCCATGGGGGTGAGGGTAGGCGGTCCAGGTTTGTGTTATGCACACTGGGCTTGCTAGCGGGGGGTGTCCAATTTGGTGGTAGTTATCTAACCTATTGATTAAAAAACTGTTAATCACATTGCACTTTTCTGTAGACACCGGGATTATAGATATTCCCTTTACCCGCTAGAAAAGAATGTGCCAAAATGAACGTAACGAGGTTGGCGAGTACTTTCAATCACCATACTTTTGTGATGCATACCCCTCTCCTTTGCAACTTGTTTGGAGCTATGTTTTCAGTAGTAGGCGATGCAGCTTAATGGTGAATCCCTTCACATTTTTAAAGTGTCTCCGTGGACACCACAGTCCCTCTCACCCCTTAAATAAGTAATCATCTCCCACTCAGTTCCTGTTTATCTGCCTAGCGCTCAGGGGTGCAGCTTCAGTGCAATTACCGTTTCCTTCCTTTTTGAAGATTAGCAGTGTTGGGCTTTGCAGCACTATGGCGCCACAGTTCCTTGGCTTTTCTCTTTTTTGGTCAGTCCAGCCCTGGTGTTTGTCGGGTGTTGGCTAAAACTTCCCAAAGGCCTTGCAGGGCACCACAACCATCACTGCACATGGAAGTCAAGCAAAGCATCCTTTAGAGTGCCAGTTCCACCTCCTGTGTACTGGTAGCACCCAAAGGTACATTATTTGAAAGCGTGTTTTTCTACTCCCAGTCAGTCTATGGACAGGTCTAGGAAGTTAAATAAAACTGGTATCGTTTTCAGAACGTGGGTGCGACAGCCTCATGTCCCTCCTGTATAGGCCTCAGAAGGAATAGCTCTAAGGAATAAAGAAGGGAACAGTTGCTCCTCAGGTATTATGTAACCTACAGCAGATCCAGTACAGAATGCAATGAAGATAGCACTTTTAATGGAGAATAGTGACAGCAAAGATGGTAGTCTGAAGCCTGTCGTTTTTTTGATCCATGCATTTTCTTTGGACAGCCTCCCTTTGTTATTAAGTGGTTGTATACCTGGTTTGCATCTGCAACATCCCTTACTTGTCTTTGACAGGCATAAACAGTGAAAGGAAGCGCCCCCAATTTCAGCACGATCCTCCCCGCAATGAGAGACAATAAGGGACTCTCCCGTAGTGGGAATAAGACCAAGACAGAGTGCGGGTGAGCGTAAGTGGGAGTTTATCCAAAGAATAGGGCATGCAAAGAACTCTGCAACCTCCGAGAGCGCTCTGTCTGACAATAGCAAAGACAGGCGTATTTCTAATACAAAAAACGTCATCATAACCTACACACTATAGGGGGCACAAGTTAATTGGGATTGGGTGGCGTCGACTAACTATAGGTGTTGCTGCAGCGTGGTTGGTCTTGGCGTGAGGACGTCACTGGTCAGCCTCGTGGGTTGGGTTGGGCCTGGCAGGCCAGCTTGAGGTCATCCGAGCGGTGTTGGTATGCTGGGGCAGCCTGTGACAAAGATGAATACCTTTCCTGACTCGTTTGCCCTAGGCCATGCACACTGCAGTTATTCAAGAAACGACATCTAAGTTCATCAATAAATCGCTCAGCAGCTTATCTTATAAAATAAACGCAACACATGAGGAATGCACCTCGTGAGAGGTCCGGTGGTTGTCGGTTGGGGTGAGATTTACCTGTGTCCTATTGACCGGTATTTTAGGTCGAGGGGCTGGGCTCTGGGGCCTGAGCCGAATGATACACGTCTGTCTGCCGCGTTAGAAGTTATTACATAAATGGGTCTCTGTGTCTTGTCCCAGTGATGGGGGTCGTCTTTGCACGGGGTCATGATTCTTGGGGGGTCTAGGGGGGTTGTGGGATTTACGAGAGGGTGCTGGTAGATCAGTGGATTCAAACGTGGGTTTATTACCGTGCTGTAAATAACACAGGTGGCGGGCTGTGGCCTTGGGTGCGGTACCGGGGCCTCTGACTCTCTGAAGCGGCTCCAGCTTGGTTGGGGGAGGTGAGGGAGCGCGGCACATGCCTTAGCTTCTTTATCTGGCAGGCTTGGTAAGGTGGGAGGGAGAATGGCCTTGCATATATTCACAAAGGTTTTTTCCTCGTGCGTTGCTAACTTTTGAATGCAGAACTTTTATAATGTTCCGCCTTATTTTGATGTTATTTAAACACACATATATATTTCAATTTCGTTACACATTTCTTTAATACAGTCGGTCCGAGTACCTTTTCATTACCTAACATTATATTTACTACATGGTGTGATTATTTTATGTACATTAGACGTTACACGAGGTAGTTCTAGGTTATGGCCTACAGAAATTGATGCTCGCTGCTTTAGGTGATTAAGAAAACATATATGAGTTCAGGTTTCTACATAAAATTGTAAGAACACTTATACAGATAAAGGCTATACATTTGGTTGACATCTTTCTCTGTGGTTATAGCAGCACTAGTCCAGACCTGGGGTGGTATCATGTAACGTTACATCTTTATGGTTTATTCACAGTTTACAGGATCTGTTTAAACAGAGGTAGTTCGTTAATACCAATACTTGAATTATTTTCTACTTTCTTGAGATAGTGATGCTTCAGCTTTTTTCCCGTCACCCCGGCCTCGCGGACCAGGTCGTGCGGAGTGCAATATTACATTGTGAATGATAAAATGTTACAGTGTTAGCATCTCGGGTTAGCTCATACCCGACTTTCTCATGGGAACGCGCTCGCAGCGGATCTACCAGGGCTACTGCGGCGGCAGAGATGCATGAAAGGCCCTCCAAAGGTGGGGGCCTCGTTACAGTGTGCTGAACTCACGCCATGTTTGCTAAACAAGATGGCTTCTAGGCCTAACTGATTTTTGGTATATTCAGGGAACGGATACGTGTGGGCAATGTCGTCGGCGGGTGAGCCCTCCTCCACCTGGGCCCGGGTGGCATGAGGGGATGCCCACCGAGTCATGGTCCTCACCTGGGGAGAAGGCTGCAGGTGAGGAGGGCCTCGCGGCCAGTCCTCCCCTACATTTCCCCCCTTTCGTTACTAAAGTAACGAATTCTTTAGCTCTTCTAATCTTCTACATTCTTGTTCCTCTATCACTGCGTCATCCCATGCAGGTGTTCCTTTTCTAGGCATCCAGGCTCTACATACCCCCCTCAAGCTCTCACCTCTTCTAGCATACTCGTCTGGTGTACATGTTAAATATATACAGTCACCAGTTTCTTCCAAGTCTACCCAGACCTCCTCATACCACTCCAGTTCTACATCTCGGGGTTCTTTGATAGTGGTGTGCCATAGTTTATCTACTATGTACTTATCACGGCACATAGGCACTAACTGGTATCTGGGAGTGTTATCTGTTCCTGTCTGTACATGTACTTCTTGTGTCGCCTTAACTGTACCACCAGAGTTGCCCATTGTCACCATCATCATTGCACCGTTAGGGACTGCGTTAGCACAACATCGGAGGCCCACCTGGCACAGGCAGAACACCACGAGGAGGACCACCACAACTGGTATCAAGAACTTCATCGCCATTCCAAGCCATGAGGGAACCCAGGAGAAGATATTGTCGAACCATGAGCTATCTTTAGCCCCACCTTCCAGCTTCATCTTCTCTCCCAGGTTATGTACTGCTTCAATGACGTGGGACAGGGACCCATTTTCTGCGTCTTCAGAAGGTACGAACGTGCAGCACGCACTTCCTATTTTTCGGCAAACACCTCCATCGATCGCTGTTAGCAGGTCCAGAACATACCTGTTCTGCATGGTCATTAGTCGCAGAGCTCGTAGTTCCACCTTTATTATGTTGAACCCTTCTTCAGTGTCATTGGCCAGCTGAATCAGTTCCCACCGTGTGATCTGGAGCCATTTTGCATTTGCTCTTGCTTGGACACTTGAAACTAGTGAGGCAAAAAATGTTTCCACGGAGCTGAACAGGCGATACCTGTCTGGGATCTGTGCCAATAAATCGGATGATGCTTGTGATATGTAGTTCGATGCTCGCTTGTTCCGTGATAGCTCCTCTTCTTTCCCTCCGGAGGACAGGACATAGAGGTGCGCTTCTGCAGTGGGAGATGTCGCATCCTTGTTCACGTTTCCTTGCGTCCTTTTATTTTCGTCGACGTGACTTTCTGGAATCACCATTAGGGCCGAATGCAAAGTGGCCATTGAGCAGCTGCCACTCCATGCCTGGGGAAGGTGCAAGTAAGCCTGATTCCCGCATACCCAGTATGTGTCCATTAGTGCTGCTGTTCCTTTTTTCATGTCTGGGATGGTGAGAGTTTTGTTACAGTTTTTATTCGTTCCCATTGCCACTTTTCCTTCTCCCTTGAAACATAGTTCGTTTTGTATTTCACTTTGTAGCTTGAAGGGTTTCTCCATCGCTGTTACCCATGTTAGTTTAGAGATGTGTTCTTTCCATATTGGTAAGCACGTTTTTTCCATCCACCGCAGCTTGTCTGGTTGGACACCTCTCAGTGCTTCCGCTTTGCACAGTACTTCTTCATCTTTCCATTTGTTTTCGGAAAACAGCGTCCCTTGTATTGCAAAGAAAGGTTCTTTAAGACAGACCACTCCAGACGCTTTTGAATAGCACGTTTTGTTGTCCTGTATCATTTTGAAAGAGACATCGTGTGCTTGGAAGGTGTTCTTTATTCTACACAGTGTGAGATGAAGGAGACATTGGGCATCCACAATGGGCAATTCTCTTGGCAACAACACTTTGGGTGTACCTGATGCATGGGGGATGAGCGAACAGACATAGCAGCTTTCATTGGTTGTCTGTTTAGCTGTTGTACTCATATCTGCATACCATTTATTTGCTTGGTGGGGGTGTCGTGGGTCTTCCATCTTGTCTAATCCTAACCCATAATACTCATCATACCCCCTCCTGCTTGTCTCTCTTCTTCGCCTACTTCTCTCCCTCCTCCTATACCTTTTAGTTTCGATAGGTGAAAGAATAGGCCCCCCTTTCTCATTCCCACCCCCCTTTTCCAATTCCTCATATAGGACCTTGTGTTCTGTCATCGTAATTACTTTTCCATTTTCCTCAATAAACAACAAATCGCTGTTTTGTATCGGGGCGGGAAGGGTAGTGGGGCTGTTATATATTTCAGGTAGGGACATTGTGTCATTTTCCATCTCTTTATTTCTTGATTGTGACTGGGCAGCAGTGGGTGGTGCAGTATAGTAACCCCATACAAGGTGTGATCCATCCCAGACCAAAAAATCACCTTCTTTAATATTCATACTTGTAATTGAATTCGTGCCAGGGGCAAGGGTGGTGTTACTCCCCCCTCCCCCCTCGTTCATCTCGATAGAGATGAACGCTATGACCCAATATGTCACCAGGCAAAATATTGAGATGAAGAACACAATAACACACATTGATAAACCACATTCGTATGAATATGTCAATCTATCTACTAACATTTCTCTAAATCTAACAAATCTATTAGTTGCAGGCTGCCCATTCGATGCCATAGTAAATCCTGTTTGAAACATAAAAGTGCATTAAGTACAAGCATGTAAACATTTCTAACGTTGTGACATTGTTTCGACAAAGTATGGGAGTGGGTGAGGGAGGGGGTGTGTCCACAGACAAGGTAACTTTTACAATCATTACTATCCGTACATTATTTCATATATAAAAAGGAAAGTCGAGAGAAAAAAAACTTCTCCAAAACCAAAAAAAAACCACAAAAACCTTCAAAAGTTGTAAAAAATTATATATATATATATATACATATTTATTTCAGTACACTTGTCGTGCGCCAGTTGCGTTCAATGTTCATCACTTAATGCACACAAAATTCCCATCATTCATTCTGCACAACTTCATTGTCCGCAGTTGCCTGTGCCTCGTCCTGTACCTCACCTTCCACGGCGCTATAGGCTCTGCGTACGTCTGTCAAATGCACCCAGTATCGTAGGCCCTTCACCTTTACTGCTGTGGGTGTGCAAAACACTACCTCATAAGGGCCATGGAAACGTGGCGCATTCCACCTTCGCACAAAACTTCTGACATATATAAGGTCACCAGGCATTAGTTGTAGTGGTTTTTCAGGCAGTGTCCCTGTTTCTGTTGTGTTCCCCTCCTCTCTTGTAGAGGGGGGGGCTAGTTGCTTCGCAATTACGCGCGCTGCCCGTGTCAGTTTTTTCAAGTACTCTGTGAACTCCTCACCCAATATCGCTGCACTTCTGTGTGCATCAGAACGTTCACGGAGAGGCGAATGCGCTGTGTGCATTCTCCTTCCCGTGACGATCTCATGCGGGGACAAATGGTGGTCTTTACTTGGCTGATTTCGTAACTCAAACAGGGCCAAAGGCAGGCAGTACATCCAGGTCTTTTTAAGGGAAAAACACAGTTTTGACAATCTGCTTTTTAACAGACCGTTCATCTTTTCCACTACGCCATTACTTTGAGGATGATAAATCGAACATAATTTGTGCTTTATTCCCAATAGCGTAGTCACTTCCTTGAATAGTTCATTAACAAAATGCGTGCCGTTGTCTGAGCGAATAACTTCGCAAATCCCCCAGCGCGGGAATACTTCCCGCACTAGGAACTTCGCGGCGCCCTTCGCATCAGGGCGCGCACAGGGGCCTGCCTCCACCCACCTCGAAAATGGACATACAACCACAATCATGTAGCGAGCCCCGTTACATCTTTCTCCCATGTCTACATAATCAATGTGGAGCTCTCTGAATGGGCCATTTGGTTTTGGTATCGTTCCTCTTAGTGTGCGCAATGTCATACCTGAGTTGTAAATCTGACATGTTGTGCATTCTAAAGCCAGCCTTGTGATGTGTTCATGGAGGCAAGGTGCAAACCAATCTTCTTGTATGTCTGCCATTATGTGTTGCTTTGCGTTGTGTGCGGGAAAGTGTAGTTGTTGAAATGCTATTTCTAACAATGTAACTGGCATTACCACTTTTCCTGAACTTTTTTGTCGCCACAATAAATCAGTCGGCGATTTGCTGCATCCCCTCTTGGTCCACAGCAGTTTTTCTTCTGCACTAGCTCCCTCTTGCAGCTCTATTATTTCCTGTGTGGGCATCATGTTGTATCCTGTGGGGACCTCTTGGCTTGCTGCGTGGTGCAACATGTACTCTCCTACTTCACCTTTCTGTAAATACGAAGCTTCTTTGGCAGCGGCGTCTGCTGCCGCGTTCCCCAAAGATATAAAATCTGTATTTGTGGTGTGGGCTTGGCATTTTACGATGGCCACTGCCGTGGGGTCTTGCAGGGCCTCAATCAGTTCTTTCAATAATTCTGCATGCTGAACCGGTGTTCCATCTGCTCGTCGAAACCCTCTCCGCCCCCACCGTGCCAACCCGCCGTGTACTGTTGTTGTCATGTATGCTGAGTCTGTATATATTGTCACTGCGCACCCCTTGGCGGCATGCAATGCTTCTATTAGCGCTATTTGTTCTGCTGCTTGGGCTGAATAGTGTGATGGGAGGCGGTGTTGCACTAGTGTCTCGTATTCATCTTCCTCTAATCGTACAACTGCCATACCCACATGTTTCTCTCCTGTCTCCATGTCTATTGATGCTGACCCGTCCACGAAATACACCTCTCCCTCGTTCAGGGCATTCTCAAAAATCACTTGATCCTGACCTTCGTCACCTGTGTACGTAGCGCAGTTGTGGTTCTGCATGTCCTCTACGGTGCACGCCTCTGTGATGAATGTGGCCGGGTTCACTGTTTTACATCTTACTATGTGGATGTTTGCGCTGGACAGTATTATTTCATATGCTGTGGCGCGCTGTGTCGTCAATGTGCTCTTTGATCGCTCTAATATTGCAAAGAGTGAGTGTTCCACAAACAGTGTCACAGGACAGCCCATCACTATCGTGGCACTTTTTTCAATAGCGAACGCGGCTGCAGCTAGGGATTGCTCGCACGCGAAATGACCTTGCATTACTGCGTCCAGGGTGCCACTATAGTAAGCCAGTGGTTTGTGCCCTAACGATGTCTTTTGTGTCAGTACTGCTGTCATCAGTGTTCCTTTGCAATGTGAAAATAAGAAGAATTCGCGCCCATAATCTGGATTTGCCAGTACTGGAGCGCTTGATATCAGCTCTTTTAGTGAGTTAAATGCTGTGTTCATCTCTTCTGTCCATTCTATGTGTTTGTTTTCCTGCTGTGCTTCTTTTAGTGCCTGTAACAAGGGCCTTGTGTACGCTGCATAATCCAATATCCATGCTCGGCAATAGTTGCACATACCCAGAAATTTCTGCATCTCTTTTACTGTTTTGGGCTCCCCAACTGTTCTAATCGCCTGTGCCCTGTCTGGTATGATCCGCTTGCCATCCTTTGATATCAGCTGTCCCAAGTATAGGACCTCTGTCAGACAGTATTGTAACTTCCCCTTGTCCACCTTGTACCCTTTATTGGCCAATAATGTCAGGAGTGTTATTGAGTCCTTTCTACACTCCTCCTCAGTTTGTGCACAAACCAATAAATCATCAACGTACTGAATCACTGTGCTTTCTACAGACAAATTCCCCAGATCTTCATGTAGTACCCTGTTGAATATGCTTGGGCTCTCGCAATATCCTTGTGGTAGTCTGCAGTGTTCGAACCTCCTCCCCCCTAGTGTAAACGCTGTTAAGTACCTGCTCTCTTCTGCTAAGGGGATTGAGAAAAATGCATTTTTCAAGTCAATAACTGTGAAGTGGGATGCCGTTTTCGGAATGTTGCACAGTATTGTCGCCGGGTTCGGGACTAAAGGGAACTCCTTCTGAATCACATCATTGAGTGGGCGTAAATCTTGTATCATCCTCCATGAACCTCCCTTCGCCTTCTTAATCGGGTAAATGCATGTGTTGCATGGGGAGTTTGAGGGCACTATTATTCCTTGTGCTAGCAGTGCATCTATTGTCTCTCTGATCCCTTCTTCTGCTTCGCGTGACAATGGATATTGTTTTACCCGGGGTAGGATTGCTCCCTGTTTAAGTTTTATTACCACAGGCTGAACCCCATGTAGTAACCCCACATCGTGGGGGCCATTTGTCCATAGGTTAGTTGGTACTGACCTCATGTCATCATCAAAAAATGTATGTGGTGCTCCTACTACTGCCATTAATTTAACTTTAGTTTTTCTGGCTGTAACTACAATGTCGCACGGCATTGCTAGTTCCATCACTATTTCGCCATCTGTCTCAGTGTCAGAAAATAGCTCCTCGTCCGAGAGCTCCCTCAGTGGGATATTTGCATTTGTACACAGTACTGTCCGCCACTCACATCCTTCCATGTCAACGCCAATCACACATATTCTGTTTGCTGACACGTGTACTGCGTGTAAATCCAACGATAGCACTGACCCGGGAGCAGTGTCGGGGCTTGCTATGGGGCGGAATAGGAATTCGGCTGGAATCCTCCAATCCATTCTTTTTAGTTCTGGTACTATGAGAGCCAATGTTCTCATGCCCTCAACAAACATCTCCTCATTTCTTGGTAACCCTCTGATCTCTTGCATGATTGTGTGGCCGTGTATTACTGCTAATATGCGGAGGGGGCATATGCCTGGCGTTGAACATACGATACCGCTCCCTGTGAATGATATTGTCATATTTAGTTTGCTTAAGAGATCTCTCCCCAGCAAATTAATGGGAGAGTGTTCATAGTACAGTAAGGGTGCTTTCACTGTTTTACCCCCCACTGTCACATCCAATGCCTCTGTGTAAGGAACTTCAAATACAGCCCCAGAGAACCCCTGCGTCTCTAACGTTCTATTAGATAACGGGAACCGGCCCTCTCTAATGCATGATTTCTCCGCTCCCGAATCCACCATGAATATGAACTGCTTGTCTCCTATCTGCGCTCCTATCAATGGTTCCTCTGATGCATTGTGGGTCGTAGATAGTACTGGACACGCAAGTGCTCTCTGTGGGCTGTCCTATGCGGGGTGTCTCATTGCCCCCCCTTGATCAAAAATGTTCCCCGAAACTACTGACACCCCGCTGTAAGGTGCGGGGGCGGGCGCTCCATTAGCTACTGTGGCAAAAGTGTTACCTGGCGTGTATTGCATATTGTCATTATTCTGTGGGTGGTTTTGTGTTCTGTACTGATGTCCGTGTAGTTGTGCGTTACTTCTTTGTCCTACATTTTCTGGTTGCTGGTATTGTCCCATGGGGAGGCCGTAGGGGCTTCCTGGGTGGGGGTGACCGTACTGCTCTGTCTCCTGGAACCCGTTGTTTTGTCTGCTCCTGCACTCTCTTGAGTAGTGCCCCCATCTCCCACAATTCCAGCAGCTCCCCTGTGGACCTCTGGGACCCTGCCACCCATTTCCTCCATACCCTTGTCCTCCTCTTCGGCCCCTGTACCCACCTCTTCCCCCTCTTGGGGCCCACTCTTGCCACGTTGGACCTCCGTTCTGCTCCTGCTCAGTCCACTGTCGTTGTCCTTGTCCTGCCCAATTTGCTGCTATTCTTCCTTGTATTGCTATTTGCCCCTCCTCTCCTTCGTCTCCCTCCCTCATGAGTGGGAGCCCTGCTACCGCTGCTGCAACCTTCACCAGTTTTGATTGTACCAACTTTGCCTCGTCTGCCAACCTTTTCTGTGCTACTTCCCTCTCTCTCTCTTTGATCCTTTTGCAATGGTGCAATATTATACTTTGGATCTCTGGCCACCCCTTTGCCTCAACGCCCGCTATTTTATCGAGTGCCTTCTGCACCTCTTTTGGGAGCCCTCTCTTAATGATAAAATAAAATAGAGATGTGGATTGGTGCCAGGGCGTGCCCGTTTCCGCTCTCCACATCTCCTGCACCCGGAGAATGTAATCCATAGCATCCTCCCCGTCATTCATTGTACATTGCATTACTGACTGTAAATCAGGGGTATCTGGGAATGTCTCCCGCAGTGCGTCCCACACCCTTGCTCGTACTGTATTAAAGGAAGCTCCATCATGGCGGTCACAGTCTAACGTCACGGCCGGGAAACCAGCCTTAGCCCATACTCTGTCCGCTTGATCTCCTACTGCGGTTACTAGTAGGCTTTTCACATCGCCTACTGCCAACGGTATGCCGGCGGTATGTTTCTCAAATGCATATATCCACTTGCTCGCCCCTCCTGACAGCTGGGGCAATAATTTCATTAAATTAGCCTTATCCATCTGAGCCCATGGTATATAGTTTGGTCTCCCCCCCCCCTGTGTATTAATGGAAGTTGTAACTTCCCTTTTGCAGTTGCACCCTCCCTTTCCTTAGTCGCTGCTGACTCCAATGACGCCATCTTCCCCACCCTATTTCTTAGTCGTCCCATCCATTCGTCGTCTATAGTCCCTAGCGAACATGCACCGTCCACCTCCTCGCTTTCCCCTCCCACTGCCATACTCAACCTATCACTCTCATCCAACCCTCCTCTGACATCACATAACAAGTCCTCTCTGATCCCTCTCTCTCGTGATAGATCACCAATGCTCCCTTCTACTGCTCCTACCTCTATTATTCGTGTCGGCTCTTCTTCAATTCTGAACAGTATTTCCCCCTTTTTCCATCCTTCCTCAATTTGTCTACTTTCGCTCGACGCTCTAGACGTGCGTCCTTATTGTGTAGGGGCGCACGCCGTGCGCTCACATATGTCTTTTATTCTTGAGAGTTCATCCCTTGCCACAGTAAGCCTCGACTCTAAGTCACTCGTTAGCTTCTCTATATCCACCCTCTGTGTGCTTCCCTGGGCGCGCCCTCTGGTGCTTTCGTATGGCGGGGGGGCTGTTGGTCTTTGTGGTGTACCAGTGGTGGGGGGAGGCACATAAGTAGGGTCGCTATATCCTGCTGCGGGGGCTGGTTTAGGTAATATCGGGTACAAACTAATCACCTCCGCAGGTTGTTCTGTACTTAGCTGTTCCTTTTCCTCTCTTGGAATCATCAGTGGATTATCTGTGGTGGAAGGTAGATCAATATTTGGTGCCGGAGCTTTGGGTGGGGGTACTTCCTCAAACAATCTCCAGAGGTCTAATATCTCCTTCCTATTTTGCCATTGTTTCCCCTTATACTTGAGGCTAATGCATGCTCGTACCATATCAAGAACGCTTTTGTCAAAAGACCCTCCCTCGGGCCAAATCTGGGGCAGACCCTCCCCTTTCAATTCTGTTACCCATTGATCGTGATATTTATTTATTCGTTCAGCGTATCCCGGTAAGCTCTTACAAATATGTGACAAGGGAGTTTCTGCCCCCATACTCTAAATCACTAACACAGCCGTGTCCACCTTCTTTACTTTTAGTTAGGTGTAGATATGTGTATGTATACCTTTATGGCACAGACAAGAGCGGACGTCTCAAATATTATCACCCAATTTTATTCACTGCGCAAATCCTTTCTCACTCACCATAGCTCATCTCCTTCCCATTCCCATACACTCTCATGTCATTTCACTTGCAACTGATCAATTACTAGTTATGGTCAACACTCTCTGGCACCACCTCGCGGTCAACCGTTCGTCTCCAATACTCACACGGTGCGCGCACCCTTCACAATGCTTTCCCACTCACACCTCGTCTTTTTTTCCTCCCTTTCCTCCCTGGCCAGCTGTCCCTGTTTTTCCTGCTAAGGTTACTGTGTTCACGTCTGTACGTGCCACTACTTGGTCCCCACTTCTCAAAATGTGCTCCCTATTTTATAGTTCTTCTACAAGTATATTTATCTTATACCCTTTTCGCTTTCTCCCCCTGCCCCGTGGAATGGAAAAAAGAAATAGAGAGAGTAGCAATCACTAAAAAATATTCCCGGTGTCTCCCTTTGCCAGACACCAATAACTTATTTCTTACTTCTTCATATATTCCCAGTACTAGTTTAGATAGCACTATGCGGCGCCGCCTTCCACCCCCTTTCGGAGCTAGGTTTCCGTCACTTCTACCACTTCACTTATTTCTTGCTCCTAATGGCCATATGCAAAGAAAAGATAAAGAAAGTTTCAAGACCCGTCTTTAGTAGACCCCCGTTATTCTTCTCCTCTACCTGTCCCCGTTCTTCTGTTCACAATTTCCCCTCCCTTCCCCTTTACGATCGCTCGCACTCAGTACTCACGTGCCCGTCTTGAACCGATAGTCTCCGAAACTGGGTCCGTCCAGGCAGTGTCACCGGTAACTCAACGGTCAGCCCCTGGCTCCGGCGAGCGGCACTCAAAGGGGATTTTTTTCCAATCGGGATCCCGTACCCTTTCTCATTGAGTGCGCACTTCTTATTGTGCCGGTCGCCGTTGGCGGGCAGCCTCCCGGAGCCGGCTCACCGTGCGTATCCCTTCTCGACCGGAGATTCTCGTGCCACAAGGGGGTCGTTAAAAAGGAATTAGGAAAAATAATTTGGAGATATCACGCTATCGGGGTCACCACTGAAAGGAAGCGCCCCCAATTTCAGCACGATCCTCCCCGCAATGAGAGACAATAAGGGACTCTCCCGTAGTGGGAATAAGACCAAGAGTGCGGGTGAGCGTAAGTGGGAGTTTATCCAAAGAATAGGGCATGCAAAGAACTCTGCAACCTCCGAGAGCGCTCTGTCTGACAATAGCAAAGACAGGCGTATTTCTAATACAAAAAACGTCATCATAACCTACACACTATAGGGGGCACAAGTTAATTGGGATTGGGTGGCGTCGACTAACTATAGGTGTTGCTGCAGCGTGGTTGGTCTTGGCGTGAGGACGTCACTGGTCAGCCTCGTGGGTTGGGTTGGGCCTGGCAGGCCAGCTTGAGGTCATCCGAGCGGTGTTGGTATGCTGGGGCAGCCTGTGACAAAGATGAATACCTTTCCTGACTCGTTTGCCCTAGGCCATGCACACTGCAGTTATTCAAGAAACGACATCTAAGTTCATCAATAAATCGCTCAGCAGCTTATCTTATAAAATAAACGCAACACATGAGGAATGCACCTCGTGAGAGGTCCGGTGGTTGTCGGTTGGGGTGAGATTTACCTGTGTCCTATTGACCGGTATTTTAGGTCGAGGGGCTGGGCTCTGGGGCCTGAGCCGAATGATACACGTCTGTCTGCCGCGTTAGAAGTTATTACATAAATGGGTCTCTGTGTCTTGTCCCAGTGATGGGGGTCGTCTTTGCACGGGGTCATGATTCTTGGGGGGTCTAGGGGGGTTGTGGGATTTACGAGAGGGTGCTGGTAGATCAGTGGATTCAAACGTGGGTTTATTACCGTGCTGTAAATAACACAGGTGGCGGGCTGTGGCCTTGGGTGCGGTACCGGGGCCTCTGACTCTCTGAAGCGGCTCCAGCTTGGTTGGGGGAGGTGAGGGAGCGCGGCACATGCCTTAGCTTCTTTATCTGGCAGGCTTGGTAAGGTGGGAGGGAGAATGGCCTTGCATATATTCACAAAGGTTTTTTCCTCGTGCGTTGCTAACTTTTGAATGCAGAACTTTTATAATGTTCCGCCTTATTTTGATGTTATTTAAACACACATATATATTTCAATTTCGTTACACATTTCTTTAATACAGTCGGTCCGAGTACCTTTTCATTACCTAACATTATATTTACTACATGGTGTGATTATTTTATGTACATTAGACGTTACACGAGGTAGTTCTAGGTTATGGCCTACAGAAATTGATGCTCGCTGCTTTAGGTGATTAAGAAAACATATATGAGTTCAGGTTTCTACATAAAATTGTAAGAACACTTATACAGATAAAGGCTATACATTTGGTTGACATCTTTCTCTGTGATTATAGCAGCACTAGTCCAGACCTGGGGTGGTATCATGTAACGTTACATCTTTATGGTTTATTCACAGTTTACAGGATCTGTTTAAACAGAGGTAGTTCGTTAATACCAATACTTGAATTATTTTCTACTTTCTTGAGATAGTGATGCTTCAGCTTTTTTCCCGTCACCCCGGCCTCGCGGACCAGGTCGTGCGGAGTGCAATATTACATTGTGAATGATAAAATGTTACAGTGTTAGCATCTCGGGTTAGCTCATACCCGACTTTCTCATGGGAACGCGCTCGCAGCGGATCTACCAGGGCTACTGCGGCGGCAGAGATGCATGAAAGGCCCTCCAAAGGTGGGGGCCTCGTTACAGTGTGCTGAACTCACGCCATGTTTGCTAAACAAGATGGCTTCTAGGCCTAACTGATTTTTGGTATATTCAGGGAACGGATACGTGTGGGCAATGTCGTCGGCGGGTGAGCCCTCCTCCACCTGGGCCCGGGTGGCATGAGGGGACGCCCACCGAGTCATGGTCCTCACCTGGGGAGAAGGCTGCAGGTGAGGAGGGCCTCGCGGCCAGTCCTCCCCTACAACAGTTTGGACAGGCTCCTTGAAGATACATTTTCTTTCAATTGGGTCCAATGTCCTGGGCTTGTGGCTTTAATATCTCAGACTCTTGGGTCCCGTTTTGCTGGTCTATCATCAATTCAGTCTTTCATCAATCTCATGCCTAGCTGTCATCTCCAGCAGATATTGTTGACTGCCTTTTTGACAGAGCTTGTTCTCAATACTTGTGAATGACAATGGAACAGGTTTTCTTCTGTGACCTTCCAGTCATTATCCTCTGACCAAATAAAAAATATCCCATTATCATGCTCTTTTTATACCAATTCATGGGTAGGTTCCGCACTGGGCCAAAGGACCTTTCCTGATATTATGTTTTGCAGCACACAATGTCAAGCTAGCAAGGTCATATGTTTTTACACTTTCACTTCTCCCTTGCTAGTGGGGCCAGCTCCCTTACTAATCCTTTATTCTATTCCTCCTCTAACAAACATCCTCTTAAAATAAACTGCACCAGAATGCAGGAGACAATGGTGATCTTGCCATTTCTACTGATGGCATTCTATCAAGATTTCTTAGCTTAATCCGGTCAAAACCAATGGAGGCAACACAACTACACCCCCCTCAGAAAGAAAAATGTGTATACCTTAGGGGACTACAATAGGTTTCAACTCGGATGTTAGGGACTACAACTCTCATGTCCCCGCAACATAGACTGTGCTGGATAGCGATGACAGGAGTTTTAGTCCAAAAAAATCTGGGGAGCCAAAGGTTACAGATTCCTGCTAGGGTAATCTTGTTTCTGATGGATACATTGCTTCAACTGTAGGTGACTTAGCCTTGAAATAGCGAGTCAACATGCCAAGCAACTGTGAAACTTGTTTTCAGCTCCCTGAGTGCTGTATAGTGTTATTTATATCTCAAGGTGTGCACAGGCTTTCCACAATAGCAAGCATAAGTGGTGGTAACCTTGGGCGTGAACTGCATTCTAGCTGTGCCCACACATTTCCTTGCATTCCTCTGCTGCAGATGGACTATGAACATTCTGGGGAGACCGAGGGAGGTGGGCAGGCAATGAGGAATCGGCAGAGGAAATAAAGTATTGATCAGAATTACCATCACATCCATAACGTTTTCTTCTTTTTTCAGAGACCTGAGGGTTTCTTCCAATTGGTGCTATTTCCTTTCACATTTGCACTCATGCTAAATATTGAGCAAATGCATTTAGCAGCATTTCTGAAGCACACAGGGTTTGTCCCGTCCTAAATATCTTAAAACATTTGCAGTAGGTTTCTTGTACTGTTTTCTGAGTAACATAAAAAGAAATATTTACTACACTTCTTTTTATGCTGTACAGCAGACATAGTTATGGAAGCAGTCCCTATAAAAAACGCAGCAAAAAAGGTGCTACATCATTTTTCTAAATTCTTTTGCACAAGGGCAACGTTTAGATGCTGTGGCTCCTCTGAATATTTTCTAAATGCCAATCATTCGTTAGCTGCTTTGCGTCTTTTGGAATGTGCCATAATTCCTTCGGGTGGAGTGTTGTCAGCTCCTCATAACCTGGTCCATGACACTTCAGGGGTCACCTGAAATGGTTTGTTTAGAAATATCCCCTTCTCTAGTTGCATGACTGGAGGCAACAAATATCTGCCTGTCCATCTCATATGTGTAACAGCTTAAGTCCTTCTTAGGATCACACCTGTGCAACCTCTTCGCATGCTTAGCCATACATGATGGATGAAAAAATACACATAATGTAAACAACTGGTTATGAAATGCGGTTCCGACCTTTCATATAAATCAAGGCTGCACTCTGGCTTATGGTTAGAAAACAATGTAGAAGGTTTGTCAGCCGACAGCACTTGTAGCTCACTCACCTGCCTGGTAGATATAGAATCCACCAAATCAATGTCTTCACTTGTTTCAATTGCTTGCATTATTTCCTTACCCACACACAACTAAGGCTGAGAAGAAGGTACAACCATTTCCCCATTGAAGAAAGTCCCCTTTTAGCAGCACCTCCTCTCATACTTAACCTGCCAGGACAATATTTCACATTTTACAAATGTATGGCTTGTGGAATGGTGTAGAACTAGTGTGACACACTGGTGGTATGTTTTTGGTTATAGACTTTTAATGAAACTAAAATAACTACTCTACCTGTGCCTATGTCGAAGAGGGGTTCATAAACACCTGGAGGAATAAATCCCTTTCCCTGGTCTCTGTGGGGCTTCTCGCAAACAACCTGGCTTCCCACTTGGCAAGGTACTACATTTATGAAGAATAATGTTCACCAGACTCTGTCAAGGGTAGTGTTTTCTTTCCCCTTGCTTTCGCTCTTGAATTCACAGTCAACCTGACTCCTTTCTTTGTCAGGTACTGTAACTATGAAGAGCGATGAGGATGCTTCTATGGGTGCAGGTCCGAGACTCACCTTCACAGTCCACCTGGTATACTCTCCTCCCAGGTACTATTATTATAAGGAGCAACAAAGATACTTTAAAGATACTTTTATGGGTGTGGGTCCCAGACGTGCATGCACAGTCCACCTGGTATACTCTCCTGCCAGGTACTGTGACTATGAGGAACAACAAAGATGCTTTTATGGGTGTGGGTCCCCGACTTGCACGCTCTTTCTTTAATCTCAGGGTCCCAGGTCCTATATTCACAATGCTGATGGCTTTCCCGGTCTCTCAAGTCTCTTGTTGGAGTTGCGCGCCTTCCTCACCACCTACATACCTTTTCTCTTGGTCCACAGTGGTCTTGGGAATTCCAGGCTGCCTGCGGTCTGCTGCGGGGCTCGTAGGAGCTTTGTTTGGTCTGCAGCCGCTTTGCAGCACCAATCTTCTTCCCTGTGCCGGATCTGCTACTCTGGATCTTCGGTCACCTGGAGCCTGCCTCTGTCGTAACCTCTTCTCACTGGTGACTGACTCCAGAGCTCTCAGCTTCCTCGCTGGAGTCCTGCTTGTATCTCCCCGCGCACACCAAATTGGCCCTTGCGGTTTCTCCAGGGAGGTCTGCTTCTTTTGCCAAGTCCTTCTTCCTTTTTATTTCAAAATCAAGTTTAACTATATTAGATTGTTTAGAGTGCTCACTTAGGTTCTGCAGGGTACTACTTAGTACTCAGTGCCTCTCCCTCGTCGCAGGACTCAATGGATCAGTCTCCCAGGTGTTAACAGGGCTCTTCCTCGTCTTGGTATTGGAAAGGGGAACTCTATTTGTGTAGTCCTTACTCTTCCTCATCCAAGTCCTAAATGGATTGCTCTCCCAGGTGTTCATAAAAGTCTTCTTCACAATGATATTGTGAAGGGGGACTCTATTTGAGTTGTCCCTGTACCAAATCTCTGCCTTGTCTCATTACTTCCTATGCTAGAGGTATAAGAAAAGCATATGATAACAGTAGGAATGGCACTGGTGTGGGTTAGTGAGGAAGCTGGGTTAGGGTAAAGTGGGGTATGGGGATACCATGTTCTTCCCAGGTAGTCACTAATCCCATAGGGGGCCCCATGAGCTCCAACCACTGAGTACCACCCCCAGGAGGACTATCGGGTGGCGGCCTGGCTTCATAGGAAGGGGCTTCCGATAGGGGAGAAGTGACAACATCTGGGGATTCGTCACACGTGTTAGCTGAAATAGCCTATTCCACGCCTACATTTCAGGTAAAGTCTTTTTTCCATAATTTGTTAAACCTACCATAACACTTATGATTGGGGTACGTTTAGCAAACACAAGATGTCAGTATATTTGATGGGCCTCTCTAATGTCATTAGCCTTTCTTGCATGATAATACATTATGTCATCAAAACCGCATTCTTAAGAACAATACCTGCTTACACCAGCACTGAGAGGGGAAATGTGCTATTGTTGGTAATTGACTGCCGTTATTTGGTCTTTTATATATACGTTTTCTTACATTTGCATGCCCCGTTGTTGCTGTGGCTCCAGTAAGAAAAGCAGGAATGGTGGGTGTTTACTGGGGTAGCAGGTGAAGAAGAAGGCCCTACAGGTAAAGCAGTGGTGCGAGGTGTATCGCAGGATCTCTGATCTTCTGTGGCTAAGCATTATAAAATGGGTTATGTGTTGCTAAAGTGCTGTTGTGAAGCAGGTCAATGAGACTAGGCTATGCTGCACGAAGGCTAATCAAAAACGCGTGTATTTGGCTTTCAATCCTTTAAACATACACATCCAATATTTAACTTAAGATAAAAACTATCCTTGAATTGTTCAAAATACTAAGGGGAAAAAACAATCATAAAGGTATACAAATCAAACAGCACCATCGTGATAATTACAAGAATCAAAGTGCCTATGCTTTGTAAACATTGACCTAAAGTTTAGCAACATAACTATCCATAAACCAACATACTAAGGATGATATATGGAATTAGGGATGGTATTCCTTGAGACCCTGCTAAGTATATCCTGTAATATAAATAATAAAACTGCACGATCTGAATTAGTTTAGATCAAATTTTTGAATCTGTTTAAACAAACAAATTGTTAACCTCCCAAGTGCAGTGCCACTTGGGAGGTTAACAATCATCTTTCTGCATAATGATAGCCTGTAGGATAGAGGGACCTTAGAAGAGGTAACAATTATTTTCTTTTTAGTACATGATACCAGGGACAGAGAAAGTGGGCTCTAGTCTCTACATAACTGGATCCACAATCACACATGCCTTCGTCCATGTTCTCTAAGCTGACGACCTGGTTTTTACATAATTTACAGGGATTCAATCCAGACACAACCTGCTTATTGGGGTGCTATGGTTGGTGAGCAATATATGGTCGACAGAGGCTTCTAGATACTAGGAAATGCGCTTGGTGGTGTCACTGGTTGGTATTGTTGCTTGACGTTAACTATCCAGAGACCTCTACACAGCCTGGAAGGATGGGTAAGCTTTGTCCCATTGGTCAGTATGCAGTGTGAAGGTCAAAGAGAAGATAGGGAGGGAGGGGGGGGGGGTGATTTGCTGTGCTGCGTCCACTTGTGCAAAAGCACCAACCCCTTAGAGCAGTAAAAACCACCACAACATATTATTGTTTTTTCCACTTCTGGTCATGTCAGGTAAGTGTATCATTACGGTCACCTAACCCCATTGTAGTGCCATGTGACATCTTTTTGACAATCCCAAGGGAGGTTTTTTCCAAATGAATTTTCTAATTGGTTATACAAAATTCTGTTTTGTTTCACTGTTATCTCCCTAGCTGCATGGCGTATGTGGCTGCCTTCAAGAGATGCAGGCATTTCTTTGTGTGACCCGCACTGATCCTGTGTAAGGTACCTTGGAAACTTTCATCCAGTGAGACCTGTGCTTTTTGCTACAGGTTGGCATTGAGTTCTAAGAATTGTGACTCCAACTGATGTCCAGAGAGGGGAAATCTGCTGTAGGCAACTGCCAACTTTGTGGAGGACTGCAAGCTGTTGGACATAGGTAAGGGGGTTCAGTACCTGGTGCTGTATGACATCAGCCATGGATATCAGTGCTGGTATGAAGGATATCAAACCTGTCCCGGGGCCTTTAAACATCCGTTTCGAGGGTTAAGGATCCGGGCACCCACATAACTTAGTATCTCTAGCAGGGACAGCTCTGGACTGGAACCACTGCTGTACCACATAACGTATTAAATCATGATATGACCACATTATAGGAGCACAAAAGAATAGTTGAGGGCCACCTCTGCTTCACCAACAAGCCATTCAGAGACAGGGCGCTGTGGGGTTCAGGCATCTTCGGGTACAGGGTTTTCCAAAACGGTGTTCTTTTCGAACAAAATACCATCACTTTCTGGAATCAGCATCTCAGTGCCCCTCCATGAAACCATCTATATCAGTGATGCCTAAGGGTTTCTCAGGCCTTAAAATGTGTAAATCCCCTGATCCACCATTTTCTTGCTATTACAAGATCAAGAAGGATTTGAAATGCCGACCAGTTATTATCTGCCCAGTTGGTCAGTATCTAAATGAGGGATTCTGCAACTCCACTCTGACTCTCTTCCGCATTTGACAGCTTCATCTTTGCAGTGTAATCCATGTTTTGATCCTGCTCCTTTATCACGCCACCTCAATAACCATTGTTCTTCTCTAATGTTGAAGTACCGTGGCTAGTTGTTTTTAATGTGTCACATGCACAGATAACATTCAACAACTTGCAGATGCAGGAGCGAGGTGACTCGGCTTCAGATACTAATGCAACAACCTTTAGCTTCAATTCCTCCACTTTGGAAGGGCTGTGTTTGGACAAAGTACTACAGACAATGTGGTCAGACATTTCCGGACTCTTCTGCAGCCAAGATTAGACACTGGCTAGAATCCACAACAGTGCCAGATAGAGTTCCAGCTTCAGCACAGATTCTGGCAGTAGTAATTCCGTCTCAAAAGCACCCATTCCGGATCCCACTGCTCTACCACAGTCAGAACCACATATCCCAATCTCATCTCTGACAGAATATGAAGGCAGGAGCCGGAACTAGAACTTGCTACAGATAAGAAGACTTCTTCAAAATATCCATCCAGGGTACATAATGTGGGCTTGAGAAAAAGACAGGTAGACTTTATTGCAGCACTTAGATGTAGGAGGAATATATGTACTTATTGTTTGCTTGTTGGGCGCTTATACAATAAGAATATACTGCTTCAAAGCGCCCGCAGGGATGGAGAGTGGGAAACACATTATTTAAGAGCAGAGGGGGAAGAGGGAGGGTTATAAACCTACTATGCCTTGTGAGTACTCAGAAAGTGCAAGTGCAGAAAGGAAGAGGGGATAAATGCTGTTGAGTAAGAGCCTGTGGGTGAGCCATGGATTAAATGCTAGAATGTTGAGTGCTACACAGCCTGAGACACGGGAGGTGTAAGTGTGTATCTCCAGAGTGAAGGGTGTGCAGATGCAAAGTGCTGTGGAAAGACAGGAGCTGGGAAGAATTGGTGTGGGAGGTCAAGGCCCCGAAAATGAATAAGGGCCAAGGACACTGATTCAGCAACTGTGAACACCCCTCTGCAGGGCAGTAGAGGCAGCCATACCCCTAGCAGAATGGGCCCGTAAGCCTACCGGAGGGTCCTTACCCGCCAAGCGGTAACATTCAGAAATTGCCAAGATAATCCATCTAGACAAAGTCTGGTTAGTAACGGCTTGTCCTAAACGCCTTCCAGCGTAACCTATAAAGAGCTGATCATCCGCTCTGACCCGGGACATGCGTGAAATGTAGAAACTTAAAGCTCTCCTAGGATCCAACCTATGGAGCCTCTCCTCTTCCTTACCAGTATGCAGAGGAGGATAAAATGCCAGAAGAATTACATTCTGGCTTAAATGAAATTCCGCCACCACTTTCGGAAGAAAGGAAGGACGAACCCCAAGGACAATCCTGTCCTTATGAAACACCATGAAGGGTGGCTTAACAGAAAGTGCCTGAAACTCACTCACTCTGCGAGCGGAAGTAACCGCAACTAAAAGTACAGTTTTAAGGGTTAACAGTCTCAAAGGACAGGAATGTAAAGGCTCAAATGGAGCACCCATTAGGAATTTTAGAACAAGGTTCAAATCCCAAATGGGCACCTGGAAAGGTGACGGTGGAAACCCATTAGTGAGCCCTTTCGGAAACTGAGAAATTAAAGGAATTTTGAAATAAGAACACTCCTCAGACGAGCACTTAAATATGGACAGCGCCGCCAGGTAACCTTTAATGGTACCCACTTGCAGGCCCTTGTGGGCTAACGAAAGCAAAAAAGACAGAACCACAGGAATGTCACATGAAAAAGGATCCACAATCTTAACCCTGCACCAGTCACAGAACTTTCTCCAACAGCAACGGTACAGGGACTTTGTTGCAGGCTGTCTGGCCGAAAGCAGCACCTCCATCACGTCTTCAGGGAGGTCCCAATCCTTATACCTCAACCTTCCAGAAGCCAAGCGTGAGGGTTGAGGGATCTGACCTCTGGATGGAGAACCAGACCCCCCTCCCGTGAGAGAAGATCATCTCGGTAGGGAAGACGGCGTGGAGGGCAGATGGACAAGTCGAGAAGGTCCGGGTACCACGTTCTCCGGGCCCATGCTGGAGCAATGAGGAACATCCTGGAACCGAACTTCCGCAGCACTTTCGGGATGACGGGGACTGGAGGAAACGTGTACAGCAGTGGGAAGGACCACTCCACCACGAACGCGTCCCCTAAGGCTCCTCTTGGAGGAAATTCCTGCGAGCAGAAACTTCGCACTTCCGGTTGACACTGGAGGCAAAGAGATCCACTTGTGGGGTCCCCCAAAGGGTGAAGATCTCCAGGAGAATCTCCTGAGCCAGCTCCCACTCGTGAGAGATTGCGCTCTGCCTGCTCAGAGCATCCGCCGTCTCGTTTTCGTCTCTGGCCAGATGAACTGCCGATATCAAAATTTCCTGCTGGATGGCCCAGAACCAGAGCTGCATCACCTCCCTGCACAGAGGAAGTGACCCTGCCCCCCCCCCCTTTTGATGAGGTAGTGCATGGCCACTGTGTTGTCCATCAGAATCAGGACATTGTTCCCTCGCACATTCGGCAGAAAAGCCTTCAGGGCAAGCCTGACGGCCCTCAGCTCCAACAGATTGATATGGAGTCTGGACTCCAATGGAGACCAACGACCGCTGACTGTCAACTCGTTGGCATGAGCTCCCCATCCCGTGAGGGATGCGTCCGTCACGATCGTCACCTCCTGCCAGGGTAGCCAAAATGGAGCCCCCTTCATCAGATTGCCTTCGACGGCCCACCATAGAAGGTCCTGGGTGACCGAGGGCGACACCTGCACGGGGTCTGACATCCTGCCGGAGGACTGTGACCACTGTATCTGGAGAGCCGATTGCAGAGATCTCATCCGCAACCTGGCCTCTGGCACCAGAAGAATGCAGGATGCCATGAGGCCGAGCAATCTCAAGAACTCGAACGCCGGGAGACTCTGGGCATGTTGAAACCTGTGCACCATCTGCAGAATGTGATGAGCCCTCACCTGGGGAGGGAAACACTGCCCCAGGGACGTGTCGAGTACTGCTCCGATGTACTGGAGCCGCTGAGTTGGCGTCAAGTGGGACTTCTTTAAGTTGAGGGAGAAGCCCAGCTTGTGAAGGGAGTGGCAGGTGACTGACAGATGATCCAGGACTTGCTCGGGAGAGTGCGCCCTGATCAACCAATCGTCCAGGTAGGGGTAGACGTGAATTCCCCCCTTTCCTGAGATAGGCTGCCACCACCACCATTAGCTTGGTGAAAACCCTTGGGCGGAGGTCAATCCGAACGGCAGGACCCAAAACTGAAAGTGCGAGTCGCCAAACGCGAACCTCAGGTACTTCTTGTGCTTGGGGTGAATCGGCACATGAAAGTAAGCGTCCTTGAGGTTGAGAGACACCAACCAGTCCTGAAGTTGAAGGCCCTGGAGGACTTGAGAGAGAGTAACCATCTTGAACTTGTCCTTCCTGAGGAGTTTGTTCAAACCACACAAGTCCATGATGGGTCTCAATCCCCAGACTTTCCTCGAAATCAGAAAATAAGGGGAATACCATCCCTTGTTCCTCTCTGCTACAGGCACCAGTTCTATGGCGCCTTTCTCCAGCAGGGATTTGATTTTCTGCGCAAGGAGCAGATCCAGACTCTTCAAAGAGAGATTCCCTGGTGGATTGTCGTGAGGCCTCTGCCGGAAAGGAAGACAGTAGCCATGATCTATGCTATGATCTCCAGAACCCACACATCTAAAGTAATGGCACGCCATTCTACAAGGTGCTGCGCTAGCCTTCCCCCAACTGGCGAACCATGGGACATGGCCTCATGACTTAGGTGAAGGAACCTCCCCTCCATTGCTGTCCCCTAGGACGAAAAGGCAGAGGTTGGCGAACTGCAGCGCTCAACGACTTCGCTGCAGCTTTGGAGGTCTGCAACCTCTCAAGGCTCTCTTCAGCCTTGCTGCCAAAAAGAGGTTCACCATCAAAGGGCATGTTGAGAAGCCGGGCTTGTACATCAGGAGCAAACCCTGACTTCCGCAACCACGCAAATCTGCGCATTACGGTGCTCGCCGCCATGGACCGGCTGACGCAATCTGCCATGTCCAGACCCGACTGAACGGATTCACACATGGCATCCTTGCCATCCTGAACAAGAGCAAGAAAGCCATCCCGTTCTTCCCCTTCGGGAATATGTTCAGCCGCCAGAGAGAGACAATTCCACAGAGTATGAGTGAAACATGCTAAAGCACACACAGAGTTGGCTGCCTGTAAAGCCATACCCCCTGAAGAAAACACTTTCTTCGCCCAGCCATCAAAACGTTTGTCGTCCCTATCAGGAGGGATGGTAGGGTACGACGTCTGTTTTGCCGGGGCCGTAGCCGCCTGCACCATCAAACTCTCCGGAGTGGGGTGCGTAGTCAGTTAGCTGGGGTCGCTACTGGCTGGACAGTATTTCTTCGGCAAAGACTTGCTCAATGCCGGGAGAGTCTCCGGAGCAGTCCAAGCCGCTGCCTCCCTTCTTTGCAAGGCCATATGGAATGGCAGCACCGGGTCAGTTGGTGGACCTTGGTCAAGGATATCCGTCAGGTCATCCTGCAGAAAATCCACTGGTGGCACAGACCACCCCAAGTATTCCGTCACCCTCGACATAAGTCGCCGGTACGAGGACTCGGCGTGTGTGCCAGGCTCAGGCCTACCGAACTCAACCTCCGGAGAGGTGTCCAGACCACTGGTGTCGTGCAAGGACTGACGCAGTTCCTCTAGCTGGCTGTGCCCAGACATGAGTTCGTCAGGAACCTCTTCAGGAACCATACCTTCACCAGACCCTTCATCCACCTGAGAGATGTAATCCAGAGGCTGGAATAAATCCCTAGATGAGGGCACAGAAAAAGGCTCAAATACAGGCCTCACTGACTTCTGCAGGGCCTTTCTCTGAGTTTCTACCGGTCTCCGGGGTACCTCCGATAAAGCCTCCTCGAAAGGCGTTGAGGGGGTCGACAGAATCAGTGTCGACGTCGAGCATGGCGCCGACGGCTTAGACACAGGCCTCGAGGGCAGAGCCCCGAGTGCGCCCTTCGACAGCCTGGGCGACGATGGCATCGACGGCTTCCTCGGAGGCAGAGCCTCGAGAGAGCCCTTCGACGGCCTCTAGGCCGAAGGCGTCAATGTCTTATTCAAAGACCTCACAGGCTCCGACGGTCTCAAGGGCATCGAGGACCGGGACCTGGAGCGGGCACCTTGTCCGACCGGGACCTCGAAGGTGCCCGGTGATCGCGACGACCGCTCGAGCCTGAAGGCGTGCGAACAGTGTCTCTAGCACGTTCCCTGCCGGCGTCTTTCGACAGCGTGGACGGAACAGAGCCCTGTGACTGAAAAATCGACATCATCTCATTACGAAATGATTCTCATTCCGCAGGAGTGGAATGCTTGGTGGGACAAGCAGCCCGCCGATGGGCGGAGTCCTCGGACGAGGACGGGGAAGGCGACCGGTGACCGCGCTTCCGTTAGTGCCTCGAAGAGGCAGAGGAATGGCGGGACCCACTCCGGGACCGAGACCCCCTGGACTTACGCCGACGATGTGGAGAGTCACCCCTCGAATCGTCAGTCGAAAGCCCAGTGGATTTCGACTTCCGGGGCTTGGACACCTTACCGACAGAAAGCTTCTTCTTACGCTCCTGCAAGGCCTTCGATGTTAACGACTGGCACTCGTCACAATCATCCATGGCTAGGTCCTCACTGAGGCACCAGAGGCAGGCGTCTTGCGGGTCCGTCAGCGACATCTTGGAACGGCAGTCCCGACACTTCTTGAAACCCGGACGGACGCGGGGAAGAAGACGACGAAGACATCATGGAAATCTTCACAAACAAACAGGTTCGAAGAACCGAAAGAATAGAACTCAGAAGAACCGAGGCGCGCCGAGATCTCTGAAGCGAACATGTTCACGGAAAAAACGGAACTGAGGCTACAGGCGTCGTCGTGAACTTCCTTTTCTTGGTGAGGCTGAGTGTCCCACTTTCCCTCCTCCACCTCCTCACCTGAGTAAACCGTGTCCTCTTTCACTGGGCTCAAGGATCGGTGGGATCTGTAGTCCTTTTTGTTTTGAAGTTTGTGTCTCGCACAAGAGGAAGCCACAGTGAAGGCTACTAGGGAGCACTTCCCTGAGGACCCCCCTCCCGGGAGGGACAAATAAGGGGAAAAAGCCAAATGTGGCAAAAAAAACCTCTGAATTGTGGGCAGCTGGACTCGAAGGTGCAGGATTCAAGTGGAAGAAAGTATTCGTCCAAATGTGGAAACTGGAATCCGGAATAATTAGAGTAGAGTTCGGATAACACTGAAAGCCCAAAGCGTTAGGCAGCAGAACAGAAAGTGAAGGGAAACTAACAGAAGGGAAAAGAGGAGGCGGCAAGGCTGCTAGGAAAGTAACCCGTATCGTGGCCCACGCACTGGAAAGTAGCATGAACTGAAAGGAGGACGGGCAGAGAGGAGGGAAGAAGAGTAAGTAAACAAAGAAAAGAAACCGGAAGAGTTCGGGACACCAAAGCGTAGCGCAACAACGGCAGCAAGAGAAAACACAGCTGACCGAAAGGTTGCAACACGCAGATGTCAGGAGGAGGCGTACCTAAATAGGTCTACGTGCATGCGACATAAAAGAAATAGACCGCTGCATGCACGTAGTTGAAGGCGTGCTGGAAATCAGGAAGTGCGGTAGTGAACCCAATGGGGCCATAGACGCCAGTATCCATGGCGTTGCATGACAGTATGCCCTCTCGAATCCCCGGGCTTGCCCAGGTGAGCCCTGTGAAACTTCCTGAGTAGAAAAGGGGCGTGTACATGCGAAAGGGGTTCCCAGGAGTCTTCTGCAGAAGAGAACCCGTTCCAATGTACCAGGTATTCTAGGCGACCCCTATGATATCTGGAATCTCTAAAGTGTGATACTTCATATTCCGGTACTTTAGGAGAGGATGGGACAGAGAGAGGTCGAGAAATGCGAGTCTGGTCTGCACTCCTGAGTAGGGAAGCATGAAAAACCGGGTGAATGCGTTTTAGAGTGTGAGGCAATTTAAGGCGGAATGCCACAGGATTGATTTTGGCAATGATGGGATAAGGTCCAATGAAGCGTGGCGAAAGCTTGGATGGGTGAGACCATTGTGGTAAATATTTAGTAGAAAGCCATACTTTAGAACGCACTTCCCATTCGGGAACCTCCTGTCGATGTTTGTCGGCTTGCCTCTTATAGCTCTTGAGACGCTGTCAAATTCAGCTTAGCCTTCTCATGGGGGTCTTTAAGACGAGCCAACACTTCATCCACTGCCGGAAGAGAAGTTGAAATGGTAAAGTGAGGGATGATAGATCGGGGATGAAACCCATACGTACAGTAGAATGGGGACATACCACTTGCGGAGTGACTGGTGTTATTATACGCAAATTCTGCTGTAGCTAGTAGGTCCACCCAATTGTCCTGTTCCAAGTTGGTGTAGCTTTGTAAGTACTGCTCCAAGGTTGCATTCAAGCGTTCAGTCTGCCCATTGGTCTGGGGGTGATACCCAGATGATAATGCACGTTCGATACCTAGGGGTTTGCATAGGGATTTCCAGAATTTGGAAACGTATTGACTTCCGCGGTCTGAGACGATCTTATCAGGAAGACCATGAAGTTTAAAGATGTCTCTGTTGAAAATTGCGGCCATCGCATCTGCCGTGGGCAGGCCTGAAAGGGGAAAGAAATGAGCCATCTGGGTGAGAGAATCCATGGTTACCATAATGCAAGAACAACCTTTAGAACGTGGTAACTCCACGATGAAGTCGGTAGTAATATGGCTCCACGGATGGTCAGGAACAGTATCCTGTTTCAACAACCCTATGGGTCGTTTAGTGCTATATTTGCTCTGGCTGCACACGCTACAGGTCTCCACATACCGTCTCACATCGCTGGAACAGCCTGGCCAATAAAAGGTGTTGGCTTGTCCCCTGTGGCCGGCCGTTTTATGGTTGTGGCATCAGGCTAGCACTCTCTTTTGCAAGTCTTTGGATGTTACCCACAATCTTCCCTTCCTGAACAAGAGGCCCCTGCCTTTGCTAAACCTCTTGGTTCGGTTAGCGTAGCTGTGGCCTCTCTGACTTGTTGTAGAAACGTAGAGGTGGTTGCTATGATTCGATTCCTGGGGAACAGTCTTTCTTGAGTACCGGAGGTTGCACTGGAAGGATGAGTCTTCCTTGAAAGAGCGTCGGCCAATGTATTCTGACTCCCTGGGATATATGTGATGCTGAAATCGTACTGAGAAAAGAAATGAGCCCATCGGGCCTGTCTAGAGTTGACACATTCCATAGACTGTAAGACCTGCAGGTTTTTGTGATCCGTTCTAATTACAAAGGGATGGCTTCCCCCTTGTAATAAATGCCTCCAGACCTCGCATGCCTTCTTCATGGCCAAGAGTTCTCTTTCGATAACTGAGTAGTTTTGTAGGCTCGAGGTAAGGGTCTTAGACAAATAGGCCACTGGATGTTCTTCGTTGTCGTTTTCTGGAAGCAAAGCCGCTCCAATGGCGGCTGCGGAAGCATCTGTTTCAAGTATGAACTGTTTCTCTTGATCTGGTTGTCGTAGAATGATAGCACTGCAAAACCTTTTTTTTCAATTGTTGGAAACTCTCTTCTGCTTGGGCGTTCCAGACGAATGGTATGGAATTTTTTAGAAGGTTTGTTATGGGTAGGGTAACCTCGGAGAACCCTGGGATGAAACGTCTGTAGAAATTTGCCATGCCCAAAAATCTTTGTACCTCTTTAACGGACGATGGAGCAGGCCATTTGAGAATGGCATCTACCTTCTGTTCGTCCATCTGTACTCCGTGTGGTGAGAGAACAAAGACCAGATAGGTTACTGTTGTGACTCCAAAAACACACTTTTCTTTCTTGACCAGTAGTTGATGTTGTTTGAGCCGCTTTAATACTTCTTTCAAATGGATCAGGTGTTCTGGCATGTCTTTGGAAAAAATCAAAATGTCGTCCAGGTATACGACAACTGACACAAATAGAAGGTCTGAAAAGAATCTGTCTACAAACCTTTGGAACACTGCCGGTGCGTTTACTAATCCAAAGGGCATTACATGATACTCGTACAACCCAAAGGGTGTTCTGAAAGCCGTTTTCCACTCATCCCCGGCGCGTATTCTGAGCAGATGGTAGGCGTTGCGCAGATCCAATTTGGTGAATACCGAGGCACCCTGGACAGCCTCTAAGATATCAGGGATGAGTGGCATGGGATTTCTATCCTTCTTTGTTACTTTGTTCAGTCCTCGGTAGTCAATACAACGCCGAAGATCTCTGGAGTCTCGGTTCGGTATGAAAAACAATGGTGCACCGGCAGGGGATTTTGAGGGTCTAATGAGACCGTTGCAAAGGTTATCATCAAGATATCTCCGAAGTGCTTCCTTCTCCATCTTAGAGAGTGCAAACATCCTCCCAAAAGGACCCGAGCTCGGGGCAACAGGTCTATGGCACAGTCCTCTGGTCTGTGGGGTGGTAACTCTGCTGGAGTGCTGTTGGCAAATACCGGATTGTACTCTTCTAACACCTGGGCGAGAGTATGTATGCTGACAGTAGTGAGGAGCGGGCTGGGAAAGGTCTTCACTGGCTGATACTGCGTCCTGTGAAAGCATTTGGTGTGACAATGGCTTGAATCAAATCTCAAACAGTTAGTCTTCCAATTGATGTGTTGACGTAGCCATGTAATTCCTAATATTAGAGGGACGTGTGCGGCTCTGATTATGTCAAAGATAATGATCTCTGAATGCTCGTGAATGCTGAGAGGTAAGGGTTCTGTGGTCTGGAGAATGGGTCCTGAGCTCAAAGGTCGGCCATCCACTCCTTCGACGTCTTGACCGTGACTGCAATCGATGCGTTTAGCTCTGACCTTGTCCACCCATAAGGTATCAGCAAAATTCCCGGCGGCCCCACAATCCAATAATGCTAATGTCTCCACTTGAGACCCATTGATCGTAACCTTCACAGTTAGCACCATTAGTCGGGAGTCTTCGGGTACGTTGGATGCGTCAATTGCCATGGTCACATAGGGACTACAAAAGGGCCCTCGATTGCCCGTCCCTTCTAGGATCGAGGGTTTTCGTTTCCCGCTGGCCTGGTGGGTAATTCGGTGCAAATCTGTACTGCGCGTTTGACTGAAGCACAATAGGCGCATAAACCTTGTTCCCTCCTTCTCTTTCTTTCTTCAGGAGTTAATGATCTCCGGGTGAACCCTATCTGCATGGGTTCATCTGTGCGTTTGGTAGCAGGTGGGAGAGGAGAGGGAGGTCCGGTGAATGAAGGTCTTAGCCTCTGTCTTTCAATACGCCTTTCTTGCATTCTGGTTTCCATTTGTAGAGCAGCAGTCATCAGCTCAAGTAACATAGCAGGTCGTGGAAAGTGTGCCAGTTCATCTTTCAAATCCTCCTTAAGACCACGGCGGAAGATGATATTCTGAGATTGATCAGACCAACCGGTCTCCATAGCCAGTCTTTTAAACAAAGAAATGTATGTACCTAACATCAGCCTGACCTTGGCGTGCATCTAACAATTCTTCCCCGGCTGCAAATGAGAGTTCTGGACTCTCAAAAGTGTGCTTCAATAGTTCCACAAACGCCCTGAAATCCTGTAGTATTGGATCGTTACCAGTGACAAGAGGTGTGGCCCAAGCTAGGGCATTGCCTGTCATGTTAGATATTATAAATCCTGTTTTTGCATGGTCTGAAGCATACGTGCGGGTTCTAAAAGCAAAATACATTCTGTATGCATCAAGAAACTCTTTTAGTGTCTTAGGGGAACCGTCGTATTTGCCCGAGGATAGGGCGATCGGTGGCAAGTCAGTGGACTGGGGTTCTCGTGCCGCTACCATTTGCTTCAGTAGATTATTCTCTGCCTTTTTGTTTTGCATCTCTAATGAAAGGCCTTGTACTGCGGCTACCAATTCTTGTACTTGCTCTGAGATAACCATAGTGGGTATGTGGCGTTGAAAACTGTCAACTTCCTTTTCTTGTTGAGGCCGAGTGTCCCACTTTCCCTCCTCCACCTCCTCACCTGAGTAAACCGTGTCCTCTTCCACTGGGCTCAAGGATCGGTGGGATCTGTAGTCCTTCTCCTTTTTGTTTTGAAGTTTGGGTCTCGCACGAGAGGAAGCCCCAGTGAAGGACCCCCCTCCCGGGAGGGACAAATAAGGGGAACAAGCCAAACATGGCAAAAAAAACCTCTGAATTGTGGGCAGCTGGACTCAAAGGTGCAGGATTCAAGTGGAAGAAAGTATTCGTCCAAATGTGGAAACTGGAATCCGGAATAATTGGAGTAGAGTTCAGATAACACTGAAAGCCCGAAGTGTTATGCAGCAGAACAGAAAGTGAAGGGAAAAGAGGAGGCGGCGAGGCTGCTAGGCTGCTAGGAAAGTAACCTGTATCGTGGCCCACGAACTGGAAAGTAGCATGAACTGAAAGGAGGACGGGCAGAGAGGAGGGAAGAAGAGTAAGTAAACAAAGAAAAGAAACCGGAAGAGTCCGGGACACCAAAGCGTAGCGCAACAACGGCAGCAAAAGAAAACACAGCTGACCGAAAGGTTGCAACGTGCAGATGTCAGGAGGAGGCGTACCTAAATAGGTCTACGTGCATGCGACGTAAAAGAACTAGACCGCTGCATGCACGTAGTTGAAGGCGTGCTGGAAATCAGGAAGTGCAGTAGTGAATCCAACGGGGACATAGACGCAAGTATCTGAGGCGTCGCATGACAGTCATGCGTCCTACTTATAACATCCGGTAAAGTCGGCTCGACGGAGGCCCTCGAGGACAGCGTATCAACGTCATCACAGCAGGACACAGAGGCCGAACATTTTCCAAAGCAGCACAGCTGTGGTTATTACATGTCATAGATATGGAATACGTCGGAGGACCCAATCCCCTCGAAATGCCTAATACTTGCGATAAATACTTAATAAACCGTCCGAATCATTAGCTGGAAAAAGACATGTGACATTTTACGCATAGCCTATGACCATCTGTGCCAATTACTACATTACATCCGCTTATTCTTTCATGTTTGTAACTTGTAATTCATTAGGGCCACTGTTAAAACAAAAGCCGCCAAAGGAAACAGATGGAAGCTGCAGGAAAAGGGGATGCGAATGGCAAATCAGGAGCGAGAGTGAAAAGTATGAAAGAAGGAAACTGTCTCTCAGTTAACAAGATTCCCATTTAATCTGTCCATTTAATCTTGGAAAATATGCTTCATGTAGTTTCTGGCTCCACATTGAGGGGTAGCAATGTTAGAATACCATACACTACAATAAGATCAAACTCATAGGTACAATTGCGGGGAATGCCCGGGAGACATCTTGTCCCTTTTTTCCTGTGCATTCCACTGTTTTCTCTCTCACACAGTGACTTGATAGCCCAAACGAAACATGAGTGGACAAGGCCAGCAGCACCCCTTCCCTACTATACAGGAATCTACACCAGGAAAGCTATGCACACCTTGGCAGTGCAGACACCCCACAGTAAAGGCATCCGCACCGGAAAAGACATATAGCTGTGGTATTACTGACTTCCGTAATATTGGTGTTTAGCTTGGGATGTTGTATAGACTGTGGCGTTGCAGACCATAACCGTAGAGTCATCCATGTTGGGAATATAGTGAAAATGATGACATGTAATTTCAAAAACCGTTTAAGTTATAACCTATAAACAGTGAAATGTACAACCGACAAGGCCGACAAGTTACAAAACACTCAGTTAAAAGTTAAGAAAATACAAAGTCTACGAAGACAACACTATGACTTTAATGCTATAGTTCAAATTAGTCTTGTGAAGAAGCAGTGCAGAACCAGGTAATGTGTAATTTGTAGTTTGTTGGACTTTGAACGGACTGAGTGTTTGCACCTCAGCACTGGCATTCCCACCAATTATAGACCCCTCCTCTTCAAAGGCAATAACCTCTTTTTCCCCACTGAAATGTAAATATTAATTATGAAGTGGCCGCCTCTTTTATACATATATTAGTCGGAACGCTTGCACGTCACAGGAATGCAGCTGTCATGTCTCACATTGTCTCCTGAGTGTATAAACACTAGTCAATCTCTGCAGCGACTGGATTGTCTTTGCAACTTCACCATCTTGGTATCTGTGACCAAAACCAAACAGCACGGGGTCTCAGTTTCCATTGGAAAGCTAGGGGTAGACGCCAAAAGTGATTTCAAAATTACGGGAAAGATGATTCACTAATCACAGATTCCATGACCATCCAACCGACGACGTACTGCGCAAGCCGGCTTCAATGTCCGAAACGGGGCTGTACATACAGCAGATGGTGGTTTTTCTGCTTCTGAAGACTTACTTACAAAACATTCTGGTCTTCTATCCAAGGCCACAATAGAATGAAACCACTAATATCACAAATTATTGGTAATAAGCTGTTGTGTGTCTCCAACCTTTTCTCATTAAGATTTACTTGTATCTGATAGCACCAGATATGTAGAGTCCCCGCCCTCTGTTCCATATATTACATAAAGACTGGCCTGGTTGAGGGGTTCGGTGAGCTGAAACCGAAAGGGTCTCACATATTTGCATATATACAGAGCTTCATTGGGGGGTGGGTGTATCTCGTTCCGGTATTAATGTAACTCAGACAGTCGTATGAACAGAAATACAATGGCACTTACTGATATGTTGCAGATTTGCTGCACTGCAGGTGGACACGAACCGTCGGAATCATGTTCTTTTCATGTTTAGCATAGTCGTAGCGGGGAATCAAGAACGGGACATTGTACTTCCTGAAAGCACGTAGAGGGCACATATTAGGCACGTTGAAGGGTGCTTTTTTCTAATCCCTCGGCACTGCAAACGAAGCATCGAATTCAACAACATGAAGGTTAGTATTCTTTCAAAAATGAGATCATTTGAATCTTTTAACGATTGTATTGAGTCAGCACCATTTTTAGCCATTAAAAGTCAATTGGGGGGAGTTTAATTAATAAATAAAAGTTCAAATCGATGTGGTGATAAAGCACACAAAAAAAAAACCACTATATGCACTTATCCTTCAATGGCTCCAGCCAGGACATGGCCTCTTTAGGGTGAGATGTGCTCCTTTCGCCTTCTGGTAGAGCCAGGGTCAGCAAATTCGCCCTATTTAGGAAAGCTTTAATGCCCAGCAGCATTGCCAAGTCCTTGGCCTCTTTAAATGATTTCCTGATTATCAAAGTTTCTCTTGGGTAGTCGGGATACACAAATATTTGTTTACTTTTAAAATACGTGTTTCCTTTCTTTCTTGCAGCTCCCAGGATGGCTTCCTTAGTCCTGGAATTCATTAGTGTGATCAAAATATGTCTAGCTCTTGGGCCAGACTTTCTCCCCAATCTATAGATATTGTCAATATCTCCTGGGACTGTTTGTTCGCAGCCATAGCAGAACTTCAATATTTCCAGAACCAGATGCAATAAATCTTCACTTGCATTTTCCTCAACTCCCACAAGTCTTAGATTTTTGTTCCTTATCTTCAAGTCTAGTTCCAGGCTCTTTTCTCTTCCTTTTTGAACTTCATCCTTCAAGGTGTTATAAGCTCTAAAACTTCCAGTGATTTCTGAAGACACAGAGGCTGAACCATTTTCCGGGATGGTAATTCTACTGTCCAATTGGGAGACTTTTTTGGATAGATCATCCATTGATGATTTAACATCTCCCACATCTTGGACCACCATTCCCATGTCTTGAGCCATTTTAAGAAGTAGAGAGTAAATATCCTGAGTGCTAGGAACTTCATCCATCCCAGATGTTGACTTTGGCTTTTTTGGGTATAGGGTTCTCAGCCACTTCAATCTTTTTCTTAGTGTTCATAATCCAATACAATCAATAGCTGGAGAGGGCCAGGAGCTACAGGATTATGCTGCTGCCTGCATTCCGGAATCTCCTACATCATCATTCTTACCACAGAGTGGCACTAGACACAAGCAATACTGGCCATATGCAAGGTTTTAACCATACACAACATGCTGCATTATGGATGCATGTCTATTTCTCTAAAAAAGAAAAAAGAAACTCCTGTAATATCATTCCAAAACAAAGTAGTTTATACTGCGTTTCCGTCCTGGCCTTGCATTTAACCCCTGCCACATGCACGGCAATAACTATGAACAGCTTTAGACTCTATGTGATGTAGATGTTAAAAAACAAATCCTGTTTTCAAGTCACGTTTTTCAAATATTTCATTTCAAGCTGTTTCTAAAATCCTGAACAATGATTTTAACGTACTATGTCCGACTTTACGACTCATTGCCAATCCTTCATGAACATATAAGTGTAGCAGTGTTGTGTAAGTAATGTGTGACTTTTTAAAAAGTGCAATTTCTCAGCATTGGTATTGGTTCTCTGTTACTCATTTCATTCTGTCCGCACCATCTGAGGAAGAAGTCTATGGGATTTTGAAAGCTAATGTATTGTAGAATTTCAATTTAAGGGCTCATTTCCCTCCAAAAATGCTGATTGCATGCAGAGATCTGCCAACGATATCACTTACGCGTTTCGTAGATAGCAGTGACAGTCGATTCCTATACAGTCTGCCTGCTTTTATCAGGTGCTAAATGCATGCTGATTCCATAGGAAGCCATTTGCTGTCTGCATACATGAAAATATCATGCAGGTGTACAACAAAGAGGTTTTTGCAGGCAGGTTTGTATGAGTTCATATGGATCCTACAGGCTCAGCCAGATCCCTTAAACCAGTGGAGGACAATATGCGGCCTTTCAAGATGCTATTTATGGCCATCCAAGTCACCAGAGTTTAATGACGACGTGTTGCAACTCAGTTTGTGTCTTTGCATCCTGATACCTATTTAAACATGATTTAAGATCCATAATACAAAAACAATCAAAGAGGTGCAGTGTACTACAGAGGTTATAATTAGAAATAGAGAAAGAAAGAAAAATTACACTTCAAAGCCCATATTTAATTGTTTAACTCTCATTTGCGCACCAATACCTCTGCCACCAGCCCATCCCCACAGACAGTGTGGGCCACTGTATGAGACTTGTGTGGTACGTTGGGCCCGCCAGAGAAGTCAGTTGTGCACCCCAGTCTAAGACAATCAACAACCTGCCCAAATGAGGACATCAGGTGGCAAGTACTGATTGTAAAGTTTACATTACTAAAAATGCTACATGTCTTGCCTGGAATAAACAGTCCAGAACCATCTCACACTTTATTTGGTTCTCGCAGAGTTCTTTTTGCTATTGCCAGAAGAGTGAATGTTTGGCTAAATATGGCACAGGGACCATGGCTATACTTGCTGTTTATCCCTTTTTGGTTAATTCCTTCTCAGGGGTGTCTGCTTTGATTCCTGGGTTTTGCATTGGTAGTGAAAGCCCTTTCAAAAAAGATTAACGAAAGTACAAATATAGAGGGAGTAATGGGAAGAGAGAGTCTGGAAAAAACAGCACTTTACGCAAAAGACAATGGGGGTCATTACGAGTTTGGTGGTAATACGGCAGTAATTCCAACAAGCAGAATTACCATTACCACTGTGGTGTGCGGCAGAATTTCCACCACATTACAACCTGTCGGAAATCTGCACACACCTTTGACAGTAATGGTAATGCTGCCCGGCAGAATGACCTCAGAAACAGTGCAACCCATCTGCAAATTTGCCAATATCCATCAGCATCGACCAATCAGCACTAATTCCGCCGGTGGAATTACTCACCATCGGAAATAGCATCATCGCCGGAACAGGAAGAATGGCAGTGGCCATTTTGAAAAACTCAATCTGCCCTGAATCTCCCACTTCCTGTAGCCGGACACACAAGTCACAGAAAATGTGTCCCAAGAGAAGGCCAGAGGGAAGGTGCCCGAACATCGACTGCGTAAGCCATAATTCAGTGAGGGAGAGCTCCATGTCCTCACTGATGAGGTGGTTGCCCATTGCGAGGAACTGTATGGCACCTGCCAGAGGAAAATATCTGTGCAGCGGAATTCAGCAATCGGGATATCCATCATACAGAAAGTGACTGCCGTAAGCATGGTCCCCCAATATGGGGAGATCTGTCATGAAAGATGCAATTACCTCAGGGTCAGAGTTTACAGCCTCTTCTCCCAACACAGACAGGAAGCACTTGCCACAGGAGGCAGTACCACAAAGCCCCTTGCTCTGACCCCTTTGGGGGAGAAGGCAAGCTCCATCCACGACATGGAAGGGATTTAGGGAGTCGGTGGAGCTGTGGCTGGTG
This sequence comes from Ambystoma mexicanum, assembly GCF_040938575.1. NCBI lineage: Eukaryota > Metazoa > Chordata > Amphibia > Caudata > Ambystomatidae > Ambystoma > Ambystoma mexicanum. The sequence goes on along the minus strand of NC_090932.1, from coordinate 855,463,889 downwards.
TCAGCAGCCAATAGGCAGGAGGTGAGTTTGTTCCTGGCCCCCACCCGGCCAATACACAAGGCAAATGACAAACCAACAAATGTGTCTCTTAGCTCAGAGGGGCCCAATGGACAGGGTTAGATGCCAGCACATGCACAAGTTTACACCACCCAATGCATGTCCATGTAGAGCCAGTTCCCTGGAAGGCCACATCAGCCCCACAAACATGCCATGGGGTCACAGAACAACATCATTCCCTGTGTGCTGCCGGGCCAATGCTGTTACTGCATGCATGGGTTGTGTGTAAACTGTGCACGTAACCAAGCATAGCACCATAAAACTGCAATTTCAGCAGCCATGTGTGCTGTGAAGGGCCAAGTGCCAAAGTGGACCCCAGACCAACTGTAGGGGCAAAGGGCACCTGTCCATGGGGTGGAAACACTCAGCAGCGACCATACCCACCTTACTGTGGTCACATGCAATGGCCTATGAACAACCATACCCATCTGCCTACATGTATGCGATGCCCCTAAACAATTAGCAGGTGTGACTAGCAAGCCAACATACAGGAATGCACAATGATTGACAGCATGCCATTTGTTCCCGTATATGGTCGCAGCCGACTCCGGATGAGGCAGAGGAGGGTGAAGAGCCATCGACAACCCGTGGCCGAGCCTCCAGGGCGACACTCAACCCCCACTACCGCTGAAGGGCCAACCAATGGGAAGGGCAGGCATAAGGGACGCCATGGGACACCAGGGTCCAGCAGCAACAAACCTGCCAGTGCTAGCGCAGGCACGGTACCCATTACACCTGATATAGACATGGCGACTTCAACTGCTCACCAACAGCCGGCCAAAGTGATCACGACTGATGAACCAGCTGAGTCAGCTGCTGGCAGGCGTGCTGAAGCCACTGTGGTTTCACCCACCCGACAGGCCCATGACACACCCACATCACCTGGGCAGGACAGCCTTCATCCTGGGCAGCAGGGCAGTCATCTGAAGGCGAATCGGACATCCCGTCCTATGGTTCACCTTTTTTCAGCCCCAGCCCTCCCCATAGCCATCAACCCATTCCCCAAGCCACACCAGGCGACACTCATGCGCAGGCTTGAGGCGATGGAAAGGCATCAGGTGTACGTGTAGGCAATTTGCCGACAAACAATCCCTCAACCTCTAGGCCATCCTGGACTGCACCCAGTGTGCCACACACCAGATTGTTCAGTCCATGGGGCGTGACCAGGCTCAAGCGGCTGCGGAGGAATAGAGCCGAGCAACTGGTTCGACAACATGTTCAATTGGATACCGTCTTGGATCAGTATGATGATGAACATTTTTGTTCCAGTCATTGTTTTTATTTGACTCTTTTTCTGTGTGTGCCAACTAGGTATCCGATGCTGTGCAAGATCTATGCCTAATTCAACAATGATGATGGTAACAATGGGCAGACAGACAACCATGATAGATGCACAAATACAAACTGGAGAGCCAAACCCACCAAAGTACCGCATGGCAGCTGTCTATTGCCAAAACGGGGATAGGGTAGATAATTTATATTGCACAACAATTAAAGAACCAAGGGAGCTGCAATGGTACAGGGATGTGTGGGTGGACCTGGATGGGGATGGGGGAATATATATGACATGCACACCTGACGAGTATGCAAGGAATGGGCATAGCCTGGGAAGTGTATGTAGGGCTTCGATGCCAATAAAGGGTACACGGGCATGGGATGAAGCGGTAGCAGAAGCAGAGTATTATGGGAATGAGAATAATAATAATGTCATTTGTTACTTTAGATGTAACGAAAGGGGGGGAATGTGTGGGAGTGAGGGATCATTTAGGCCCCCCTCATACATTCAGCATGATGTGGATCACCTGCTCAACAAATGGTGGGGGACGCCTCCATTGCCCTTATGCTAACGCCAGCCCTTATGCTGGCATTGGCATAGGTGGGGCTGTTGCAAGAGACACTTGGCATCCATTTTTGTGTACTCTCGACTCCATCTTTGGACTGTGCCTCACTGCGATAATACGAAAAGGCTTCTCTCCCCCCTGTAGCGCTGCGCACACCGCGCTCATGGTCCACACCTTTTCTCACTTTGCCTGAAAGCCTCGCAGCTCCATTCTCATGCTTGAGCCGGAGATAATTGCACCAAATACACCAATGTAACATCTCACTCTTCCTCTGAGATCACTGTCCTATGTGTGAACCAGCTCGAACCATGCCCTGTAACTCATCCATCTCCACAAACCTCCCTCTGCCCTCTTACCCCCGCTGTTGGAAAATTACTGCCACTATAACCCTGTGTCCCCGCAAGGTATTCTCTTGATGTACCAGACGTGTGACCATGCTGTGAAGCCCACCCCAGTGTGCCCCCAACTAACACCAAACCTCTGTCACAGTATATTGCATCCTAGAACTAACAAATGTCAGAATTTCCTATAGCCTCTTTTGATGCACCTGGACCCACCCCACGGCCAATGTTATCTTACTGACCACGACCCTAAGCCCGGTACTCCATATAAGTCCCAATGAATAATGCTGTAATTATATGTTTTCGATTTATAGATGCATGATGATATACTCAAGGAACTGTAGTGGCCATTATTTAGTGTATGTCTGATGGTAATATCTCACGTTAGCTTAGTTAGGGCCTGACATACCTCACCGCGACCTGACCCTCACCCCACCTGGATGGACCTTGTGACGCTCAACCTCCCGCCAACCCAGCAGCCAACCACTGAGGAGCAGCGCCTATATGCCCATATGCAATGCAAGCTTGTGTCCAATCATAACAAACTTTGTAACCTTCATGTCTGACATCACTGATGATGATTTCTGCTCTTATAATCAATTGTACGTCTATTGTTTGCCAGAGCGCTCTCAGGCAGCAGAGTTCTCTGGATGCCAATCTTACATAAAAGAAAACTAACTCTCGCAGCCTGTTCTCTTAGTCTCATTCCCCGTTGGGGTGTGTCATATTTCCTTGTATTGCACGTATAAGACGGGGAGTGGGCCTTTACATAGTCAAAGCCCTAGCATGTTGCTATGGCAGGATGGCCCTTTGTTAACCAAACCGCATGTACTCGCCATCCAATCAAAGACATCTGCAAGGATCATTTCTGTTGGGATAGGCTACTGAAAAAAAGAGACTTTCTTCATTCGGTTTGATACTTTGCACTACTACGGCAACAACTGTTGAGCTGGCACAGATAAGGTTACAAAGCCTTCAAAGCCGTTTGAAGGTTCCATTTAACCGTGGTCTCACGTGAAGACTGGATTATGGGACTATGATCGTGAAGGGGGCCATGGACCTTGACAGAGAGAACCGTCTTGCTACAGGGCATAACATATCTTCAGAGTATAAGCACTTTTACTGAATGGAAGGCAGTCTCTCCTGCAAAGAAACCCATTGAATGCATGGGGTACTGAATCTTTTGAATTGATGCTTCCTGGACTTTTTGATGGTTACTTGCAGGTCTACCTGGGCTGCTTTGAGAGTTGTGAAGTAGCTAGTTGCACATACTGCATGGGTAGAAGTACTTTCTGTTCTTCCTCAGGAAGGACGCGACTCCCGCTATGCATTTTGAAAACACTCAGGAAGATTTCTGGTCCTGCCATAGCTTTCCTTCATGCCCTTGTGAAAGTATGGGTCCTGAAGAAGTCTATAAAAGCCAGCCATTTTCCTTCCTAGATGTGGAAAGGGCATATATGGATCTACCCAAACCACATGTCTCGTGCAGCACAGGACCAAAATATATCTTCAAGACACTCCAGTAGAAGATATTAGTTATGCATTCTGTTTACTTATTCAGCTTACTTGATGTTTACTATGTGAAACATCCAGGTCTGCTGCAATGTTATGCTTTGTATCCACTTGAGAGCTGTTTGGAGCAGGGCTTTTTGTCTATATGATCTTTCTTTCATGGACTATGCTGAACAGCCACTTGTTTATAGTGGCGTATGTCTAATGCTTGAGGATTTGAGATGTTCCCCTTGGTAGAGTGCATAGCAAATTAGAGGAATTGGGTGAGTCATTAGATTAGTCATTAGGTTTGGATTGCCCCGCTGCTGCAGAAGGCTGTGCACTTTCTATTGTCTTATGCTGCTAGATCCTCCTCAATGGCTAAAGTTGCTTGTCCTGCGGACGTCACTGCAAGAGTGGAACCTTTTAAGGAAGCTCCAGGCAAATATATCTGTATGACATTTTCATTTGTCAAATTTATTTAAAATATCTCTGCCAAAAGTCTTAGCTTATAAATGTTATCATTGGCATATAATCTGAATAGAGTGACTCCAATCATTTGGAAAATCTTGAATGTTCTGCTACACATCACATCTTTAGCTCCTGAGACACAGGCAGAACATCCTTCTCAGGGAGAGGCTGTGGTAGTATAATTTAAAGGAGGTTTTGCCCCAGTGCCAACATTTGATTTAACAGGACTTTTCCTTCCCTTATAAACAGCACTTTGTCCCCATGCCCCCCGTCATGTTCGATGGAATCACACAGAGGCCAGTGATATCAGCTTAACTGGCCACACCACAATATGTTCTCAGAGCTGTTCAGCTTGAGGGGCAACCCATTTTACCTATCCCAAATACTCTTTTGCTTTCTTCATCCTGGGGGTCATAGGAGATGGAGGACATGAGGGAGTGTTTCCTTCTAGATGCAAAAACAGCTAAGGAATCTGGTGTTTGCTTCCTCAACTGCCTTATTTTGTGCTATTTTTTCCACAATATGGTTTATCAGCACATTTGCCACTGCTTATGCCTGTCCACTAACTGCCCTCATACATTTCCCCCGCACCATCATTCTTCTCAGCCCCGCCCACAGACCACACTAATCACCCCTCATTCTTTTCCTCCCCAACATTCACCACACACCAACCCATGCCCCTTCTCCCCCAGCCCACACACTACTAAGCATTCTTTCCGTTTGCTATCCCACACCATCAGCCTTTCAAAGCAACGTCAGGTTGCAATATGAGCTGACCTGTATAGGCGTCAACAACCACGCCATGGTCTAGCAAATTATGTCTATGTAACCATGTATTATGGTGGATAAAGTTTTACAAAGTTGGCCCTGCTCATTTATCCTAACATGGATAAATAGCATTTAACGAAGAGGCTGGACAATGCTTTGCACTAAAGAGAGGAGCGGCATGGAAGGTCTAAAAAGTGATGGAGGTCTGAACAACTGCGACAGCAGAGAGCATATGGCACATGTTTGCCACCTGGGAATCACCTTTTTGCACTTTTATAAGGCATCAAGAGGTGAAGTTCTTGAGTGTGGTGAAGTGGGAAATTAACAATATTCACTATATTCCTGTGTGACAAGTGTGCTAAAGCCTAGTGAGGTTCTTGTATGTGTTGTAGGTCTTGGTGGGATGGCCTTTCATGGCTGAAGTAGAGAACATACAGCGCTGCAACGTCTATACCTCCTACTTTCATTAAGTGCTGACAGTGTTCATGTGTTTTGCTCTAAGGACTCATTCTAGTTTGGTCCAGGTTGGAACTCAGGTAGCCTGATGGAAGGTCTGTGAGGGTTTACTCGTGGAAACCTTGACAGTCCCGAAGGCGGGTTCAGCAACTGAGTTTCGGATTTTCCCAAACAATGAAGCAATGGTGTTCCTTACAGCGATAGCCTCCAATTAAGCCTTCTCCTTGATGAATCGAATCCCTTGATTGTGACCCCCTTGACACCGAAGGAGACCTCACTGTGGAGCAATTTAACAATGCTGAGGCCATTGGTGGTGATATTTGGGAGCTGCTGCAGGGTCCTTGAAAACGCCTGGGAACCCAGTAAGGTGTCAGGTGAGGGATCAGCCAATTCTGATACAGGGCTTCCGCATTTGCCTTTTGGATGGCCAGAGCCATAGTTCTCAGAGAGGGACTGAGAGCAGCAGTTCCTACTTCCATTGCATCTGCTTGTCTTCAGTGTCCTTTAGCCTTTAAAGGTCAAGTTCAGTGAAAAATGTTATGCTTTAAAAATGTTGACCATATTAAAAATGATATATTGGCATTATTTTCTTTTTAAGTTCCTATGGAAAATCCTGATTTTCAAGGTCTTGGACACTGCCATTTTGTCAACATTAACAGTTTCAACTGTATTAATGCTGTGCTGTGTTCTTGCGGCAACAATCAAGCAAAAGCCCCCTACTAGGAGATTTTGCTTATTGCTGCCGTAGAACAGAGCCATTTTACAGCATGCAGGCAGCAGCTGCCTAATGTCTTTGCAGCAGCGTGGTGTCTTCAGCCTTCAGAGCGCACAGCACACAGAGGGTTGGCACTATGTGCAATTCTATTATGCACCTTTTCAAGTGTGGGCATATGTCCCCATGTGCCTTCTTCAAATGTTCCTCAAAATGTTCGATGTAGTGAGAAACGATATCCACCTAATAAATATATCAAAAAGAAAAAGGGGGTTTCATGAAATAATCCTCCAGCAGGTGGCACAGCCACTCCTTGCAGCGGACGGAATGGGTCGTGTGTAGCGAAGCAGGACATTTTGTGGTGGGGACAGTTTATTATTTTTTTTAATTTAACTTATTCCATGTTATCTCCTCTCTACAGGCAGGGACGGATTAGAAGAAAACTGTTCTATAAGGATTTTGCTCCAAATCTCCCTCACAGGGGCATTCCTGGAGGAGCCTAAATGTGCTGGCAGCTGCCCAGTGGAGCAATGTAAGCAAAAGCAGATCAGTCCTGTGGCATTTGTGGGGTAAATGTAAACAAAAAAAACATGCCTCAAGGGATGCCTAAACTAAAGCGGTAAACGTAGGGAAACTTGTCCTGGGGTGCACTGGCTCTCTACCTGCAGATGAGGAGCCTTGAGTGCAACGCACATGCTATACATCCTCCTGCAGATGAGAAGCACTAGTGCTGCATATGCAGTTCCCCCTGCAGCAGATAGGAAATATGGATTAAAGTACATGCACTGTGCCTGATGTGGAGCAGTAGTGCAGAACATTCACTGTCACTCCTCCTGCAGTTTGGGGAACAAGAAGTGGCACATGACCGGTCCCTCCTGTAGCAGATCGGGAGCTTGTTATGGATCAAATAGGCTGCCTCTCCTGCATCAGGTAGGCAGTATGGAGTTCAGCATATTTTGAGAAACCTGAAGGTGTCTCACCCACTAGTCCCTGGAGATCTGTTGTCCAGGTGGCCAGGACAGGGCCATCACTATTGGATCCAGTTCCTGGGGGTGGACCAGTGTGGGAGGATCACCTGGATGAGAGGTCTTCGGGGGGCAGTAGTGGGACACCGAAGGCTGAGATGTGGTACCTCCTTCCTTGTAACAACTTTTCCCCATCCTACCCTTGTACTCTCGAAAGTCTCTGACCCATTGCCAGGAGAAAGCCAAGGGAAGTGAATCCCACATTGTGTTAAAAGTAAAGTGAACTGTATAGTTGGCAAACCTAAACCAGGTTTGAGGGATGCCTGTGAGTTGGGGTGAAAGGTAATGAAGACAAGCGTGAACCCGGCCGAGGGTTGTCCACAGTGGGAAGTTGCAAGCTGCATTTGAGAGGCCGTAGTGAACCCGACGGAGAGATCCAAGTTGCAAGAATGATCTGAGCCCAACAGAGGGAGATCCAAGGGGCGAAGAGCAAACGCCCAAGGTTCCAGGACAGAGAAGGAACTTTTTGTTGTTTGTTTTTTTGATTGGTAAGGGGCAAGAGACTTTGAAGAGAAGAGACTTGACCCCGGAAGGTTCCAGTATCATTGAACTGGAATTGTGAGCCTCAAGCTGCAGAGGCCCAGGATTGTGCATGCTCAGAAGTCCTGCCTTGTCCTGTGCTTATAACGTAGGGAAGGGAGACCCAGTCATACCATCTTCACTTATCATGTTGTGAACACTTCTTTCTTTTCTGGTGAACATTATGCTACACTCTTTTTGTAACTTAGTGGTAAGGATTGGCAATAGTTTTTTTTTTTTTTAGTATAGGCCCTTTTTGTTTTTACAAGATGCCACTAAGACTGCCTTATTATTTGATGGCCGTAGCTTGCGTCCAGCTTAGATTTGGGTTTGGATTAGGCATTCATCTCACCCAGTATAAAGTTCAATATAGACCCTTGAACTGTGATCACTAGTGTCTGTCTTTACTGTTGCCACCATGAGTTCCTCATATAAGGTGTCAGGAGTGGGCTGTGACTCAATTGAAACAAATTGGGGGACCCTACAATTTCAAAAACGTAGTCATCGAGCTTCTAACCCTTCCGTTGCCACAAAAGAATAGATAGGCTTCGATACTGTAGCAGTAGGGAAGCGGTCATTCCCCCTGGGAAAAGAGGAATGATTCCTACCGATTTAGTTTCGATACCCCTTCCAGGGTGTTACATCAGGTTAGCCCCAAAATCTGGCCTAGCATCGATCCTAACTACTGAGGAGACATACAAGTTCTCTAACAGAATAATGGCGAAACCCCATTTGAAGTCGTGGGGATCAAATTGCTCAAGGAATTTTGGAAAGGGCACTATTTCCTCAGTTTAAAGAAAGCTAACCAGACAAAACAGAAAGAGGTGCTTTGGGAAGCTGATAAGCCTATCTAACATCGAAGAAATGAAGGGAGAGGAGCCCACCATTTATCCAGATCTAGCCTTTGCCCAGCGAAACAGCCCCGTTCTTGCTGAAGCCTTTCTATAGGCTATTCCAGAAGAAGGTATAGAAAAAAGGAGCACCTTTTTCTTCTTAAAGCAGGGATTGTTGTACATGAGTGAAACATCAACCAAAGAGTTAATATAAACACAGTTGGTGATCCCGAGGACCCACCGCAAGGTCATACTGGATATCACACACTCCCATCTTACCACAGACCACTTAGGACAATCCAAAACCCAAGTACACATCAGTGGAAAGTTTTACTGGCCAGGTATCCAAGCCGATATAAAGATTTTCCAGATGTGTGAAATATGTCAAAAGAACTAGCACACACGTCCCCTTGCCTGCACCTTTGAATCCTTTACCAATTATAGAAGCCACTTTTTCAAGAATCAGAATGGACATTATTGGACCGCTGGAAACATCCAGATTAGGCAACAAATACGTACTTGTGAACGTTGATTATGCCACTATATACCCCAAAGCATTCTCAATGCAAGATAATACCACAGAGCCAATCCTTAAACACCTCCTACCGTATTATTGCAGGGTTGGCTTTCCGAAGGAAATATTGACCGATCAAGGTTCATATTTTATGAGCAAGCTCATGGCAAAGGTCAAGCAGCTACTCCATATTACCACCTTATGAACTTCTGTGTATCATCCCCAAACCAATGGCTTGGTAGAAAGATTCGATAAGACCCTAAAATTAATCCTGCGAAAATTGGTAGGGAAGGACGAGAAAGACTGGGACTGAATGATCCCGTGGGCACTATTTGCAGTGAGGAAAACCCCACAGGCCTCTATGGGATTCTCCCCTTTTGAACTACTTTATGGAAGAGAGCCCAGAGATGTCCTGGACATGCTCTGGGAAAACTGGGAAGAACGAGAAGAGGCACCCATTCCCATCTCGCAAACTGCTACCCAATTGCAAGAGCATATGAGACTTGTTTGAGATCTGGAAAAAGGCCCAGAGCCAACACAAATGACAAGAAAGTAAGCTTGAGATAGATCGATTTCTATAGAACAAAACATTATTGGTCCTATTACCCACCTCAGAAAACACGCTTCTTTCTAAGTGGCATGGGCCCTATGAAATAGTAAAAAGAACAGGAACCTGCACCTATAATGTAGCCCAACTGGACAGAAAACAGAAGGTCCATTTACATCATGTAAATCTCTTAAAGGAGTGGAAAGAGAACCCGTCAGCCACCCATGCCAAAGTACTATCATGTTTGGTTCCAGAAGATATAGACAACTTTGAACTAATTGCTCACGAGTTGTATACTCAAAAACTTGAAGATCTAAAAGACATAATGATGTCCTTCCCCGATGTATTTTCAGACAAGCCAGGAAGAATCAAAGGCACTTACCACTATATTAGAACACCAAAGGCAAAAGTGGTCCATTTAAAACCGTATAGACTCCCAGAAGCCTGTAAACAAATAGTGGTGGAAGAAGTAAACAAAATGCTGCAAGCTAATATTATCGAGACCTCGTCAAGCCCATGGTCCTCCTTGATGGTGTTGGTCAATAAACCTGACTGTTCCTGGAGGTACTGTATAGACTTCCGTCGAGTTAATGCGATATCCGACTTCAATGCCTATCCCATGCCACGCATCGATGACCTAATCGGAGCAGCCACCTTTCTATCCACCTTAGACTTAACAAAAGGATACTGGCAGGTACCAGTATATGGGCCAGATAAAGAAAAGACAGCATTTTCAACACGCTTAGGACTGTTGCTATTCAAAGTCCTCCCTTTTGGCTAACACAGCGCACCAGCCACTTTCCAAGGCCTAGTGGATAAAATATTACGTCCCTATTCCGATTTCTGTGGATCTTGTATTGACAATATCGTCATTTACAGTAAAACCTAGGAAGACCACCTTTTACACCTTTATACTGTTGTGAGAGTCCTTAAACAGGCTGGCCTAACTGCAAATCAATATAAATGCAAATTGGCACAGTCAGCCATACAATATTTCAGGTTTTTTGAGGAAACAGAACGTGCAGCCCCAACATGAGAAAGTGAGAGCCGTCCTAGATACACCATCACCCAAGACTAAAAGGCATCTTAGAGCCAATTTAGGGTTAATAGTATATTACTGTAGGTTTATCCCACATTTTTCAGACAAAACAGCTAGGCTAACATATAAACTCAAGAACGCCGAACCCCAGAAACTTCATTGGTCTGAAGAGGATGATATACGTTCTAACACCTTAAAGCAAACTCTGTACCAGAACCCAATCCTGAGGGTAGTAGACTTCTCAAAAGACTTTATATTGCAGACAAACGCCTCCCTTACAGTTAGGAGCAGTCCTATGTCAAGTTTGCGACGAATTAGAACATCCCATCTAATTTGCAAATCGCAAGCTCTGCCCACGTGAAGAAAATTACTCTGTGCTGAAATTAGAGGCCTTGGCCATCAGGTGGGCCATTATCCACCTTAGATACTACCTCTTAGGCAGAAAGTTTACATTAGTCACTGACCATTCTTCCCTAGTCTGGATCAGCCAAACCAAAGACTCAAATCCACGTGTCATGCAATGGTTTCTAGACATGCAGCCCTACGGCTTCACAGTGGAACACTGGAAAGGTAAAGACCAGGGCAATGTAGATTTCTTGTCCCGGTTGCCCTGTGAAGCAGATGCGGCTACATCGCATGGAGGAAGGGTATGTGAGAAACCTGAAGGTGTCTCACCCACTAGTCCCCGGAGATCTGTCATCCAGGTGGCCAGGACACGGCCATCGTTATTGGATCCAGTTCCTGGGGGTGGACCAGTGGGGGAGGATCACCTGGATGAGGGGTCTTCGGGGAGTTGAGACGTGGTACCCCTTTCGTTGTAACACCTTTTCCCCATCCTACCCTGTTGCATACGTAGAAGCTCAGCCCCCCACCCTCCTTTTGGGACAAAAATACTTTCCTAAACCATAACAGACAATGGACTAACACCAGAGTCATTTACCTGACATGTCCCTAACATAAGGGTCAGGCAAAGTCAGCCAATTGACAAACACACACACCTGACGGCCCTTTTCCTTGCCCACACACTTCGAGCAAGGCTGAACGCATGAGGAAACAGTTACACTGAACTGGCAGTTTAAGCGCAGAAGAAAAGCGGCTAGACCTAGAGGGACGACGAAGGGGATGCTGCCCTTGCCCTTTTCACCTAAGACCCACAAAGCCTCCAAAAAGGGAATTACAAGACTGGGAAATACAGCTAATGTGTGGAGCGACAAAGGTCAACAGTACACATGGACCTCCCGAATTGATAACACAGGCAGGGAGGAACGCTGGCTACCATGGTACCGTCCTTGACTCAAGAAGCAAGCTAAGCCAGCAGACACAACATAATCGGTGTGTCGGTGGGAGCTGATAGTGAACTGCTCCATATTGAGCCAAGGTTGCAAGTGGCAACATTAGATGAACGTAAGAACTTGAGAACAAAGAACTTGTATGTGTTTGAACTTTTGAGGGAAGCCCAGAGAAGGGCTAGCTACAGAGTGGTCAGGCGCCGTAGGAGTGCTAATTTGAAGGACTCTCAATGGCTCCTTTTGCGTTCAAAACTGCAAGTACCAGAAGGCCCTAGGAAGGTGCAGCGTGAAGTATTGGAGTGGTCCTACAAGGGTCACGTCAAATTCCTTGTACACTCGAACGTCTCTGGCCCACTGCCAAGAGAAAGTCAAGGGAAGTATATTTGGCAAACGTGAACACGGTTTGAGGGATGCCTATGAGTTGGGGTGAAAGGTAATACACCCGTGAACACTGTGAAGACACGAGCGAATACGGCCGAGGGTTGTCCGCAGTGGGAAGTTGCAAGCTGCATTTGAGAGGCCGCAGTGAACGTGACTGAGGGAGGTCCAAGTTGCAAGAAGGATCCGAGCCCGACAGAGATCCAAGGGGCGAAGAGCAAACACCCCAGGTACAAGATTACAGAAGAACATTTCTGTTGGTTATTTTGATTGGTCAGCAAGAGACTTTGCAGAGAAGAGACTTGACCCCAGAAGATTCCAGTATCGTTGAACTGGAATTGTGAGCCTCGTGCTGGAGAGGTCCAGGAGTGTGCTGTGCTCGGAAGTCCCGCTTTGTACCGTGCTTAAAACGTGGGGGAAGTAAGATCCAGTCATACCATCCTGACTTATCATTTTTGTTTCTTTCTTTTCTGGTGAACATTATCCCACACTCTTTTTGTAACTTAGTGGTAAGGATTGGCAATAGGTTTTTTAGTATAGGCCCTTTTTATTTGACAAGACCACTAGGACTGTCATTTTATTATTTGATGGTTGTAGCTTGCTCTCATCTTAGATTTAGGTTTAGATTAGGCGTTCATCTCACTTAGTATAAAGTTCAATAAACACCCTTGAACTGTGATCACTTGTGTCTGTCTTTACTGTTTCCACCATGAGTTCCTTACAATATGCACTGTTCCCCCTGCAACAAATGGGGAACAAGCAGTGTAGAAAATACTATGTCCTTTCTCATGCAGATGGGGAGCATTAAGTGCAGCATGTGCACTGTCCCTATTGCGATAGATTGGGAATATGGATTGAGGCACATGCAATGTCCCATATACACTGTCCCTCCACATGCAGATGGGGAGTTTTTGATCCAGTGCATACACTGTCCCTCCTTCTGCCGGTGGGAAACCGTAGTGCAGCATATGCACTATGCCCCTGAAGCAGATCTGGAATATGGAGTTCAGCAAATGTACTGTGGCACATGCACTGTACCTTTGCCTGCAAATAAGGAGACTGGAGTGCAGTGTATGCACCGTCCCTTATCCTGCTGATGGAGAGCAATAGTGCAGCATATGCACTGTCCCTCCTGCAGCAGATCAGGAATATGAAGTGCAGCAAATTCACTGCTCCACTGTCCTTCGCACATGCAGATGATGGGCCTGGAGTGCAGTGCATGCAGTCTCTCTACTCCTGATGATGGGTAGCAGTAGTGCAGCAAATTCACTTCTCCACTGTCCCTCTGCATGCAGATGAGGAGTCTAGAGTGCAGTGCATGCACCGTTTCTCCTCCTGCTGATGGGGGAACAGTAGTGCAGCATGTGCTCTGTCCCTCCTGCAGCAGATCTGGAATTTGGAATACTCCTCATGGCTCACAGACTCCCAGCTACATGTTCACTCCCAATGCCCTCTGCTGATGGATATTCAAAGTGGGGTTTACAGCGCGCATGGTCATATATTGTGCACTCCTTCCTCCCTTGCAGGTGAAACAGGCACTGCCTGAGATTTTAATTCTGCACATGGAAGCACTTGACTGACTTTGTGTCGCCCTCACACAGCCTGATTCGGTAACAGAGCCAGCCTCCAGGTGCTAGCATCCAGCTGCAGAGTTTCTACTTCCTGCCTGGTCTCTGGTGGGCAACTTGTATGAGTGCTGGAGCGAGGGAAGCAGCCAAAGGGCTGGATGATGGCAGGAAGAAGGGAGACGTGGCACGGATGGAGGGACCCGAGTGTAGCGCACAGTGGCAGCCTATTCCCCCTCTTCCTCTCTCTCCCAAGCAGGGAAGCCCCTGATGCTGCAGGAGGGGACAGGCAGGGAGAGCCAGGGCACAGTGCGCAGGAAGAACAACTGTTCGCTGGAACACTCAGCTACTCACTCCTTGCGTCTCCCCCCTTCCCCACTGAGCAGCTCGAAGAGAGGGATCACCCCAAGGGGCGAACAGAGACCACGGCTCACGACGGAGAGAGATTCAGACGAGATTCGCTCCTGCTGCCGCCTTCATCGCTTCATCTCTGGGATTGCCAAGGAGAGACTGCACGGACTGCAGCAGCTGGACCAGATCCTGGCCAAGTACATCCCCATCCACAGCCATGGAAACTTCCCCACTCTGGAGCTGCAAATAAGGCAGATCATGTGGGCGGTAAAGCAGTGGCTGGAGGAGCACTGAATCCATGTGCGGGACGTATGTCTCAACAGTTCCCGCAGCCAGCCACGTCCTACACCAGCACAGCGGCCTGGGCTACAAGGATCTAGACCTTATCCTCTGTGCACAGCTCCATGGACAGGCTGAGTTCCAGACCGCCACAGACGTGGTCCTCGACTGCCTACTGGACTGCCTACCCAAGGGGGTCAACAAGAAGATCACCATGCTGAACCTCAAGATAAGGGTACAGGGCTATTTGGCACTTAAATAATCATTGTTACCTGATGCTTTGGTATTCTTTTTTACCCACCTCGATGGATTCGGATCCCCAGTCCAACCTGTCCTGATGCAGTTCTGTGACTTTTAGTGCAGAGTCCCCTGAGCTCATACTGTACACAGATGCCGCAGGGCCCAAGACTCTGCACTTGTAATGTGTGGAGCTATAAGTATTGCAAGAGTTGGAGCACTATTGCCAGCAGTATTGCTCACCAGCCGAGCTAGGCATAGACATCACAGCGCTATCCCGTTGCCACTATCTTAGGTCAGATAGCGATGCAGGCCCTCCTACCATTATGAGATATGCTGTGACCTGCTGAGTTCATCATAGCCCCCCCAATCTATCTTCGCAACCACTACCGGGCGTAAAACAGCAGTACTAGCCCTCTCAATTACTATGCACGAGACAGCCAAGTTTGCACTGCCATTGGCAGGACCACCAAGTTCACTACTGACTTGAGTGCTCGGTACGCTGAAGGCTGAAGACACCATGATGCTGTAAAGACATTAGGTTTCTGCCTGCACGTTGAAAACTGCTCTGCTCTCCGGCAGCAATAAGCAAAAGCTCCCAGTAGGAGGCTTTTGCATGATTTTTGCAGTGAGAGCACAGCATTAACACAAACATTTGAAACTGTTTATGCTGACAAAATGGTGGCGTCCAAGTCCTTGAAAAACAGGACTTGGAGCCTCATTTTGAAGCATATTTATTTTTTAAATGCCAATACATCATTTTTTAAATGCCCAACATTTTAAAGCATAACATTTTTCAGTGAACTATGCCTTTAAAGCTGCATCACCTGTCGCCCAACTCTGCAATACTGTGCTCTTCCTGATCATTGTGAATATTGGGAATTAACATCTTTCGTCTTAACTTCAGGCACCTGTCAAACAGAGCTGGCATGAGGACTAAACTGGCAATTTCTATCATGCCCACAGACATGTGACACAGCACACAGAACCCGGAAATAAGAGAACAGAGCAAGCCACTTGAGAAACAGAAGAGTTAGAGGAGGAAAGTTAGCACTGAGGTGAACTTGTGAACACTATCATGAAGACATGGGGAAGTAAGGTTTGATGAGTCGGCCAAGCCAACAGTGAAAAGGAGACTCTACAGATATCTTATACAAAAGCCTTATGCAGTAGCAAAGATAGCAGGAGGATCAACTGCAGACTAGAGAAGGCTGGAGCATGAGAGAATGCTGGAATTCCAGATGATGTGACCTTGCATAGTCCCCAGAAGATCTCCTGCCCAGATGGTCGGCAAAAGCAAATGAAACATGATCACGATTTTGGTTATTCAAAACAAATATCATAATCAAAAGCAAGAGTGAGATAAGCGGAAAAGCGGAGGGAAAGAAGGTTACGACAATTAATACAGAAGAGGCGAATAACCAAGGAAAAGGCTTGGGTACAATTATGTGACATGAATGGCGAGCCCAAGTGTGGAAATTGACACAATGGATTGAGAGAATGGAAGTTTTAGGCTGAAAATGGGAGGGCATATTCTTGGAGTTACTGAGAGCTTAATAAGAAGTGTTGTATGCTGGAAACTGGGGTCCAGGTTCACAAGGCCATTGAGAAACTGAATGTAAGAGGAACCATTGCATATTGGCACTTAAGTTCCAGAGTCCCAACAGACACTAAGAAATTGAGTGCACATAGAAACCTTACGTGCAGGGTCTTCATGCACAAGAGACATTGAGATTATGTATGTACCGAGAAATGCTGCATGCTGATAGTTGTAATCTAAAGATCCTAAGGATATTTATATCACGCACCATTGAGACAACACAAAGACCAGGATTAGAGTTACAGACCATCTGACAACCTGTTTAATTATTTGATTAATAAAATCATTGAACTTAATCCCACTTTGTAACATCGACCTTTTTCAAAATTGTCACAGATCTACAACCTCAAAGAAGTCATCAAAGGGGCCATACAAATGTTCTCCACTAGGAACAAACAAAGTGCCCTGAGTGTTGCTTTCCCCTATAAAACAGAAAAATCCAAGGAGGAACCACCTTTATCATGATGGCCGCTGATCTCTGAAATGCCATGGACAGAGAACTTCTCAAAAAGGAGGACCAAGTAATCTTTTGGTAACTGTTGAAAACTTGCCTCCATTCCAAAACATAATAAGGAATACACCATGACCACCATCTTATGTGAAGCCAATTTGGTGGAATACCTAGATATGTTAAATCGACCTCCTAGAAACAAGCACCCTGCTAGACCAAACAAATACATATGAATGCATTTTTTGTACTGCTTATTTCAACTGGTTTAAAAACAAAACACACACAAAATGCCGAGAAGCCCACTAGAAGAACACCACTCAACATGGATATGAACCATTGAGCATAGTCATGAACCATAGGTCCCACATGACGGTCAGTGAAATCAGGAACCACAGTTAACCACAAACTAATATCTAGCAAGTAAGCATTGGCAGTGCTTTTTTAAAGAGATCCTGCAACATAACCACCACTGTGGTTCTTTGATAATACCCCAACATGGACATCCCATCATTAGGTCGCATGACATGCAACTGGTGGCTCCACTGAACCACATCAAAACCAATAAATCCAGATATCCAAAAGAGGTGAACAATCGCAAAAGTCTTGGATTGGACCTGCAAAGACGCACAATACAGACCTGCAGCAATGGACAGCAGATGCAACTGACTAACAAGGAACCTTCTGAAGTTAATAAAGTCTTAAGGAAACCAACACCCCAATAAACAACTTTTCCCACCCGCTAACCAATTCATCAGCACTATGCCCCCTCTTTCACCTTACACTCCACACATAAAACAGTTAAGACACACACACCAGTGGGTCGACCGCTCATATAGCACCCAACATACATTTGCTACTCATCATTTTGGTCATTGCACCGATTTACAGCCACACACCTACGGATGCTTGTAGAACACATCTTATAAAGCAACACAGCATGACACTTGGAGCCCATGCAGCAACACAAACACAACTTTTTGAAGCCCTACTCATCTGGGATCTTAGTAGCACACAGTGCATACTTACAAATCTGCATGCATCAAGCCGTGAGGATGTGCTCCTTCCCTATCTCTCTCTCTTTCTGCACCCACTAACTCTGCCCCCTTGCAGAACTGAGAGCCACGAGGCCTGCAAAATAGCCAACCCTGACCAAGTTTTGCAATACATTTTCTACACTCAAGCGAGGGAAGGTCTAGGGCCAGAGTTCAAGTGTCTTCCCTCACGAGTGGAACGATGAATCAGAACCTAATACCACTGCAGGGTATGGCTGCGGCTCTCTGAAGCCTGCTACTTAAAGTTGTTGTTTTCACTTGTATTGAAAACAGGGACTATGCTGTATTTGCGTCACTTTATGCTTTTTATCCTCACCAATGAAAACAGACGAAAAGTATCCTGTTATTTTGCCTTCTTTAATTCTGGGTATAAACTAAAAACAGAATTTTAAATAAATACAACATTTCATTGGCTTTATTGCAAAGAGAGATTCACTTTATAAAAGTGATCAAGGATTCAGCGCACAATTGATATTAAACTGTATTAAATGAACAATGAAGATCTCAAGATAGAGATCAGAAGTACATTCTCTTACTCTTTAGCCATCTCCCTAAACAATATTTTCAGTTCACGACCATACAGAAGATATTACAGATTTAATCAGTGTTACAAAATGGAGCTGGGCTAAAGAGTAAATGGCACCAAAGAGTCCATTCACAAAATTAGTCATTGCAACCCTACTTTGAATGTTGAGGAGACGCTCCCGGCAACAAAATATGTTCTGTAAACCTACGACTACAGAAATGTTTTAGAATACTTTGTGGCACAAGACAGTGTTATTCACGTTGATTTTGCTTGGGCGCTTTAATGGAAGTGTCCTCAGCTGTCATTCACTCAGTGCCAGTTATTTAACAAATGAGGCATTAGGTTTGTCTCTGATGCAAGCAGGGTTCAACAATATCTGTACCTAAAAAGTGGCCCTATTTATTGTTGCTCTGGTAAATTAAGAAATAATGATTCCATCAGGCCCACAGATCTTTTTTGCATGACTTAACTGGTGCATTTGATGTCCCTTTAGTCTATTTTAATTCAGTTGGGCACAAACTGAACATTTTTGGCACTTAGCTGCTATTCATGGGTCTAGATCAACTGTCAACCTGCATATATGCATGGGGCTATAACAAAAGTCTGTATCTTTTGTTGAATTCAGTCAGTTAGGGTTATTTTGAAGATGCTAATAATGGTCTCGAAAAATAAAGCAGATTATACCCTTAAAAAGTCAATTATTTAGGGTAATTTTCAAAGAAGAGGCAGGATTCTATTAATGGCAGAAGGCAGTTTTGCAGTCATCATTTCTACGTATTTTACCAATTGGAGGAAACAAAGAAAAACTAAAAATCCGATAATCTCACCCCAATGTCACCTCTCCCTAGTCCAAGCATCTTCCAGTAAATCATAAATCTATGTCCATAGCCCCCAAGGAGTCTTCTTTTCTGACAACACCGTCCAGAAACATCAGACCAGCCTCGGAAGAACCCGTATTAAAGCCACAACAGTCCAAATCCAACCCATGAGCAACTACACCGACCTCATAGCATACTAATTCTCTGCAGCTGAAATTAAATCAAACTATGAGGGAGGGACATAAATGGTGTGAGACAAAACTCTCGGTGCCATTAATAGAATTCTGATACTCCTTAATAAATTACTAGGGATAATCAACATTCTATAGCATGGCACAGAGGCTTCCTATTGTGCGTGTTTACAGCCAATTTAAGACAATTAAACATGAACAACCGGCTTACAGTAAAAGCTAAGGAAAGTCTGCTCGTTAGACCAGTCAGACGACCCAAGAATATCCTTCAGCCGGGCCCCAGATAAAATGCCTTCAATGCCATGCACCTCTAGTACAACATACCCAAAATATGGAAATATTAATGCCACCTTTTAATAAAACCCAACTAGCCATAGTACAGGAGGAGACCCAGTGGAAGGTCTATGAAATTATATGAATAACTGATCAGCTGATGTTCCTAGGTGAACTATTGGGAGAGACATACTTTATAAGTCTTCTGACTGAAAGGCATATAAAATCATAAAAATAAAGGAAACTCAATAATCTAAGGCCTGCCTTAGTCCTACGATGAATGTGAAAATAGAAGACCACAGGAGAGAAAAGAGTCCTAAAAAGACCAAAGCTCTAACACCAGACACAAAAGAATAACCAATTTTGCTGAGTATCCAGTGATATTAACGTAAACGATAACACCGAATCACATCGAAAGTGAATTGATATTTTTTGTAAAGGCACTATCCAACACTTCCCCAAATATTCTAGTACTGGAGTTTTGATTATATAACTGCACCAGTCCTAAAATATGTTGAGGAGGGTGTTTAATGCCTTTAAATAAAATATCGAATCACTTTTGATGTGATTCAGTGTTATTGTTTTCGTTAATATCACATAGATCTGTTTTGCTGAAAGTTCCTGAAGCGATGTGTCCTCATTGTCCAGGCCAATTCCTGAGCACAGAGTACACAGTTAACATCTCACAGAATAGACTGCATAAGCTTGGGAGGATGACTAGCTAGAACCAGGAGATGTGCATGAAGAAATAGGTCTAACTGAAGACCTCTGAAAAGGGGTAGAAATAATGACGGAGCATCAATAATTTTCACTGTCAACGAGTGCTGTGCCTATGCTTCCGAAAAATAATGGCACTAGCATTACTGTTTTGCCCTATAAATGAGCATGTAGAAGCATGCAGGCTCTCATGGTGAACGGAGGAAATGCGTAGGCGACCCCTGAACCACAATTCTGGAAAAAAGAATTCCGTTTTCAACTGGAAATGGTTAGAAGCAGGGCATTCAGCCAAGATGCAGACGTCACTTGCTTCTGACAACTGACCCTAGTACTACTGACTTTGCCACAAGATTCAATGTGCCTATATGACAGTCTGTTGGTTCCATTTTTTAAAATCGCGGCAAAAAAGGCAGTGAATATGAAATATCGTGGCAAAAATGCTGTGGTTTTGCCACCACAATCATGTAAACAATGCGGGCGACACCCCCGCAACCCCCAGACCCATTATACAATTTAAGGGGAGCGGGACACACACCCGCTCCCCTTAAATGGAATAATGGGGTACACCTTTGCCGGGTCTAACCACAGCATTTCTGATGCGTTTTTTTTTTTACAGTGATATTTCTGCCTCGATTTTATTACCCGATACCATTCTGATGGTCTTCGTAAGATAATATATGCACAATTCTTACAAAATGTGGTCAAATCAGTTAGGGATCTGGATCGAGCCTTGACTAACTTGCTGATTATGTCAGACCATACTCTTGTTGTCCATCAACAATCTTACCATGCAATGGGAGAAAAGATTTACGAATCACCTGACCTAAAGCATTTACAAGCTCTTTATATGCCAAAGTGATTCCTGTGAAGACCATAGCTCCCTAGTCAAGGTCGTACTCCATCTGGCACCACACCCTCTAAGACTTGTCATTTTATTTTTTATTTATTTATTTAATTGTAACACGCCGGTAACCCATGGACATTTGAGCCTGATCTAGTGAAGCAAAAGACATTAACACATTGGCCTAAATCCTACAAATACTCATCACTGAGAAGGTAACTGCCCCTATCCTCTGGGCATCACCAATCTAGATTTAGTTTAAGTAGTGGGTGTCGGTCGAAACCTATATGTACATTGATCCACTGCTCTCTGCACCCAACTACTGATTCTATTGAGGTCTAGAAAATCAGAGGACTTTGTTTCCGCAGCTAATTACAGCATCTTTCATGGGTAGCAGAAGAATTCCCCGGGAACTAAGGCAGAACATGATTACCCAGGGAGTCTTGCAGGTCATAGGGTGCCCTCTTCTGCAGGGTCAGTGAATGGGTTAAACAAATAATTGGGGGGCGTCCCCAACATCCATCGTCAATAAGAGAGGAGGGCCCAGATCTGGATCTCCAGACGGCAGTTCTAGAGGCACTTGTAAATCTAGCTCTCTTAGCATTCTTGTGTCCAACCTCAAGAACTGAGGGTCTGTTGAGTGCTCTTAGCATTTCTGCCAACGATGCACTGAGTCACCTACAGGGTCCATTAATTGCTGTGCCATTTTCTCTTGGACTGGGGCTTTTTCTCTGTGGTCTTTAATTCCATAACGCCACTAGGTTCCCCTGGAACCTGACCTGAGATGGAACTGCTGGGATTATTCAGGGCCAACACATTCGGCACAGCCTCATTAAGGAATTTGATTATGACAGATATATTGGCTTCACCGATTGGACACAGGGGTATCAATAAGGGAATCAAATGCACCCTGCCACGAATCCTCCTTAGTCAAAGACTCCTACTCAACAGTATTAAGGAAGCAAGGAAGGAGTAAAAGTATTCACTGCTCATGACATCTATCCATATCATCTTGCTCGATAATTATAGCAATGCCTAGACATTAGCAGAAAGATAATCTTCGTACCTTATACAGAAGGCTGAATGCCTAATATAAGCCCCTGAATCACCCTTCTGCCCTGGACAGGATGGAATCAGTTTCAACACTGCCAAGTAGTGCCTTTCTACCCAGACAGTGGCAAGTGAAATGCATTGGGAGCTTTCCTCAGGCTCTACAATACTGAATCTCATGCCAGCGCGTCCACAGGAACTGCAGCACTCAGATGCACATTGAACGACGACTCTGCCCCACAACCTAATCATAAGAGTAGCTTTAAATGTTCTACTCCCCATACAGAAACCCTAACCAGTAGTCTTGCCCTGAATTAACCAACTGTAAACCGAAACTAACAATAAAGGTGTTGAAAAGATACACGACAGAGGATTGCTATCTTTCGTACAAGGAAACAGTGAGATGGAATGAAATTTTGGGGGCAATGGGCATGGATATAGAACTTACTGGAAATAGGAATGGCCAATAGGACTGCACTCTGGGTGGGAATATATGAGTTGTAGCTTTTCTTTTGTTTCTTATTGCTGATACAATAAACGGAAAAGATTAGTGCATATTAGAAGTTTCTGTACCATGCCACAGAATTGGCATTTCAAAATGTTCAATGATGTTTGGGAGCAGGGTACTTTTAAAAGTTATGTACTATTTTTAACAATGTACTTTATTGCCAAATACAAAGTATTTTAGTTACACTCCCACACCACCAAAAAACCTTGAATACGTTAAGAATTTTAGTATGCTTTTACAAATACTGGAATCTGGGACTGCTAACCTGTCTCCATACTGATATTTTGGTATGCAACTCCAATGATCCCTCACCACTGTCTACGCTGGCTGTGGCCAATAGGAATTTTAAGCAGAAAACCTAGATGGAGAAACGTTGGCTACCACTGGACCTTCATGGTTATAAAAATATAGCATGTACTATTTTCTGTTACTTTTCCATCCTTGGATTTTTTCTGAAGTTAGCCTTTCTTGTTTGACAGAAGAAAAGTTAGTCAACATTTCTCCAATTCAGTGGTATTAAACAAAGATGCATCACAGAAGGAACATTCGGGCACCATTACAGAGCTAGAGACTCACCAATAGAGTCTTGTTAAATGTTAACGGCATGAGAATAAAGTGGCCCAATTCTAGTAGCTAAGTATCTTCAAACTATACAATGCCTTTGCAGAAACTTTTCTGCATTAAAAAAGGCCTGCAATGAGCACTTGTTTCATTTCATTTTGTCTCATCATAGCTTGTTGCCAATGTGCGAATGCTTCACCGAGTACTCTAGACCTCTAGCATACTTCGAAGTTCGGTTCAAACTGTTGCTTACTGCAGTTATTAGGGAATCCACTTATTTGGGAAACATTTTCTTCTTTTGATACATTTTAAAAACATTAACTTGTATTGCTTAAATAATTTATTTACATTTGTTGCATCAGTTTAAAGTGGCACCAATCAAGTTTTAAGAAATAGTCCTGCACACCACTGATGCACAACCAAGTGCCTTGCACCTACAAGTCTGGGGAAACATAAAAACAGAATACACAGAATGTGTTGCATGGTTCGGTTGTCCTTGCCAATACTCGACGACCCGTCATAACTGTATGGCGAGTGCCATGCAGCACAGACGTCATTGATCAATACAACTGCTGCAAAAAAATAAACTGTGGCTCTGAATATCCGCTCACAGAGGACCTAAGCAGAGCTTCCGAGGAAGGAGACTGGGTAGGAGACTGGCTATCAGTGACAGGAAGCAGCATCTGATGATCCTCTGATCCAAGTGGGCACGACAGATCACAAGGTTTCAGGTCGGTTGCATCTGGCAAAGGACTTTTTAGGACGGATTCTTCTTCATTAAAAGATGTATCAACTGTGTTAGCCTCTGTGTTTTTCTCAGATCCTAAAAGATAAAAACATAAGACACCAGTTATATGTGCATCTTAGAAACTCAGCATTCGCAGCTCTCTAGTTTACTTGCATACAAAAAACTGTTTTGGGAGGCCTATAACACTGGCACACAAATGTATTTCGGTAGCGAAGATGGTAATTTGAATGCTTTGTGAAGACTGGCTCGGGATAGAGAACAAAGTTGTGAGAAATCTATCAGGGAACCAAAATGTGTGCATCCCGATGAAAATCAGAGAAAGTAACTGGTTGTAAAAGGAAACCAATAAACACATGGTATCCTAATTTGGCAGGGAGATCATGTTTGGCGTCATTTGGTGCGTTCTGTAGATCTGTAGAGTTTTGTTTCTGTGGTCTCTTTAAAAAAATAAAAATGTTTCTGCCCAAGTGTGGGTTTTCTCTAACCTGAAAATGCATGGCTCACACCTTCAGACATGTCATTACAATTCACTGTGTAAATCACCTCTATGGTATCAGTGACTACTTTTGATTGGCATGATCAATGACATCACAATTGCTGATTTTAAAAATGAAACACTTGAATTCTACTAATAGAACGTAAATAAAATACTGAAACTGTAAAAGCAACAATTTATTAAACATATTATAGCGGTGTGTGTCTATTCAGGGAAAACCAGTGGGAAAATCCATTTGGAGATATTTCAAGTACAAGTTCAGTCTGGTATCGGAGACGCGTGCTTAAAGTATCAACGTACCTCAAATGTGCACACAGCTTACAAATGGCAATGTCTGCGATAGCTTCATAAGTCAGTCGATTGTTGGAAGGCACCAGAGAACGATTAGTGTGAATGTAAGTAATGCGTAAGAGGGGTGCACAAAGAAGGGGCAAGTAGAGGCCACATGGCTGGCAAGTCAGAGCTATTATACTTCATGGGAAAAAGAATGCAGAGCAGATCTTGGGAAGAAGAATGCAGAGCAGATCTTGGCATCCAGGTCAGCAGGACATATTGATGGAAGAGGAGGACATGCAGGAAATACTTTTACCAGAGCTTTACGTTCCTGCTTATTACTCTTAGGAAATGATTGAACTGTAAACCGATTAGGTGATATTAGTGATTACATGTGTGAGGCATTCATGTCATCAGTGATGGCATCTGTAATGGCAGGTGTGGGGTCATGAGCAACGCATTGTAGGGAGAGTTAAAGTTGTATATTTACTTGGTTTTGAACATGAATTTTAACATCACTTCAACCATTCAAAGATCATGTTTATGTGCAACTAAGGATCCTTGAATGCTTTTGGTTCATGGCTACCACTCTTCGAACCTCATGCCAATGAACCTCCAACCCCCGACCCACCCATTTCACTTGTAATGATATTGGGTTTGAATTACAGAAACAGTGCATATAGCAAATGTAGGCAAAGGTGTCTAGCAAAGGAAGAAAGAGCAGGCTGTCAACAGGCTTGCTTCAAGGAGCAGGTCCGTAAATCCACAATATTACCTTCTTCATTCCATTCACTGCACGGTGCTTTGAGGCTATCCAGAGCTTTAAAAGCGATGATTAAACGAGGGGGTTGCTCTCATCAGGGGGCGTGGTTTAAGTAATGAGCGTGGCCTAAAAGAATGCTGTGCACGCCCCAATGGCGAGTGCCACCTGCCAAAAATGATCATCCTGAGACCATGAAAACATTATTTTAGGACCCTATGCATGGTCTCAGGTAGTCCTGTTTTCATTCAGTCTGCATACTGTAACTTCTCAATGATTCGGTTTGTAAATACATCTCTATGTAACTAAATTACTCTCAGTAAGTAAACCACCCTCATTCTGTAAATAAATCACTGATGAGAAAGGTGTGGGGACAAAAGCAACAATATGGGTTCCTGGCTGCTTTGCATACAATCACAGCATTTTGGGAATATTAGAATGACCACAGATTTTTATATTTGACAAATATGTCTGTGATAGTGATTCAAATACGTAACTCTTCTGAGCACGTAGTGAACATTGGGCTTGGTGCTCATTTTACTTTCCACAACACTCACCCTTGTCTGTAAACAAGCACTATACATACTCAATTGGACTGCTTCAACGTTCAGGTTTGAGGCTAGCAATGTCCTGCTTGAGCAGAGGACGACTTCTCATTTTCCTAAATGCATTTCTTTCACAGTTTATAAATCGATGTCTCAGTTCTTGCGATTCTTAAAAAGCACAAGTCAACTTAAGCATGAATCCAGACTCCTGATATGCACACAGAAGAAATTGTGTTAAGTTCTTAACAATGAAGGACAGAGGAAGCGCTGGCAACACCCCAACTCGGATTCGCTTTTGGAGACTGTTGGGATGCCGGCCTGGTTGTCCCAGCCCACGTAGATCTCTGATGCTACCACTCTGACAGTAGTAATATTCACAGTCAACCCTAATGTGGGGTGTAATCAAAGGCCCCAAACCAATGTAACTGATGGGCCCACTGAAAAAATGACCTGCCAGCATTTATAACAAAACCTTCACACCAAGAACAGGCCCATTAAGGCCTACTGTAGGGTTTCTGCAAGTAAAACAAGGAAAGGCCATGTGAAAAAGGCCTACATGTCATTACAAAAGGAAAAGCAGCATTTTAATTCACAATGGTAGACGAAATTCAAAGGTCCCTGTCCCATGAAAAACATGAGTTTTAAATACTGATCCCAAAACGGATTTGCTTGTGTGTTTGCAGTTTAAAGAAAGACATGAGAAAAATGTTCCCCTGTTAACATAAAGATGTCAGGGAAAAGACCTGGTGTTGACAAAAAGTATGCTTCACATGCAAAATACCAGCAAACATTTGAAAAGAAAATCCCACTTTGTTGCCATGAAACATTACTGTAGGCCCGAGGCAGACTAGGTGGGTGTCTTTCTGCAGTGGAAATCCAGAGAAAGCCAAAACAAAAATGTAATCCAAGTGCAGATTGCAAAAGCACATCAATTGCGGGCTGAGAAATAAAGGCAGCAATTTTTTCCCTGAAACAGTCACCCATCCAAAGGGGGTCCACTGTGACAATTCAGACCCACTTTTCAGCAGAAAAACAAACAGCAAGTAATTAAAAGTGTATTTTGGTAATGACTGAAAGAAACAGCTATGCACTTTCAGCAAAAAAGCAAAGTGAACTCTGATCAGTAAAACACACTGTGTGCCAATGAATAAAGGCTGATGTTAGAAAATGCAGCATGCAAGTTCATTTCAGACAAGGACAATTGGCAAAATTCACAAGTGGCTTCCCCCACTGGCAATCTGGTTTGTACATCCGAGCTGTTTACAACTGCAACAAAGTGTGGCCGCTAAGAGGTGTTGGAAAACACATTTTCTCTAGACTTGCTGTCTGTGCAGGACAATTGGCCCATGACTGGAAAGTAGGGGGGGTGTGAAAACAGGGGCTACAATCAAGGGAAGCTGAAACTCTGAAAGAATTAAAACCTTTCAGATCAAAATGATGGTCCCCTTCAGATAAGAGGACAGGCCTTGTGACATCACAAGGCCGGCTGAGCTCATTATCTGCCCAGGTGGATCTCTGTGTTGGCTGGTGCATCCCAGGTATTGACGATCTGCAACAAACTTCAAACAACAAAGAGACTAATAAAAACACTGGCCAAAAGTGGCAAATGGCATGGAGTAAGGGGAGCTCATACTTGCACATATGAAGATTCCCCCCTATGATATGATGTTTTATTTATAGCGCACCCATACACAAGTGTTGCAAAGCGCAAGAAGGCAAGGGAGGGACAAGACAAGGAACTTACTAGACCTAGTGACATTGAGATTGCGCAAGTGCAGGGGAGAGGAAAGGGGAAAAGTGCTGAGGGAAGTGGAGGAGGAGCAAGTGCAGGACATAGGATCTAAACATCAAGAAACAAGAAGTGCGCCAAGCCGGTGGCAGTGCAAGGTTTAAATGGACTATAACAAGTGTAGGCCTTTGTTTCAGCAACCAAAGGTTGTACTTTCTTGATTGATGCATCATTTTGGAGGTTATTTCAAGGCGATTCTGGTGATATAAAATTCATCCACCTGCAACTCAGGGAACTGTAATGACCATCCAAAATGGGTTTCTGGCTGATCTGAAAATGCCCCAAAACCTAAGAGTTGGCAAAATAGTGGAGGGTAAAATTGGGAATGTGGGTAATAAATGACATGTTCCTAATGATTATGCTTTTTGTTAAAACAGTCAGAAAATTGCCAAATGGCCACGCAACATGATGCGGACTCAGCTGTCTTTTTATTTAATTCCCCACGATTAGCAGTATCGGAAAATATACTATGGCAGTTACTAGTAAATTCTGAAGTTTTGCCATAACACATTTTTGCCAAAAAGTTGACTTGAAAACAAAAGGGGATTTCAAATAAGAGTTGCAATATGTCTGCTCCAGACTCCTAGACCAATCCTTAGAGGGGACTGGATTTGGGAGGGGAAAGACGGGTAAGAGTCCAATCTTGGGTGCGAGAACTCTTGCAGGGAGCTGCCCAAGATTGTAAACTTGATGGTATCATCACTGCTATATAAAGTGGATGTACTATGAGAAAAGAAAAGAGCTCCTAAAATTACCATAGTGAAAGGAGCCGCTAAAAATTGCCATCTGACAGCTGCAAGAAAACACCCGAGAAAATTGCTGAGAGTGCCTCTAGGTTGAGCTGTCCATTTCTGAGAAGGCCTTAAAGCTTAGTGGATCCCTTGAAGGAGAGCTGGGGACCATCCTTGATTGACTAGACCCCTGCCATGCCCTTCCAGAGGGTTCTGAAATGCAGCTGGCTTTCCTGAACTTTAAATAGAGGTTTTCAATGTAAGTAGATTTGAACCCTTTGCAACCCAAAGGTGGGGGAATCTGCTGGTCTTAAATCCTTCCCTCAATCGTGAAGGGGGGCAAAACAGTGTAGATCCTTAGCCTATTTAATTAAAAATATTAATTGAATGATTTCCCCATTTGGCAGAACACCACAGGATGATTTGTGCTAAAATTCAAAATTAACAAAGCTCATTCCCAGTGTGTGCTGAAAACTATAGCCTGTAATTGAATTGGGCAATCTTTATGTTCAGCTTCCCCTACACAGGCCTTTAAGTGTGGGGGGGGAGGGTTGAAATCCAAAATTCTCAAATCATCCCAATTTTTCCATCCAGCTTCCCCAACACAGGCCTTTAAGTGGGGGTTTGGGGGAGTTTAAAAACCAATATTCTTAAATCATTTCCAACAATTTTTCTGTTCCCTAACAGACCAAAGTGGTGGGGAGATGGGTTGGTTGGGTTGGTAAAACCAATTGCTAAATCACCCAGTGTTATTTTAAAGAAAAAGGTGTGGGTGAAATCATAATTGCCATATGCATTGTACCAATCGGTAGACCGAACTGCAAGCCTTTTTAAGCACGCAGGAAAATCGAAATTGCACAGCATTGCATACGGAATTGTTTTTGTTTATTTACCAGTTTAAAAGAATTGTGATTTGTGTTCTTTTCAACCCACTTGTATGATTTATTCATGTTGAGGGAAGTTTATTGTGTTGTGCCACAGATAAATTGGTGTTTGACATTTTAGTGCGATTTTCCTAACATCGAATTCAAATAAACAAATATATTTCCTGTCAACCGGCCTGGTTCTCGGCTCATTGGTAGCTCAGGGGGAGGGATCCAAGGGAGGTCGATGAATTGGAGATACGTCTGAATAAAAGAACTGACATTAACCTTTTATTGTGCGACACTTAGTTTGGGGAGGGAAGGATCTCCCTGTGTTGAGATAGGCCTCTCAATAATGATTTTGGTTTGTGCTCTGCCATGGCAGCAGCTTGATGAAGGGGCAGGCTCTGCTTAACAATTAGGGAGGGGAAAGCTGGAGAAGGGCAAAGTACATAGAGCGTGGTGTGAGTGTGTGAAATACTTTAGGGTGCCCCTGCATCCAGCACAAACATATTCATTAGCTTTCTAACCAGTGCAGCATATAATCTATAAGAACACAGCTTCTGCCAATGTCAAAGCTGAATATAGACTAGGGGTAAAAAACGCAATGAATTTGGTTAAATGAGGCGTCCCCACCCCCGACCTAAATAAATACTTTGTAATACCCAATGATTTACAATCCAGATAAATTTGACCTGGAGATTTTATTTCAAATAAAATGCTTTAGCCAATAAAAACACATCTTCCCCATGAGGAGAATTTCGCGAGTGGAAGGAGGGCTCGTGGATACACATGTGGGTAAATATCAGCACATAAGTAGAGCTGCCCTGATGCAAAGCAGGAGAGGGCTTCTGGACACTTTTGTAGGAGGAGCTACCATCCTGGGCACTTGAGATGCCCTTCAGTGCGGTGGTGAGGCAGAATGATACAGATTGGGAAAGAGCGGGCACGAAGAGCTAAGGTGATAAGGAAGCAGCATCAGGATGAGAGGTTACTGAACCACACACCCAATGAGGGGAGGGAATATATTTGGACGTACACAAAGGTGACATGCACATATAAAATGCTTACTATCACAGTTGGCCTAGAGCAAAGCAGGAGGCCACAATAGTACCAATACACAAAAAAGGGCCTAAAGACCAGCCTGAAAACTACTGCCCGATTTCCCTACTCGACTGGGTGGACGATACAGGGCCTATTAGCAATGCTCATGCTGAATATCGAACTGGCCGGCGCACTGTGGATCATTGTTTCTATTAATCCAGAAATACACAAAACTACAAAAAATGAAATTGTATGTCATCATTCTGGTTCTTAAAACTGCGTCTGATTCAGCCCCAAGAGCAATATTGTGGCAAATCTTGAAGAAGCAAGACGTCCCAAATGAGCTGCTTGATGCTATTAAATCACTACATGTGCACAATCAGGCCACTGTGCAATATGGTTTGATGTGTTGGAAGGGGCCCATCAGGGATGCGTTCTGGCCCTGCTTATTTTTCTTTTATACATCCAGGAAATTGTGGATGCACTGGAGGCAGAATCCTGGAAGCTCCTAAAATTGGGGCAAAATAATAGCCCACCCTATTTTTTGCCGATGATGCAGCCAATCTCGCCACTAGCCCAGCTGGGCTCTAAACACCTTCTCGGCATAATGTAAGGAGCTTGGCCTTGAGCTTAATACCTCTAAAACTAAAGTTATGGTCTTTAAACCCCCCTTTTCCAAGCCATGCCAGGTGTAGATAGAAGTCAATAGCCTCCTATTGGACCAAGTTGTGCATTTTGACTACCTGGGTATTAGGTTTAACGAGGCGGGCGGTGGATGGACCAACTTGTCAAGACTTTTCAAGTCCAAGGTAATCCTACACAAATATAGCAGGGCCATTCAGTCTTTCTTTTCGGGCCATGGTAGTTGGGCAATTACACCAGCCTAAGCACTATTTGATAAACAAGCACTGCCTGCGTCACTTTATGGTGCAGAGATCTAGGGTTTCGCAAGTACACAATTACTATCTCCAGTTGAGAATATCTTCTTAAAGAAATTATTACTTTTGCCCAAGGACGCTTCAACCATGCTGATTCATTTAGAACTCCAAGTACTGCCTGTGGCTGATTTGATTGCCCTTAGGCCAGCCCTGTACTGGATGAGACTCAGGTCTTCGAACTTGGCCTCCTATAAAGATGCACTGAGGGACTTCCTGCAGCTGGAAGGTGCGAAAAAACAGGGCTGGGTCTTACATGTGAAAAAGATGTTGTGTGGGCTAGGTGCTAGATACTTCTGGGAAAACCCCAGCAAGTGCTGCCTTTCACTTAAGGCCAAGCTCAAGACAACTGCCAAACGTAATGCTTTTAGGAATCTAGAGACCCAGAGGCATGCCCTGAAAAATGGGACTGTATTCCTTCTATCTAATACATTGGGGAATATTAAATCTTTCTTGGATGGTATTCACCCTCTTATGAGCGTTCCTTATATGTCCATTTTAGATTGGATCTACTGTACACTGTCTGGTATACGCGCGATTGGTCCCCCCCAGAACACCGGCATATGCCAACTCTAAAAATGCTAAGGAAACCGTAACTCATTCCACATTGCTATGCCCACTTTTACTGGGGCTCACGTGTAGATATGTATTACCACTTTTACTTGACATGGGGTTAAGAAGCACGAGGGAAACAATGCAGTTCCTTATCATTAGACTGGAATGGAAAGTGGTATTTGCTTCTGCCAGGTACGTCCATCAAGCCTGGCTTACAAGAAGCAGGTTGATGGGTAATGAATTACATCGTTTGTAGGCTACTTTCGAGGCTGCGAGCTGCGCTCTCCTCTTAAGAGTCTAATCAGACTGTGAAAAAGCATTTTAGAGGCTGCAAGCTTTGCTCTCCTTCCAAGGTTCAGATTTAACTCCACAGATCCCTTTTCTTAAACTGTTTTATTTCCGCTTACAAAGTGCATGGTTTTACCCTTTGTGGAATTATTGTTTGTATTTTATGGCAATTGAAAGTGATTTTATTAATTGTGATTTCGTTGTTCTGTGCTAAAGGACTACTCCGAATAAAGCTTAAAGGTGAAATGTTTAAAAATTAAATACAAATACATGAAAGGATAACTATTTCATTGTGTTTAACATTTCTAAAATCAATGTATAAAGCTGTTGAAGCGCCCACATGGAGGTGGGGAATGATTCTTGGCCCGATAACAGTTTTTACAACACGCTTAGCATTCTATATGCTGTGTTTTTGAGAATAGGATGGGTTCACCAGAACCTTCCAGCTTCCCATCATTGCTTAATGCCATTAAAAACCAATAGAAGGGCCAGTTTTGGATATATGGAATACATCCATTGGACATTAATTTGTGTATGTTATGTTATTGGGTTTTATATAGTGCACGACCACCATTTTCGTGGTCTCTTGGACCTATAAGAAAATGAGTTGGACTTTGTTTTTACGAGCAAGCAGGGCAGTGCAATCTTGCTTAGCTGTGCTGATCAGTAGAAACAGGCTTCTGTGTGCAGGGTAAACTTCTAAGCGTCTTTGGCATGCAGTCCTTTAAGATATGGCTTGGGTGTACACCATTTTGGGTAACGTCATGGCCGGGCATCACCGAAGGCTTGAGACCATATAAAAGTTCACAATTAGATTTACTTGGGTTCATAACAAGTAGGATTAGGGCAGTGCAAATACACTCCCATTTTTCACATCGTGTTTTTCACTTTGTCTTTCTGTCTCTCTTTGTGGTGGTCTATGTCTACAAGGTCAAACGCTTGTCACCCCCTGCAACATCCTATCAGGTAACCTCACCTAGTACCTCTAGGTGTACCAGGCATCGTGCTGCTGTTGAACCCTGGGATTCTACCACTTTTCTCCTTCCGGTGGGTTAAAGTGAGTCCATCCCTCCCAGCCTCACTAGGCTCGCTGGCCCATTCTTCACAAAGTCAGGAACTCAAAACCTGTATTCCTCCTTGCTTAGGCTTTACACGTATCTTTGCTCCATTATTTTCCCTCACCCTCCTGTGCTACCCTTTCTCCTCTCTCCACTTCCACCACTCAGCACTCTATACTCTTCACTGTCCCTATTTCACATGATATTCACCTCCTCGCTGCTCCACAGCATCCCCACCACTCCCTCTCCACCCCTCTCTTACACTCTTTTATTCCCCTGCTGTGCCACACTTTACTTTGTACTCTCTTCCACACCAACCTCTCGATACCCAGACCCACAAAACCCCCACCTCATTCTCTACTGGCTTCTGCTTAAGGAACTCTTGAGGTCTGGGGAGTGGGTCAGGTTTAGGTGTGTGAGCAGTACGAGAGCATCCGAGGATTGGTGCAGATCCACACAAAGAACCAATTTCCCATGTGTTGTATGTTGTGGAATGGTTTGCCTTGAGGCTCTGCTTCTCAAGGTATGAAGCGGTATAGACGCTAAATTGGAACCGGTCTGACAGTGGCCCTGGCTCCTGCAACCCTCCCTCCTCCATGAAGGCCGCTGGACCTTTGTTTTTAATCTCTGAATGAAAACTGCGAAATTCACCCGAAAGACCGCGGGACCTCGCAAACAGGTACAAGTGGGGATTTGGGCATGCTACGCAAGCAGCCCTTGCAAAATTGCACCCCATTGGCTAACTCGTTATGGGTTTCATGTGACTCGCAGATGCCCAAGCCAGCAGATCAATGAGACCCCCACTTCCAATTCTGCAATCGAAGTATCAATAGTGCGGTTCTGGGTTCCCAGCAATCGTATGGTGTCAAGGCAGGAGGGTTCCTACGTACACAAAGCTAGGGATGGGATGCTGGGCCTGGGGACTACCCCAGATACCGCCTCTGGGATTTGCATCATGCAGCGGTTGGTGCTCCCCGTTCTCAGGTTCTCAGGTTCACGCCAGCATGCAAATTTGTCACAGTACATATTTCGTTAGTGTCTATCGAGCATTATGGCCATGTGGAGTTGTCTGTGGCTTAGCACCTTTGCTCCCATGGAGGGTGGGTACTGTGAGGCGAGCTGCATCAGTTTGTGCATGTTTAGTCTGTTCCTTGTGGTCGTTTTGGTAATTATGTGTGCTGTAGAGTGTTAAGTGGTGTGGTGAGATGTGATCTATGTTTTGGTGGGAGACTGAAAGGTAAGTACCAGGCAAAGCTGATCACAGTGCACATCACAAAGGAGCAAATCGTGCATTACAAAAAGTGGGTAGCGATCATCATTGGAGAGATGCCAACAGGAGTTAATATTTGCTCATGTATGTAAAATTATACGTTGATAAGCTCATAAGCTTTATTAGCTCTTATGAATAATCATCAACAAAATACAAATAAATCAGCGTACCGCAATATGACGCTTAATTAACTATCGAGGTATTGCTCACTCTTTAAACACGTCAATATTATTTAACCAACACTGCTTTCTAGTGACCATGCAAGAACGGCAAGTCTTTCATCAAAGCAGTGCAATAAGCTACTTAGTTTAATCCATTCTTATACACTGTAGGTGTATTCTGTTCCAATACCCTTTTCCTGCATACATGCTACTGTCTTTTGGATATTTTACGTTGCAGAGACAAACAAGCCTACTTTTTAAACTATTTTCCCGAGAATACACTGTGTTATGGTTTAAAATTGTGCATCAATTCTGAATGCCCTGCGCCCTTTGCGCCCCTTACAGGTAATCTATGTTTTTCTATCCGAGATTGTTCTGAGGCTGGATATGCTTGCTCTTTATTTTGGCATGGATTTAAAGTATTCAAACATCTGCTGTTTCCCACACACTCGAATCCTCAGGTTTTATTTGTAATGCTGCAGTTGATTTTCTTTCCCAACGGATGTTACCTTTCTGTTAGTTAACACTGTTCTTATAATTACGGTAAAATCACAAATGAATGGCAGCCCCATCCCATTTCGTGACTATTTATCAATCCATTCTTTTTATTAACAACTTTTTCAGAATGTTTATGACGGCTCAGTCAATCGGGAATAAGGAATTACGAGCAATAATATTCAGTAGTTTCACAGAACACCTCTTTTTACCCTCGGGTGTCCCCATTCCGACCAGACACTCCCAACCTCAGACTGGCATACAGGGCAATAGGCCCATGGCCGATCCAAAAACACAAAATGCTGTTGTGGGCCAGTTTTTTGGGTCAAAGTGAACCAGTGTTGCTGAATAAATATTCTTTAAAATGTACAATTTGCATCCCATTTTATCAACAAACTCCCTTTTGGGTACTATTCAAACAGCGTCACAAAAGGAATGAATTCCCATTTGTAACTGTGGGTCACTTTTTCGTTGGTGCCCAAGACAATGGTATGCCCCAGTCTGACTGACCCTGGACACTGTGCGGCCTGGCCTGCTGCCTAATCCACACACCGCCATCTGTGGGCAAAGAGCAACCCTGTTCCGCACATCGAGAAATGCTATTCTGTGTCCATCTCCTTCTCCCAGCCTCACCCATTCCCTCCACCTGCCACCTCTCTCCCGTGAATTGGTCTCTCATTTCCACGTGCTCTGCGCCTTCCAATGCCATCAACTGATGGGTCTCGACAGAGTGGATTCCCACGTGGAGCACCTGTTGCTCGAGCAATGCGAGCATTGCAGCACCGAAGGGGAACCATGCACCCTCTCCGCTCAGATTTATTTTTGTTGGACTGCCTTACCCAGACGGGGAGCTAAAACTCTTTGCACCCTTGAATATGTGCAATGCTGTTATCGGGTGACCCTCAGACATCTTTAATAATCCTGCTTCGCTCTGAACTGTTAAGTCAGGCGCTCCGGGTACATAACATCTAGCAATACCCCCACCTACAGGTGCGGATCCTTAAACTTTTCAAAACTAGTCAAGCTTTTAAAAACCTTTTAACATGTTTTTAAACTTTTTGTAAACCTAGGTGCGTTTTTAAAATCGGACAAATGCATAAATATATCTAGAGCATATACTTCACTGGTGAGTTGGTTTATTTCCCCACAGGTTCAGAGCGCCCTTTTGAAAAAGCAGATGGAAGGATGGATGCAGAGAAAACAAAATGCAAGCACAGGAAATAGATGAATCCCATTGGCGATGTGGTTTCATGTTAATCGCTCTATGTAGCGACACAAGGCCTCTGTGTGTGCTTTGTGGTGTACCATTGGCAAATGACAACGTGATGCCGACTAAATTAAGGCATCGTTTGCAAACAAAACATGGAGATCTATCTAAAAAGATTAGGGATTTTTTTTGCACGGCTGTTACAAGGTACAGAGAAATGGAATAACACTGTCAAAATGGGGTCTGCCTTCCTGCAAATGCCTTTAAAGCATCCGATTAAATTGCCATAAAAACATTTCAGGAATGCTGAAAAAGTGATACCCCGAATAATACTTGCTATAAACAGGGTAATGTGTAGAGACCTAGCTTCCCTGTACCCTTAGTAGAATGCGTGGAATGTCGGTGTGAGCGACAGATGCCAGTGCATGTTGCCCTAAGCTTAAGTGTACCTGACTTGATATAATGTACAATAACTTAATTGAAGAAGTAACTAGTACATCAGAAGAAGTCGGAGTCATCTTTGGCAGAACCCAATCTTTTCAATGGCGACGAGGAAGATTGCTGTGCTGGGGGGACAGCGCAAAGGAAGGGACATGCACCGCCCCCAACCAAAGAAGATCCTCTCAGGTAGGGGCAGTGCTGTTTGCCATCAAGCATAGAGGGGCCCATTGCTAGATTCAGAGGCGCAGGATGTAGAGGGCAGCGCCAGGGGTTGGGGCCAGCGGGCCTGCCAGCAGGCGTGCAGACAAAGGACTGTGGGGGCCTGTATGCTGTGTGGCAAAATTGATTTTGGTGGGCCCCAGGACCCATGGTAGCACCATTAAGGGGCTTGGAGTCCATAGCTGCGAATAGGAGGGGTTTGGAGCCCATAGCAGCACCATGAAGGGGCTTGGAGTCCATAGCTCCGAATAGGAGGGGCATGGAGCCCATAGCAGCACCATGAATGGGCTTGTAGTCCATAGCTGCAAATATGAGGGGTTTGGAGCCCATAGCAGCATCATGAAGGGGCTTGGAGTCCATAGCTGCGAATAGGAGGGGCATGGAGCCCATAGCAGCACCATGAAGGGGCTTGGAGTCCATAGCTGCGAATAGGAGAGTCTTGGAGGCCATGGCAGCACCATGAAGGGGCTCAGAGCCCATTTGCAAAGCGCTTGGAGGGGCTTGGACCCCACTGCTGTGATTTGGTTGAAAGCCATTAGCAGAACATTGGAGGGGCTTAGGGCCCATTGGCAAAGCAATTGAAGGTGGCACGAGTGCCCATTGCTGGGTTTTGAAGGAGCAGAGAGCCATTTGCAGCGTCTTGGAGGGGCCTGGGAGCTCGTAATGCGGAAAAACAAAGGCAAGGGTGAAGGCTGATACAATTCTTAACGGTTGTTGGAGAGGCAGACGTCCTTGTCAGGGACCAGAAAGCTGCTGTTGGACGTTGTGTGAGGCGCCAGTAAGCATTGGAGAGCAGTTCAGAACTTCAGATAATGACCGTTATAGTGGAGAGGGCTCCATTGTGCTGAGTGTGTCAGGTCTGT
This sequence comes from Ambystoma mexicanum, assembly GCF_040938575.1. Taxonomy (NCBI): domain Eukaryota; kingdom Metazoa; phylum Chordata; class Amphibia; order Caudata; family Ambystomatidae; genus Ambystoma; species Ambystoma mexicanum. The sequence continues at coordinate 855,425,847 of NC_090932.1, read as the reverse complement.
AGGGTTGCAGGAGAAAAGCACAGCGTCAACGTGTATTTTTGGCATTTTTGGCAGCAAGTTGCTAAATGGGGACTAAGAGTTCTTTGATCAGGAGTCAACCAGAAAGAGGATTAAGCAGTTGAAAGACCTTGAGAAGGTAGGAGCGACGCCAAGCAGGAGGCACAGGCACCGCCTGGAGGTGGGGGGGCATTGCTTTGTGCGGCGACCGTTTGTTTACGGAGCGCCGTCTCCTTTGGCGGCCCTCTGTGACTGGTGACGTAATGTAGAATGCCCGGGGGAATGGCGACTGTACGCTGTTCCGACGACGTCAGCACTGAACAGTCAGTTCGTTTAGAGCTGCAAGGGAACTTTGAGGAAAAAAGAACCCTGCACCATGAGGCGGTGTAATATTCATGACGCGGGTGACGTTTGTTTTTTCTGGAGGCAACTGAAGCAATGCAACATGGGGAGAGCGTGTGCCCTGTGGCGATGACACTGCGTGGGGCAAGCAAAAGGAGCGAGTGACCCGCACATGGTGTATATGGCAGCCGGCGTCTAGTGAATGCTGGCTAATGCGCCAGCCAGGCAGAGGAGGCAGCGTATGGCTGCAGTATGGCCGGAAAGAGAGGGCATGTTGGCGAACAGCTGCAGTACTCCTGGGTATTCCAGAGGAGTGCTAGCAGTGGAGTTTTATAATGTGGGTCGAGCGGCCAGCGGGCGAGGGGCTGTGTCCCTGAAGGTACTATTTTGTTTTAATGGTGCTGGCAGGAGGAGCAGCAAATGAAGACAAATTGTTGTAATTGTTCTGGTTATGGTTATTAGCTGTTAGTGGTGATGTGAGGCCTGTGTTGTAATGCAACATTTAAAGTGAGTGACTGATTTTGGTGCTTTGAATGGAAAAATATGATGTCGTGGCCTCCGTGTAGTAAATACATGGTAGTGATTTTAGCACATGTTGCTACAACAATGATAGTTTTAGTGTTAACAGTATGTGTAACGTTTCATTTCCACAGATGGACTTTGAGAACTTACAGTAGTGTGGACTGGTTAGTTTTAGTAATAGGCAGAACTGTGATTTTGTGATTTAGGCCACACCAACTTTTGCTTTCACAGGCGGGACTGTAATAGTGTTGGAGTATTTAGGAGTTTGTAGTGACAAAGTTCAATGGTAGATTTCTTTTGGTAGAAATGCAAAGTTATTTTAATTGTTATGACATTGAAGATAAACGTGTGGACGTTGTCAATGAGTTATGATGCAGTGAGTGCGTAGTGATGTTGTGAGTGTGCTAGTTGGTGCTCCCTCACAGCATGTGTGTTGGCAAGGGTTGGTGGTCCTAGGGACACAGGTGACTTTTGGGGGTGGTGACACTAGCACTTTGGGTGATTATGTTGTTTGGTGTTGGCCACCCGGGTGTTCGGAATGCCCAGTCTGGTTCTTAGGGACGTGCGTAGTGTGCAGCTAGGAGTTGTGTGTATGATGTGGTGTGGGGGGGAGCAGAGTGGTTGTTAGCTGGTGGTGCGGTGCAAGTTGAGCAGCTGTGACGAGAGGTTGGAGTGTCTGAGGTTGTGAGGATTTGGAGTGGTACATTTTCAGTTGTTTGGTGTCCTTTACCCACTATGTAGAAAAGGGGAAGGGCTTTGGTTGGAGCTGTTTTGGTCCCACTATGGTGAGGACAGTTTCAGGGGATGGTGTGTGTGTTTGTGACTGTGTATCTTTTATTGGAAGGTGTTATTTGTTGTTATTAAAGGGGGAAGATATGTTGAGACCTAGCTTCCCTGTACCCTTAGTAGAATGCGTGGAATGTTGGTGTGAGTGACACACAATGCAGCCTGTGAGAATGTGATGTATGAGTCGAAGTTCTGAGTGTTTCAGTCGGAGATGCAGACCCCTAGAGAGGATGCTGGTGCATGTTGCCCTAAGCTTAAGTGTACCTGATTTGATGTACTTGATATAATGTACAAGAACTTAATTAAAGAAGTAACTAGTACATCAGAAGATATCAGAGTCATCTTTGGCAGAACCCAATCTTTTCATAATGCTTGGTGACTGTGCAGCAGAGAAATGCACAGCGATCCCACTCTTGGACACCATCGGTGACCTATCATTACGTATTACCACGCAATTGATCGCTCTAGTATTTTTTAGGTTTTGTAGGCCAATCTCAGCCTCAGCAACTGCTGGCATTTACAGAGATTGTGCTCCTACAATATGTAGTCCGGGGAAAGCCTGAAAGAGTGAGAGGGGTGGATTCATACATTTTGTGTATGCACAATGTGAACGGAAATTGAATGTATTGGGAATATGTAATGATGTGGTCGAATTACATCCACAGGGGTATGTTCTTCCTGCACTGTAACCACATTTGTGTAACCGTCAATACTGATGTTGTCCTCCTACAGTTAACGAAGTTCCTGCATTGTCACACTATTTGTTAGAACTGAGGTCTTGGCGAACTTTCTGTGATATAGGCATAAGAGCGATATAAATAATTGTATGTCCTATGGGGATTCTTTAATCATTTGAACAGTGATAGATAGGTGTATTCTGATCTTTTAATGTCAACATTTTCTCCTGTCCACATTTAATCCATTCTACCTGATGTTGGCTTTCCCCCCACTGGTGTTGGCTTTCCCCCCACACTCTGCTTTATCTCTCTCTAGTTTTCTTAACTTAAAACGCTGAGACTCGTTTTGAACTACATTTCCCATGGCCCATGCTGCTTATTTACACAGCATGTACATGGTGGCCATTTCCTATGCCCGCCTCCTTCCATACACACTTATACAATGCCAATAGTTTTGGTACTCTTATGTTTATTAATTCCTATTTTATGCCCCTCTTTTCTATATCATCTTCTCTTACATTTGTTTTATATTCCACACGTCAGTTTCCGTATGACCTCTTATGAAAATCTCTTGCTGTTTTCAGAGTCTTTGTATCGCAATCACATTAGTCCTTTCTCGATATCATGAGCTGTTACTATGCCAACAGTATAAACACGCGTCCAGTTGCAGGAGCTCTGTTTGGATGCGCAGACCCGCTTCCCTATTCCACATTGAATCTGAAGCGGGTAAGAGTTATATCCTGCTGTAATCATCCTTGTTGGTCCTATTACTTCTACTCATTTAAGGTATTTTCCTTCTCATCTCTTTCTTGGTTATTTAACTTTAACACTGGGATCACGTAATATTAACACTCACCTATATATTCAAAGCTGCTGTATCACTAAATTGATCATCCCGAATATGGGCGTTCCTTAATAACACTATTTTGCATCTAAATATCTCATTTATTTTAGTTTTTATGTAGGCTCTACATGCCTGAAGGCCTCAGGGCACAGCAAGCAAGTGGACAGCAAAACAGCAGATACAAAGAAGTCACTCCGGAGGAGAAATTAGTCAGCCTGGTTAAAAAGTTGCTAAGGAAAGTGATGCTTTAATAGCAAGCAGAAGAGCGTTCCATTCCCGTGGGGCCTGGAAGTCGAAGGTGGTTTGTCCAAATTTTTTCAGACGACAATACTGTTGAGTCAGCTGGGGAGTGTCAGAAGAGCGCAGCTTACGACGGCAAAGTTTGGATGATAATCTCCTGGATAGGTAAAGGGGGGGGGGGCAAGCTTATTCTGGCATTTAAATGCAAGAGACAGTGTTTTATGCCTTATTCTTCGCCTGACTGGGAGCCAGTGCAATTTCTTCCTGAAGGCTGTCACATGATCGCACCTAGATAACGCAAGGACTGCTCTGACATCCCCATTTTGAGTCGTCTGGAGGTGATGGATATTGCCTTGTGACGTACCTAGTTGAAGACTATTACAATAGTCTAACCTTGACTTCACGAGTGATGATGCCAAGAGCGCTCTGTTAGCAATAGATAGATAAGGTCCGACCTGATGAAACAACTTAATTACATGACCACAGGATGAGCTTAACTGAGCCCTGTTTCTTCATAGATAACTCAGCACGAAGACACACCCCAAGAGTTTCTGCTGAGTTACAAACAGAAATGTTGGTACCCGCAATTACAAAATGTGAGTATTGATTATGGTGCTTCTTCAGGCCGAGGACCAGATGCCATGAAAAGAAGATGGGTTTTGGAGTCATTAAGGGTGAGAGAGTTTACAGCTATCCATATCTGTATTTTATTTTAGATTAGATTAGATTTACTTTGTCAGCATCATTAGAATAATCACTGGATAGTTCAAAAAGGATCTCGTTGTCATCCACAAAGTTTGCAAATTGGACACCCAGAAGATCAATGAAAGGTCTAATATAAATATTGAATAGCAGGGGTGAAAGACATGACCCCTGCGGTACACTACAGGACAGGGTTATTGGAGTAGCCTGAGCTCCTGGCACAGCCACTCTAGATGTTCTGGGACCAAGGAAAGAGATCAGCCAGTTAGTGGCTGTTTCCAAGCAATTTGCCACAGTTAGCAATCTGTTATGTAAATGTTTGTGGTCAATGATGTCAAATGCTGACGATAGACCTAGCAATAGTAGAAGTCTCTGTGATTTCTTTCAATGATTTCCATATAGATTTAAGATCTAAAAGGGCGGTCTCCGTTCCATGATGGGATCTGAAACCGGACCGGTCTCCGTTCCATGATGGGATCTGAAAACTGGACTGCTGGCTGTTTAGCAAGTTATTTTCCTCTATAAAGTTCTGGAGCTGTAGGTATTCAACTCTGTCCAAGATCTTCAATAAATAATGAACATTGGTGATGGGCCTATAATTTTTTGGGACTGCAGGATCCAAGGTATTCTTTTTCAATAGGGGAGAAACCCAGACATCCTTTAGGATGCCAAGAACAGTACCTGCTTCAAAGCATAGGTTAACCATTTTTGTAATCCATGGAATCAGGGCATCCAGAGTACCTTTCAAAGTATCAGCGGGGCACAAGTCTCCCAAACGTGAGGTGGATTTCACCTTCAGTGCAGTTCATCTTTGGTTTCTTATGTGAGTGGCCATATCTTCATATCTCAGAAATATATCACGATTTTTCGCTAAAATTATATGTACGAGGCAAACCATGGCTAAGCATGATACACAACTGACCAGTCATTCAATGCACTGAACAATGTATATACTTTGGTTGCAAAAAATAAGCGGATACAAGTTTTCTCCTGTATAATTTAAAAGCAGTTTGTATGCTAATTTTGACGATTGCCATATTATATTGTAGACCTTTGAATTTGCACCTGATGAAGGGAGTTTGATTCACGAGACGTGTTGTGCCGTTGACAAAATATAAAGAAAATCGTACCTACTGGATTATTGTTCCTTCATATAGAAACTATTGTATGAATTACTTATTCATTCAAGGAATTGTAAAATTGTTTACCAAATGTTGGCCGATTTGTTCAGCAGTAAGGTGTGCAGGGGACCGGAGTATCCGATACCTTTGGATACGTCTTTGCCACACTGCATGAAATACCAGGAAGCTCTAGTTGTTAGAAACATGGACTGCAACCTCAGAGGTACTGACTTCCACTGTAAAAAATGTTAATTTCATCAAGATGTATTCCACAAGAGCCCATCTTTTTGCAACATTATATTTAGATATAGGCGTAGAGCATGATGCGCTTTTAACTTACCATGCCGACATCTTCAACAAGCTACATTCCTTAAACCTGGTAGACAATTTTCCATACAATGTACAGGTATACGTCTTCAAGAGGAAGCTGAATGTTTCGAAAAGGAGAACGGAAGCCAGTATTCCTGATGCATTTCCATTATTCGCAGATACCCTTGAGGAACAAAATACTGGCTTTGCAAACAAAGTCACAGATCACTTGACATCAATCAGTACCAGCGTGGAAACATACTCTCTTGAAAACAATTCCAACCTCAACGACTTTTGCAATAATATCCGATTCCCTGGCTGAACCAGATGGTTGCTCGGCATTTAATGATTGTTTCCAACCTGTTATGACCTGGTACAGCCCAAGAAAAGTGTGATTATTGCTAAGCACCCCAGGTTTATTGGCCAGAAGGCTGACGTAAATGCATTTGTAAGAAAAAGGTTCCTGAGAGCGTGCAGCTAATTTCATACAAATACTCACCCAGCATTGCCACCATGGAAACGGTGGGCTGTGCTCCGTGCAGTACCCCTCTTTTTCATTACCATGAGGCCCTGGGAGCTGGTGCAGAGCAACCCTGCAGCACCAAAAGGTAGTGGGAGCCAGGGAGAAGCGCATGTAGTGGGGAACGCAGAGGTGTGGGAGGGAAGAAGGCAGGCCAATGCGAGCAATGCTTTGGTCGTGAGATCCAGTCTGTGTTCTGAGCAACCTGATTGACTGCTGTACCTGCCCCGGGTGCCAATTGGCACTTCAGCCTTATTTAGAAGAGGGGCAAGACCAATCTTCCAATCGATATCCAAGAATAACTGATGGATCTTCAAAGCGAACCCATATTAGAAAGTCAAACAAGGCACAAAGAGCCAATAACGACGAATAAGGCAAATTCTACGGGATGGTGCTCATATTGCAAGGCTAATTGAGGGGATTGTTTATGGGGTGATTTTGGCTAAATCATTTAGCAGAGTTACTTACCCGCTTTGTCAAAGCGTGCAGTTAAAGCTGTGATGCCTCCCAGCTCCTTAAACAGCAGTGAAATTGGATTCTTAACATTTGAAGTCCTAAAGACCAAAAATCATTCCAAGCTGGAAGTGAAGGGAAACCAGATGGCAGCAGCCGCAAACAATCCAACCAAACATTGATAGGTTGAGCGCAGAAAGACAGAATCACCCATCATATTAATTCTGAAAGGTGACCCAGTAAAGCAATGTACATGTGACAGTTGTGCAATCGAATCCGTTGGTTGCTTAAGACATGCATCGGCTCTATGACTGACACAGGATCATGGGTAGTATATATGAATCCAGACATCATGCTCAGCACGCAGTTTTTGGAACAACATTACGTTTCTGAGATTTGCAATTGCATCCTGCCTGTTACATGAAGGCCTTGAGCTTTAAGCACTGCAAACACTGCAGGAGCAAGATGTCCATGTCTGACCAACAACAAGTGTCCCTCTGGTGCTAAGCAGGGTTTGGGTGGGGCATAATACTGATTCGTCTCCTGCCAGTCGATGCAGTTTGTGGCCCTTTAGGAGTGGTCTGCTAGATTGTTCACTGCCCTTCCCAACGGTCGGTCCACGACCAACTCTAGCTCCTCAGCCCATGATCTCCCCCTTCTAAGTGGCCTAAGAATCACAGAACAAACATGTTGATGGACCCTGAGGGAACACATTTTTCAGGGAAGCAGAAGGGGCGTTAGGCAGAAACCTGTGCAGTTCCCTTAGGGACCACTGCAAAAAGTTTAAGACCATAGGAGTAAGCAGTAAACCCAATTGGTAGCAGTCTGCACCACCCAGATTTACCTGGTAGCTGTGGCTGAGCAGTCAGACTTCTCTCAAGAAGAGTTAGGCAGTATACAGAGCATACACAATAAACCCCAAAAATCCAGCAAAGATGCTGGGGGACTCACTAGGTTTGGGAAATTATTCTTAACAGAGAATTCTCCCTAACACTCGCCCCCCCCCCCCAGACTAAGGGACAGGAGGATTTAATCCACTCCTGGATGAATCTCATACCTCTAGTCGATGACATACATCCTAGAGAGACAATCAGCATTTTGGTGGTGACACCCTAACCTGTATTCAATGGTAGAATCAAAGGTTTTCCTTTGTAAGCTATATGACCTACAAACCCTTTGAGGAACATCAGTCTTTTTAAAACTATAGGGGATCTGGTTGACCAGTCCCTCAGAAGTTGGTACAACTTCTGAAGCTGTGACAGGTTTTTTCAAGGGGTCCTTATAAAGGACTCCCTTAGATCTAGAGGGACCTCCAGAGGTCCTCACCACCTCTTTGTTGGGAGAAGGTTGGGTCTTAGGCCTCTTGGTTGGAGGGGGTGGAGATAAGCAAGGTACATGCTTCTCCTTCCTCTTAGATCTAACCTTACCTACTTTAGGAGCTTCACTCCCAATACTAGGATTTGGGTTGGGGTCTTCAGTAGAAGGTCCAACAGTCTGAAGGTTTTTGGCCTTAGACTTCTCTTTTCTGGTTTTCCACCAGCACTGAGAATTACCAGTTCTCTTAGGTTTAGTTAGGGGCCCAGTTGGTCTATCCACCTCTTCCTCAGAAGCAGGGGGAGTCACAGACTCTAAAACTGGGGGGACAATGATGGAGCTTGGTTGGGGCTCTCATTTCCCTAACATTTTAACCTGAAATTTGCCTGGGTCAGAGGTCAACTTACCAACACCAGGGCTTGTAGTGGGATTTACTGTAGAGGTTCCCACAGGCTTAGAGTGGTTCCTTAAGGTGGCCTCTCTAGCCAATTTGGTTTGGTTCTGGGTCTCCCTACTGGGAGGCCTGGGGGTACTGGATACTACTCCTAGAGTTCTTAGATCATTCCCAAACAGGACTCTCCCAGGCACCTCAGTCTGAAAACTGACAGGAGTCCTCACTTTCAGGTTATTACACTGAATGAGGGCTGGTAGAATTGCAACCATTTGGACAGGACCTCCAGACAATGTAGTGGGACCTTTGGGTGCCTAAGCAACATCCTCAGGCCTGAAAAAGCTTTCATCCACTACTGTTCTGCTGGCCCCAGAGTCTCGCCTGGCAGGAGTATCCTGGCCATTGACAAGAACACTGTCCATGTAATAAACTTTAGAGTTTTCTGGTATGGAGTCATACACACTCCTATTCTTTTTGCTAACCAGACCCATGGACTCTAATGATACAGTTGCTTGAAGATCCAAAGGTTCTTCAGCAAAGACTTCAAAGTGAGCACTAGCCATTTGGACTTCCTCCTCAGGAGTGAAGGCTAAGGAGACGGTGCTGATCCCTGTAGGTTCACCCTTACATTTTGGATCTCCTTTGATATGGTCAGTTGCCCCACAGAGATAGCATGTTCCAAATGCTCTCTGGAATGGGGGCTTCTGCTGACCTCTTTCCGGTTGGACACCAGAGGACTCACTAGCCCTATTAGGTTTACCTTGGGGCTTACCCTGGTTATTTTGTTGTTTGGGGCCCTCTTTGGGTTGGGAGGTATTAGAAGTCTCTTGGTTCCCTTTTGGTGGCTGCTTCCCCTCATTCTATTTCTGAGTTGCCCCAGAGTCCTTGTGAGTAGCCCGGTTGGCAACCCACAAGTCAGCAGCCTTAGCTAGCTTCCTGGAATCTAATTCCCTTGAATCAGCCAAGTGATGTCTGAGCTCAGGAGAGCAGGCATCATAAATTGACTCCAACATAACAAGATTCTTCATTCCCTCATAAGTGTTCACCCTGTAACCCTTAATCCATCCCTCTACGTTTTTCAAACTTTTACTCACCCAGGTAGCCCAAGAGGTACCATCATGCTTTTTGAGGGTCCTAAACCTCTTAAGGTACTGGGAAGGGGTCTTCCCAAATCTAGCTATTAAGGCTAGCTTCACACATTCATAATCCTTCTTATCCACCTCCCCCAACTCCATTACCACATCAGATGCAACAGGGGGGAGCCTAGAGAACAACCAAGGAAGTACCTCATTCCCTGAGATGTCCTGGAGCCCATGATTATACTCAAACATAGCCAACCAATCTAACACATCCAACTTAGGCTCATACATACCCACAATCTCTTTAGGCATCCAGGGTCTTTTGGGACTGGAACTCCTAGAGGATCCGGAGAGAGAAGCATTTTCAACAGACGATTTCTTCATCTCTAGCTCATGCTTGAGCTCCATTTCTCTGAGCCTTAGTTCTTGGTTTAATTCTTGGTGCCTTTGTTTGGCTTGAGCATTAAGTCTCTGAAACTCCAATTCAAGCTTCATTTTCTCTAGTTCAATACATTGAAGACCAAATGTGGGACTTGGCAAAGGTCCAGACGGTACAGCTGCCTCAAGATTATCAATACTTTGATCCATATCAATATCATCACTGTTATCTACATTTGCTGGGAGAGTAGGCTCCTCTGAACCACTACCCAGACTTTGGTTTGCTAACAATCTTTCTATTAGCTCCATTTTCTTGCCTTTAGTCAGGAGATTCGTATGCTTACAGAGAACTCTTAAACAATCAGCAGTTTTTGTAGCAAGGGACTCTTGACTAACTTTCCATAGTTGACAGGTTAGAAAAAAAACTTTTGAGTGCTAAGCTTTGTGGTTAGTTGCACTAAGGTACTTAAAAGCACACTAAAATGTATACTCAATACAAATCCCACCGCTGTACACCAGTGTTAGGCAGAAACCTTTGCAGTTCCCTTAGGGACCACTGCAAAAAGTTTAAGACCCCAGGAGTAAGCAGTAAACCCAATTGGTAGCAGTCTGCACCACCCAGAATTACCTGGTAGCTGTGGCTGAGCAGTCAGACTTCTCTCAAGAAGAGTTAGGCAGTATACAGAGCATACAACAACACGGCCAAAATACAGTAGAACAAGCAAACACTGACCAGAGCTCTGGTATTAAAAGTATATAATTATTTAACACACTTTATGGAAATACACTGGCACTAATATATCAAGCAAGTTCCAACACAGTCCCTATAAGTATATACACCTCCCTAGTTAATTATTCGACAAGTCTAGGTTAACACACCACTTATTAACAAAACAGAGGTGAGCGCGTAACCTTAGATGGCACTCCAATAATTTATTAAAAAGGGAGAGAAAAGGCAGAGCATGGGAATAACACAGTACCAACACTTTTAAGAACCCCCAGCAAGGCCGAAAAGGCAGGGTCTACTGTAGAGCCAAAGGTCATAGGCCAGGCCCACTCTTAGAGAGAGCAAGGCTGAATGTGCCCAAGATCACACAGTGGAAATGCACTCGAAGTCTTTGCAGAAAATGTCAAAAGAGGTTGGATCAGTTCAGAAAGATAAAGTTAGAAGGTTTGGAGGCCAACCCAGTTGGAAAGTCAAGGATTTACGGGACACCTTGGACAGTCCGTTGCAAGGGAGGCCAGGCGGGACACAGTACCTTAAATGGTGAGAACGTTCCAGCGGGGGCAGTTGTTCCTGGCAGTGGGTATGACCCTTTTATTTGCGGTCAGTGGTGAAGCGTGGCTACCCGACCGCCGGGGTGCTTGGCACGGGCGATTCGACCACGAGACGTCCTGGAAGGCGAAAAAGGTGAACTGGTTGGTCCCACCAGCTGAAAGGGAAGAAGACTCTCCTGGAAGAAGATCTCCTAAGTCGTTCGGGAAGTGGCGAGTTCTTTACAGCAGGGCTCCACCGGTGGTGTCGTCATTGTAAATGGCTCAGCTTCTCCCTTCTTCGGATTCTTTAGGTCCTGTGGCGACTTCTGAAGCTCCAGTCCCCAAAGCCCTGCTTTTATGCAGAAAAACCCCCATTCAACAGCCTAGATGTCACTCAAACATGCTAAGTGGTGAGCCGGGCAGCTCACCACTGGGCCAATCACACAAGAGTGCGACTTGAGTTGCCGAGGCAACTCAGTCCAGGGGGCCTAATCCCCCTCCCACACATCCTGTAGACCCCAGACAGAGTGGCACCATTTGGAGGGCTTCTGTGCAGAAGCCCGCCAAAAAGTGGAACAAAGGGCTCGACTTGGGTTAGGGTTTCAGAGGCGAACACAAACGCCATTTTAAAACCGAGTCCTGGCAAAAAGACCCAAACGGGGAATTAATATTAAATAATCCAGCGGTATCTTTAACATTGCACCAAAAAGTGGTGCGTTTAAAATCAATGGGAAAATCTCATAAGAAATATTCTGGTGGACTATTTCGCGTGGTATCCACTGCCACCAGCCAGAAACTAGACAAGGGGGGACTGGACAGTGCCCCCTTGGAAAACAGACCCAGGGACAATCGAATTACCCCTACCAGTACTTCCACAATATGATGGTTTGTACTGGTTCTGTTCACAATTTGAGACTAGTAAAGCCAATTATAGAAACTTTTATAATATTTACAAGCAGTTTTGCAGGGGATCACATTTAATACTACAATACTTCAGATGTCAGACCACCAACTATACACAGAAATATTTCAATGCTGTCAATCATGGGTGTCTTGTCACAAAAGTCTGTGATCCATTGTGGCCAAGTCGGAGCCATGACTCTGTCGGGTGGAACAGGGACCTCTCCTGGGGCAGCAGACTTATGAGAACACATGTCATAGCCAGTCCTGCCCCTGAGGTGGGGTGACAGAGTTTGGGGCGGAGGAAGCCAGGCTCCACTCACCCGAGTGCGCGTTGTATATGACAGCAGGCATTGCTGTCCCTTCCACAATGCGTGTCAGCTTCCCTTGCGACTAGAGCTCTGTTTGGTCTTTGGGTTTTTTTCAGAACCCAAACTCCGATAATATACATGGGTGCAACAAAGAAAACCTAAACTGGAACCAAAGGAATGGAATTAAGATCAGAAACGGGATGTACTGGGATGATTCTTGCCCAAAAGGGATGAGGCATGCAACACCTCACCCACCAACCGATAAGGATCCCAGTTGAATGGCGGGGCAACAGAAAATGAACTGAGAGAGTTAAGGGGCTGGGAGCATGCTAGACACATAAATCCTCGCCAAACCCAAGTAAAAAAAAAAACTCATCAGCGCATGGAGAAACCCACAAGGAAAACAAGCAGACTGAGCACATGACTGCCACCCTGAAAATGGGAGAGCCAAAAGGGGGCAGGACTAAAACCCTTTGTAAAGCCTTGAAAAGTCCCAACCCACAGAGGGACAGCTTAGCCAAAGATTGGCTAAGGGTTGCATATGACTACAGAGACCAGTAGGAGCCAGAGAGTGTTGTAAAGGGGTAGGCTGGGTGCCCAGTCAGCACAGAGGAGATTGAAAGGCGATTGAGATCAAATGAGCGGTGGCGGGTCAAAAGACCAATGCAGAGGAAATACTGTGGAGCGGAGTACGAAGAAGACAGTGACCGTGTTTTTTGAGAATACAGCAGAATACAGCTAAGGTATTGCGTGTGAATGGTACCAGTTATGTGTAGAGTAGCAGGGGTGTGTGAAAGGAGAGTCAAAGGGTGTGGGAGAGAGAGCATAGGTGGGAATTAGAGAAAGAGAGAGAATATAAGTGATAGGGTGTATAATAGAAGGATGTGTAGAGAGTGCAAGGTGGGGTAGTGGTCAGGGTGGCGTGAATCAGGAGGGGAAGGTAGTTGCAATTATGAGGGTGACAATTTGGGCCATTACCCCTCCGAAGGCCGAAATGTCCAACTTATTATATTTTTTAAGACCCCCCCCCTTACACCACATATATATGTGGGGGGTATGTGATATTATAGTAATATGGGGGGCCTGTGCATATCTATTTGGTGTAAAGGGGGTTAAATAAATATAAAATAAAAAAGGTCGGAATTTTCAGCCGTCGCAATTATGTGGGTCGCAATGATCACATAGATCTGTTGGAAGAGATATGAAGAGAAACTGTGATAAGGTCAGGACACAGACAAATAGGAGATTGAGAGTGGGGAGAAGAGAAGAAGTGGGGAGCGCAGAGAAAGTAGAAGAGATTGGAAGAGGAGCGAAAGGCAGACAGACTAAAGGGGAGGAGTGGATCTAGAGACAGAGGGGCATAGTAGGTTGACCTTGTATGGGGAGGACAGAGATGGATACAGGGGGGGAGAGAGGTGAAGAAACCCTGTTGAAATCAGTTTGCTGACAGAGGGGTGAAGATCACTTAAAAAATCATCCCTGAAGGAATGAAACACAAAAGGCCACAGCCTTTAGATTTCCCTCACAGAATAGAAAAGACCTGGATAGTAAGGGAAAGTACACGTTCGAATACGCTGTGTACATTCTGGGGGCTACGGACATCTAGGCAAGGGTGGAGGGAGTCATAGTGACCCCCTTAGTTAGCACCCTAAACCTACACCTTTTGTCTGTGGATTTTCGAGGCCAACTGTGACACCATACAACCAAGGGATGCACAGGAAACTATGAATATAGTTGTGCCACGCTACCCCTGAAGCAACACCTTAGAGACTTGCCACTACCAGATTTCAAAATATAAAAGGATTTGGAAGTGCTTCATTAAACTATTATGATACAAACATGTAGCCATAGTGCTTCACACAATCCCCCGCGCGCAGAGGCATGCTTATGGAACAACACTACTCTTGAGTACTTGTATGGAAGAGCTGTATCCCAGACAACAGCATCAGTTACATTTTTTTCAAGTAGGTCTGCAATGTGAGTTTTTCATCTATGGTAACCTTTTCTTTTAGCAATGCATAAGCATTGGTGTACAATTGTGATGCACAGCAATGAGATTCCTCAAGGAGTATGAACTGCTAGTTTAATAAGACATTTAGATTCCTCTTTGTCCCATGATCTAAACGTTTTGTATTTGCTTCCTGGTAACATTATGTCCCTGGCAACAATGATGCTTTAAAAGGCATTTTTGTGCATCCTGTTTAGCTCATAATAATTGAACTGTTTATACATGATGCCAAATCCTTTTAGGGTGGGTGCAGAAAAAATGCCATTTAGATTTTGCTTAAAACAGCTGTGAGAAGGTCACAATTTATATGTGTGAATTTCTTTGGGTATCCACTTATTTATCATTGCGTTGTTTAGCTTGTTTTAATTTCCAATTCTTATAGGGAGGTTTGCATTTGGACTAGCGATGCTCCAACACGCAGAATCAGCTATTTGTGGTAGTGCCTTTCTCTTAGGTTACTGAAACTGAATAATAGAGCAGAGGAGCCTTGTCTTTGATCATCTCTGTCGAAGCACATTCCTCTGCAATATGCACTTTATGTGGAAGGGCGGTAGAAGCAGCTTCAAGGGCCTGATCCGCCACACAGGCCACAAGTTTGACACCCCTGCCCAACAGCAGCCATGGTTTCAAAAGATAGTTACAGACGCCTCCCTGAAGGGTTAGGGTGCTCTACTGAATTACCTATAGCGAGCGGGTTATGGATCCCAACAAAGGCGAGATGTCACATCAATCTACTGGAGTTGCAGGCAATCAGCCTGGTCTTGGTAGTCCCCCTGCCCTTTGTACAAGGAAAGCGTGTCCTGACCTTGGCAGACAACACATGCTTTGCCATATCAAGTGGGATGGTGTGGAGTCACTTCGCCCCCTGTGCATATAGGTGATTCAGAGGTGGTTCCAGGTCCTAGAAAACTGTGTTGGCAGCCCATCTTGCCAGGACACACAAAGTAGTGGTATATGCCTTGTACAGGCAAGGTTTGGTCTTTTATGGGGGGGAGCTTTGCCATGAGGTTTTGAATCTTCAGTCTCCAGCATCAACAGGAAGTGTGAGGTGTTCTGCTCCAGGTAATTGCCTCTGAGACAGGCTTTGGGGGGACACATTGCTTGTGAAGCACAACTTTTTCCTCCTTTATGTGTTCCCACGGATCCCTGTCATCCTACTCCTCACGAGGCTGCTGAGGTTTGGGTCCACCCGGATTTCGATTCTCGACATCTGTCCTCCTTTGTGCCCTCCAATGAGGGTGGACCTCCTCTCCCAGTCTGGGGATGGGGGACTCCACCCGAATCACGGCCTCAACCTTCATGAATAGCTGTTGAGAGGCTGAGGTAGGAGTGGGGTATATGCGGGGACATCCTGGATGTCTGCAAGGAATCCTGCCACTAAGTCCCTTGATGACTGCAGGTGGTGAAGGTTTGTGGCCAGGTGCCAGGTTAGGGATCTGTATCCATTTGTGTGCCAGACTGCCTGGGTTCTGGATTTTCTGCTTTCTATGTCTGATCTGGATCGCATAGTTAACTCTTTAAAAGAGAATGTGGTCACCCTTTCAGTCTTCAAGAGGTCCCCTTGATCAGCTCTTGGCTTTTTATTTTCCAATCCAGCTATTCGAAAGGCCCAACACATACATTTCACCCACACCAGTCTATTTGTCCAGTGGGGGGAGGGTGGGGGTTTAAATCTGGTTTTGAACCTCCTCCTAGTGACTCTGTTTGAACCTTAACTTATTATTTATTTAATGTGTTATAGTTTACACATAAAACTTGACACATGTATAATACATCTCATAAATATCATACTTAACATCATACTCATAGTATCAAGTGCAAAACAATAGATTAGACAGGGAGCGTGGCGAAGCAGCCATGCAGTAGAGACGCTTTCTCTTACAGCTCCCGTTGATCCGCTAAGATCCTGGTCTGTAATTATGGTCCCAGCGCGCGCAGGCCCTTGAATAAGACTTTGTCGGATGGAAGAAGGTGGCGGGTACAATCGTGTGCAAACATATAGCTGGCAGACAATACAGGCGAGAAGAACGAGCGCACAAAGTTTGAGACCCTGTCGGAGTAGTACAGGACAAAATGGCGCCCCCCAAACAATAGCCTGGCAAGTAAATACCATCACGGCACAAGGCCTTGGCAGAGCGTCACCTGGATTTCAGTTGCTGTTTTAACGCTGCAAGTGGTTCCTACTACGGTCCAGCTCAGGCAGGCGGGGGCTTGACTACACATTAATCGACTGACTGCTACGGAATGGGCTGCTGCATTATATCACTGTGAACAAAGGAACCAGGAGGCGGTTCCCGTTGTGGTCTGACTTGAGCAGGCTTGGATCACACTGTGGTCCGGCTCAGGCATACAGGGACTTGACTATGCATGAATCGCCCGCTACGTAACGAGCTGCTACATTATAACAATGCAAACAAAGGAACTGGTAGCAGGTTCCCGTTGAGGTCCGGCTTGAGCAGGCGTGTGTTCTATTGCACACGTAGCGACCGCTAAGGAGCTAGCAACAGCATTGCGCCAAGGTAGACAAAAGATCCAACAGTCGGGTGCAGAACGGGACACACACTAGAAGCAGCTGGCGACCCTGCAAAGTCCCACATATGTAATGTCGGATGGGATATAAGTGACGGGAACCTTAAGGACATGCTGCTGGAGGTACAACAGGAGCAATAACGATTACCATGGAGTGCCGTGCAGCTGCAGAAATAAACTGTGAAGGAGGAATCGCTGATCAACGCCAGCCCCCGTATAGCAGTTACGGAGCTGCATGCACATGAAAGGCAGCAGCCGGCTGGAGAGGCATATGTGGGACGAATGGAAGCAGCAGCCAGCCAGGGACAGTCATGCGCGGGCAAATTACTAACATTTGGGTTCATGTCACCAAGGCACCCTGAGGAGCACAGCGCAATTGGCCGGTTAAGCAAGTACGGCCCAGAAGTGGGGCCACACAGGGGCCACGTGCTTCAATATAAAAAAGTGCCCCACAACGGTCTGACAAGCAGGCAAACATGAGGCACAGATCAGCTCCATCCCGGATAGACCACTCCAGCAAACTGTGAAGAATAGCAAAGGACAACCAGCCTCCCCTGCTACACCAGGTGCACAACCTAGCGGTCGCGTCTGTAACATAGTGTGTATGTACACACCTGCAGTAGACAATTTGGCAGTAGGACTATCAGGTGCTAGCAGAATGTCGCATAGCCCTCAGTGGACATGAGAGGACTACTAAGGGCAAGATTGGGAGTCATTAGCTCAAAAGGACATATAAGCACATGGGAGGCCATGAGCATGCAAAAACCCATCAGCAGGTTGCTAACCTGCCTTGAGCACATCACACCAAGCAACAATTGAGGTATAATATCCGGGGTTGTGATTGGCCGCCTGCTGCAGGGCCACCTTCACGCTACCATTCCAGTGCACAGAGATGGCGACACCGAATGGTGGTAAGCAATAGAGGTATCTGTGAGTCAATATTTCTACTTGAATGCACAGTGGACAACCCCCGCCCAATGCCTGTTGCCGACAAGTGGAAGGAATTGGCGAACAGGGCGCAATAAGGGCGACACTGGGAAGGTAGTCATGGCATCCAAGTCCCAGAGAAGAAAGTCCAAGCAACCGACACTAGTTATCTTCACCAAACCCACAAATCTGTCAGAGAATACTAGGCCGGAACCTCGTCTCCACAGAGGGAACCAACTCATATGAAAGGAGACCAGCAGCTTCAGGAGGCCATTGAGGCTTTCAAGATTGCACTGGAATCCAAAATGGATGCCATTAGCCTGGATGTAAACCTCCTGCGTCAAGATGTTCGGTCACTTGCAGAACGGACAGGTACTCTCAAAAAGGAGGTAGCGATGAACGCCGCCAGCCTGAAGGACACCTCCAGAGAAGTAGCAATACTACAGCAGCAAGTGCAGAACCTAGAAGGAAGAGTTGAAGATGCAGAAGCGCGTGCCAGACACAAGAACATACAAATTATCGGACTTCCAGAAGGAGAACAGGGCACCAACCCCACTCATTTTATTGAAAACACTACAAGAAATTGGCCCAGATACTTTTACCCTGGGCTTCACAGTTGAGGGGGGCACACAGGTCCCTTGCAAAAAGACTGTCACCAGGTGCCCTGCCGCAACCAATTATAGCCTGTATTGTGAACTATAAAGATAGAGAAAATCCTTGAACGCTTCTGGTAAGGCAGCACGATACAACGGGCATCTGCCATTATTACTGTATACCCGGATTACACTCTGCAGGTACAACGTCCGAGGATGCACTTTACATCGGTCAAGAGAAGAATACGAGCAGGGAACTTATTTATGCTACTATATTTGGCGAAGTTGAAAGTAATACACAAAGGCAGAATTATCTTATTCGATACCCCCCCGATGACAGGCATAAATGAATGGACACAGAAAACTTGCCAACCGAAGCAGACAATCGACAACTATAGAGGGAGACACTAGCTGAGAAGTATGCGTGGGATCAGTTAAGAAGCAGCCAAACGAGGATGACAGATGGCAATGAGGGTCGCCCTTTTACTAACATACTCGGGCATTAACATTTTTGTACACCACGGGAGCTAACAGGGGATCCAATTTGGGAGTGCACTGTGGAGAAGCGTCCTGCTCCTATGAGTGGATTTGTCCAAGGATACCAGTTGTTGAGTATCCACCTGCTGCACTCCTAGCACGGATAAACAACAAGGCAGGAGTGAGAAGCAGGAATGCCAGAGCACAAAGTATTGAGCTGGGCAATTGTTGAGGAGGGCGAGAGCAGGGGAGTTGGGGGTGTTAGATTATAGTACCACACACATAATGTATAATATGTGCACCGGACTGTCAAGATATGTTACAACACTAACCTGGGGTGGGGGACATTAAAATTGCCTCGGGAATGTTAGAGGGCTAAATAGTTAAATTAAACAAAATAGCAGTATGCAATATTTGAGACGCCAGAAAATCGATATAGCACTTCTCCAATAAACACAACTAACATAAGACAAACAACTTTAGTAAGAAAATAAATGGTGTGGGAGGACCCTGGGCTCATCATACTCCGCATTTGCAAGAGGGGTCTGGATATGGGTGGCGCCGGCAGTTCTGTTTAAAGTAATTAAGACCTATAAAGATGTAGAGGGCAGAATGATCATAGTACAGGGTCTGGTGAAACGGAGGGAGCTTTGCATCGTCAATAAATATGCACCAAATCATGATACAGAAGCCTACTTTCGTTTGCTGTACCCCCAACTGGCCAAGTATAGAGATGGCACGCTGCTACGGGGTGGTGACTTTAATTGCACGTTGAGCCCTGAACTGAATAGATCGGATGCCAAACTGATTCATCCTGGCCCGGTGGCCAAAGCCTTAAATACATTGCTGCGAACATTTACATTGTCAGATGTATGGCGAGCCCTGCACCGCAGGCCCAGGGATATTCTCATTACACCGCCCCCAAAGATCTATACAACAGACTGGACTATTTCTTTACAGGAGAGGAGACACTAGGTGAGTTTAGAATGGCAGAATACAAGGCATGCGTATTATCAGATCATGCCCCCCCTAGTGGTCACTTGGCAGTATTCCCCCCCCCACCCCCCCAAGGGCACGCATCCCGACTTGGAAACGCTGAAGCAAATCCCTCAGAGATTCAGTATTTTGGGATGGCTTAAGGGAGGGGGTTAGGAACTACTTCAGAAACAATACTGGGAATGAAAGTTTGGCTGGCACACTGTAGGAAGCATTCAAAGTTGTGATTGGAGGGACAGCGATAGCTACAGTTAGGGGAACACAAGCCACAATAGAGAAGGATTTAGACAAGGCGGAGGCCAAGCTAGAGGCTATGGACGGCACGGAAGATACGACCATAGAGCAAGCCCAAGAAGTGGCCCGACTACAGCAGGAATATTTGGATCATTGGGTTAGATTAGGCAACATGAATTATAGGAAATGCATGGAATAGAAAGGAAAGGCAACATGCAGAAAAAGAGGTAAGCCGGGACGCCTGTAGGCCTTTAAAAGAGTGGGTTTAAGCAGGATATAATACGGCAGGTTCCGGGGTGTAGCGGAGAGGCCTGCACAACGCAAGAAAGTATAAACAAACATTTTTCGATTATTATAGGGAGCTATATGCAGAGACATCAACATCACAACCGTCGGAGATTGACGAGGCACAGATAGATCTCCCCAAATTAGATGCAGAGTCAGTGAGCAGGCTGGAGGCACCTATAACTATGGAGGAGCTAGAATCCACCAAACAAGGGTTGCCGACTGGTAAAGCTTCAGGAGAAGATGGATTGCCCAGCGAATTCTACAAGGAATTCATGACAGATGTTGTGTCCCCTTTGCTGGAAATGTTAAACGAAGCGCTTGATAAGGGCAGATCACCTATGTTGCTGAGAAAATCTATTATCGCCCCATTGCTGAAGCCCAACAAGCTGGACAATGATTGTGGATCATAAAGACCCTTATTGTTGCTTAATCAAGACAGGAAGATGCTTACGGCCTAATGGCCAATAGACTCAAGCCAGAAATATCTTAACTCATAAATCCCAAACAGTCTGGAAACGTTCCACATAGAAATATTACGTATAACCTCAGGAGGTTACACCATATCATCGACCATACTCAGGCCAGTACACACCACTATGCGGTTGCTTCACTTGAAGCGGTTAAAGCATTTGACTTGGTCAGGTGACCATGGTTGCTAGCAGCACTGAAGGACTTTGGCATGGGACCAACAGACAAAGTGGCTACGGCTATTGTACAATAGTCCAACTGCTAGGGTTAAAACAGGCAATTAAATAGTCCAACTGCTAGGGTTAAAACAGGTAATTAAATCTCAGACCAATGGCAGTTGAGGAAAGGCACCAGCCAGGGATGTACATGGTCTCCTATGCTATTCAAACTAGCCTCAGAGCCTCTAGCAATATGCCTTTGTAAGGAATATCAGGACGCAGGCATAGCTATACGTGGCAGTAATCATTTAATTTCCCTGTATGCCGATGATATGCTCTTATACTTACAGCACCCAGAAACAAATGTTCAGTATATCCTAGATGTGTTAGAGCGTTACGCAACCCTATCGGGCATCTCGATTAATGCACAGAAATCATGCTTGTTCCCTTTAGCAGGGTACAGGGGAAAACGACGAGACATATTGCCAACACTGCCGATTCATTGGTAGATGGCCACATTCAGATATATGGGGGTGGATATCTTTCATGATCCTAAAACGTAACACCTACAAAACCCAGCGAAAGCGGTAGACAAAATAGAGAAATCCATGGCGTTCTGGCTGAAATTGCCGCTCTCGTTGAGGGGAAGAATGGCGCTGTTGAAGATGGTGGTGCTCCCGAGGCTCCTCCATTTCCTCACCAACGTTCCATACAGTATACCTTAAGGCTTCTTCAATAGACTAGACACTATATGACGTAGTTTCCTATGGCACAACTCGAGATGATGTATGGCCCTGTCAAAATTGCAAAAGCCGTATGAACAGGGTGGTATTAAAGCCCCTCACTTCGAAGCTTATTGTATGGCGTGCCACCCACAATTTGTTACGAATTGGCCGTCAGACGAGAAGTCCCAGGACACCTTGTTACTTCAGCCACTATGTACCCCATTCTTCTTGAAAGAGATGATATGGACCGCTATGTCATGCACCCCTGACCCACTGCTGCTTTTGAGGCTTGGTAGAACGACTTTGCATAGAGCTTGTCGCTTTCTAGATAGTCGCCTTACTCCCCCCAGGTACCACTAGCGACGCTGAAAGAAGAAGATCCACAATTCAGATTGAAGGTGAGGAAGTATTGGGAGCCAATGGGTGTGACGACGGTGCGTGACCTATTACGGGAGGGAAAACCGATGGACTTTGATACACTCACCTCTGAAACAGGTATACACGCAGGACAATACATTACACACGTTGCACTCCTTAAGAGAGTGCAGAGTAGATGGCCTGTCACTGATGGGACTTTACAGGAAGATGAGATCATAGAAACATTGTATGATATTTCGGAGGGGGGGGACACACGAAGTGTCAAGGATATACGAGCAATTGATGTCACTGCCAGGGGATTTGCTGGTACAGACCAGGCGCAGCTTGGAAGTAGACTCCCAGGAGGAACTGACAGATGCAGCCTGGAGTAGAGCATTAGCGTATCATAAAAAGATTTCCAGAAATGCAAAGCTTCAGTTGATCCAATTGTATGTCACCTATACGGCGTAGCGGACTCCAAAAAAGGTCACCAAATTCAGCAGACCAGCAGAACAGGCCTGCCCAAAATGTGGAATGATTGATGCAGATCTGGTGCACATGTGTTGGGCTTGCACAAAGATCAGGCAATTTTGGGAGGAGATAGCTCAGGCCTTGGCCACTATGGGTATTACATTACACACTGGTTCACCTGCAGCTTGCATGCTAGGCATTTCTGCGCATCCCTCTGTATGGCAAGAGGCAGCCGTCGAGGCCAGGATGAACAAAATGTGTCCTTAGATTCCAGGAAGCATATGGTACAAGATGTGCTGGCATCAACGCACAGTGCAGCCCGAATGGTTAGAGATTCCCTGTGAAAGTAAGCAGACTAATGCCAATGGTCTTGGTTTGGGACAGCCGGATGTAATGCGGTATAATAACGTATGTGGAATAGGATGGGAGTTGGGTGGGGTGGGGGGGATGAGGGGAGTAGGTCAGACAGACACTATTGGCTGTACATTGTCATGTAACATTTATTGAAGTCTGTAAGTTATATTATTGTTAATAAACCAATAAAAATGATGTTTGTTAAAAAAAACAATTGATTAGACATGTTAAACTAATCATGCAGATTATACAGGTTAGCACCAAATTGCTTTAATGAGATTAGACTAAATTAAACAGATCAAACAGATTTACATAATCACAGTTCCATAGCAATTTGGGACTTTAAGCCTCCAAAAGCGGTAAAAATTATAAATCAATTCATTTCATTTAATTCATTCAATCGATTAAATAATTGCATGTCAGGTAGGACCACGCAAAGACCAGACCACTTGTTTTTCACTCTTGGGCCTCGTTGGCATGTGTGGGAGTTAATAGCTTAGCTACAGCCTTCTAAACTATATATAATGCTATATGATGCCCCCTGTTAGTATTAATGCAGCACTTCCAAAGAAGAGGGTCATGGATAGACTCTAGGTGGTGCAAGTATTTGCCCAGGTGGCTCATTTGTACAGTACCCATAATTGGGCATTCTGTCATAACGTGTTTGACTAATTCCCTCTTTGCTTTGTTACAGCAGAGACGACAGAACCAGGCCTGTTCACTCAACAGCGAGGGACCTATAACACTCAAGACGGGCAGGCGATTTATGGGCAACAAAAGAATAAATCGACAGAGGTCTGCGGAAGGGCATATGTCCAAGTAGGACTGGGCCTTCTGATATGTATATAACATGTCAAGCACAAAGGAATCACTTTTTTAATGTACTTAAGTGGGAGAAGTATTAATTCCAGTCCCACAGCTCCAGACGTTTTACGAATTAATACCCAAGATCATGGAAATCATCCCCCCAATTGGGAGTCCACCCTATGTCGTGGAATAGGACTTATATACCTTTTGAGGCTAGACTTTGCTTCCAGCCTGCACTCGGCTCTGAAACAAAGGGTTGGTGGGCCCACAGAACATTTTAATGTATATAGTCGCTCTTTGTTTCAGGACCATAGCCTTAAGGGACATTATCCCAAGTTCTAGGCGGAATATCGCCATGTGGACACAATTAGGCAAACCCAAAAGCAGGCATTGTAGGTACAGTTGTCTGATTCCCACAAGCGTGTAGCCACCCCTTCCTTTGTTAATTTGTGCAATTAACGAAGTAAGCTGGGTAGCCTTCCTGGTACGCACTTCTACACAGGTTTTGTAACCAGATCTAGCATCAAATTCCACTCCCAAATATTTATACTGGGCTGTGTAGGAGAATTCGATATCCTGAACAAAAAGTTTCGGCCTGACAACATGCTTGGTGGTAAATAGCATAAGCTTGGTCTTATGCCTGTTAATAGATCATTCGCAAATGCCAGTACCGTGTAATGTGTCTTGTCAATTTTAGGGGGACATCCAGTGCTACGGGACAGGAATAGTGTAAGATCTGAGACATACCGGTTGTATAAAAAGGGGGCTGGGACACAGACCTTTCTGACCCCATTACACTGGGCTATTGGGACAGTCATGGATCCCTGAGCATCGAGTCTTAGAGATACTGTGTTATTCTTATGGAATAATTTGATATAGTAGAGAATGCTCTGCGGGCAGCCCAGGAGTTTGACCTTATGCCACAATAGTTCCCTGTTGACTGTGTCAAATGCTGATTTGAAGTTTATGAAAAAGCCATATCATAGGGGTGCGTTTTTACCATGGGTTCGTTCAACCAGGAAGTCCAAAAGTAGTATATTATGAGAGGTGGAATAGTCAGGCCGGAATCCACTCTGGTAACTACCCAAGATGCCCTTGTGTTCCACCCACCTCTGAAGCTCCTTCAAAAGAAAAGAAGCAAATAGCTTACCTGTGCAATCTAACATTGACAACAGACGGTAATTACCCTTTGCTCCAGGTCATCCCTTTTTTAAGACCAGAATGAGTATGTCAGTTTGCCAGGAGGCAAGTATCTTTCCTTCTTCTAATACCTTATTGTGTAAGATCTTAAGCAATGAGCACCAGAATTTAGGATTATGCCTCATGACCACATTGGCCAAGGCATCTGGCTCAGAAGCCTGAGATGATTTTAGCATCTTGATTTTTCGTCTATATCTAGGGACTAGTCGGAGGGTTTGATGTCAATCTGCGGTGGCAAGGATGTTACGTTTGGTCAGGAAGTCCGCTCATGCATGCCCGTTGATAGGATTTATCATACGTTACTTCTTGCACCCTTTAGCCTCCCCAGTAGGGTCCAGATACTACGGTAATCTCCACTACAGAGGGCTGCCATCATGCGTTGCTGGTTGTTTCTGTTGGAGCTGCACCACCAACGTAGCCAGTTACGGTAAGTATTTTTAAGAAGTTTGCGTTTCATGTCTTGGATTGTTTTGTCATATATGAGGTGAGGTTTAAGTTCTCTGCTAGTCAGGAGCATATTTGTGGTCGCATGTAGGCCGGCAAACGAGGTGATCCACCGCTCAATGTCCTCCATGTCATAGAAGGCTTTGAGATAAAGATGGTCCATGTGCAAGGTGGCATGTCTAGCTCTTAGTATATTATTTTACGACCATTTGATGCTGCAGCTAGATGCATGGTTAGTTTCCAAGTACCCCATGACCTGAGCTACTGCCGACGGTGAGGGGTCCCTTAACTTAAGGATTAGAGCTTCATGATCACTCCAGGTGTTGGAGCTAACACGTAGCTCCGTAACCCTCGAGGCTGCTTCCCCGTTGGCAGATAGATAATCTAAGGTTGAACGTGCACTTCCCTTTTCCAGGTATAGTCACCTGGGATGTCACCTTTGGTACGCCCATTCAAGATTCCAAGGTCCCAGCTATGCAGGAACCTCAACCAACATAACCCCTCATAGTCAAGAGACATTCTGCTTCATGATGCTTTTAGGTAGTAGTATGTCCATTACCAATGAGCCTTCAACCTCAGCACAGCAGCAATCAAGGTCCTCCCTATTATGATACAATCCCCCCCTGACCACCATCCCAATTCATAAGGCGATCATGCAACTCCTCCTGGAGCTGCTCTCTCCGTTTTGCCCCAGGGGATTATATACATTAACCAGCAGCAGCTCGTTGCAAATATCATTTACAATGGTGGTTGCCTCAACTGCTAATAAGAGATTGTGTTGTGCAGATGAGATTTTATGGGAGTTAAGGCTGTGGATCACCCCCGTGACTAAGCCCCCATAAGGGTCTACCCCTAATTCCCTAATTTGCAAATGCTTGATGGATGGTGTAGCCATCAACCAATATAGGAGAGGTTAGCCATGTTCCCGAAGAAGAAAGAATGTAAGTTGTGTTATATGGGACAAGGAACCTGAGGGTGATAGGAGATGCACAAAGCCCCGCGTTTTCCAGGACATAAGCAACCATTCTCATTGTTTGCTCATAGCCACTGGCAAGGAGTCGGCCAGCCATTTCAGCATTGTTTGGTTGTCTGATAGCTGAACCTTGTCTTTTGCTGGGAGCTGGGCAACTGCTGCTGTGGAGGTGTTGCCAATACCCAAGGGAACTGGTAAAGTTGGATCCACATAGTCCACCTTGGCGTCCAGCTCTACCCCCCAGCAAGAAGCTGTGCACGAAATTTGCGCGTATCTGTGTGTTTACAATGCACCGCCAAGACATTAGGGTTAGTGCCCTTTAAGGGCTCAAAGAACCCAAAATCCTCTCACACTAGCACACATAGTTGAGGTACAAGGTGGAGACGAGCCAGAAATGCAGTTTGGGATAGCTGTTTGTCATGAGATTTTAGGTTGGTGTTCTTGATCATGAACACCTTACTCTGCGGAATTGTTTCCATGCATGTATACCTTTCCGGACACGTGCCCTTCCTTGAGGTAGGACTACGTTCCAATGTCCTTTTTGGTACGTTGGGAGTGGAATTGTTATCAGGGGCCTTCGCAACAGGCTGTGATGCAATGGAGTGGCTTATGTCATGATGTTACAATAAAGTATGTGCCATGTCTGCAGACTTGTATGCAATGACCCAGCTTGTTAAATTGCCCAGGCTCTTGGCCTGCCGTTTTTTGCTGCGTGTGACCTTTTTCCGTGCTTTTTTTGATTTCTTGGCAGGAATGTCAGTCGCTGGCAGTGAGGCAGCTATTTCACAAGGAACCCTACGGACCGCCATCCATCTTGCTAAGCGGCGTTGCTTTTGCGAGAAGAACATTTCTGAGGTGTCTGAAATGTCTGCACTTGCGATAGGTGTAGGGGCTAATACCTGCTCCTTTTGTGCCCTGGGTGAAAGTAGCTTTGCTGGTTGTGTCTATTCCGTGATGGTCTGCTGGTTAGCCACATGGGAGGGCGGCTGTACGTTTTTGTGTATTCCACTGCAAAGTTTTAGAAGAATTTTCATGGCAAACTGAATTGAGGCCATAAAGGACTGTAGTTCCGCACAGGCTGCCTCGGCCATGATCGAGGCCTCTGCATATGCCGAGGCCTCGATTTGCACCGCCCCAGAAGAATCAATGACAAGGTTGAGGAAGGAGGACAAGCGGGCCCGGGCCATACAGGGAACTGGACGCAGCCCTAATAACCTGGGCATTCACTATCAGTGCCCCCCAAACCCCTGTCGATGGCTGTTTCTCTGTCGCTGCTGCCATGTGTTGCTGGATGGTATGACAGGTCCAGAAGGGAGTTATTGTCAATATCCCCAAAATACAGAGAATCATGGGATATCCCCCCCCCCGTGTGTGTCCTTCCGTCGCTTCCTGCACCGCCTGCAGAATAGGAGGCGCCTTTACCTGCTACGCTTCCCTTCTCTGTCCCGTTAGCTAAAGCCTGAGTTGGTTCCTCAGTCCAAGCACACCCCCCACCACACACCTTTAAGTTGTGGCATTTTCTTTTTTCATTTTGCTAGGCTAAGGCTTAACGGACCAATACAAGAGGGGGTGGAGGGCATAGAGTACTGGAGACAGCAAACTGTTGTGGCTTCCCACAGCAGAAATCAGATCAGAACGCACGCAGCTTAAAACGCTTACTGTGGGTTTATCAGCTGTGTCAAACGGATAAGAGTATTCGTAATTGAGGAGCGAGCCGGAGACTCCTGGACTTCCCCGGCACACCACGGACCACAAATGACCACTCCTGCACAACTCCGCTGGCGACTTTATGCGAAAGGCTGGCAGGCTGTTCACAGGGCTCCTTCTCTGATATACAGCAAACAAATACCAAGGTCGCCACCAATGGCCACTCCTGCACCATTCTGCTCCACTTTGAACCTTTACAATCCTGTCCTCTGAAACTACTTACCTTTAAAGTAATTTTCCTGATCACCATCACTTCATCTACGTGGGGAGCGAGCTTCAGGCTCTGCCAGTTATGCCTCTGTACCACCTCTTTTCTAAGGAAAAGATTATGTTGAAGGTGAGACCCACCGCTCTGGCCAATTTTGGGCAGAATTACATTTAAAACAATCAGTTTCATTTAAGATAGAAGCAGACAGGTCCCTTTTTTGAATTAAATGTACATCGAAGCAACTGTACCTCCAAAAATGTGACTGATATGTCACTTTTGGCAGGCCGGTAGAACAACAGCCTATCACTGGGTTTCCATGAAACAAAGTAAAACAGTTTCATTACACTTAAAGCAAACTTAACAATGTGACAGGATGATGGCAAAACTCATAAAACGTGAGAAAATCACCATGCCTCAAAGTGTCCGGTGATAGTGTCTTCAGGTGTCAGGATGTACTGAGAGGGAAGACCCAGTTTCTCTCTAGCAATGGGTCAACAGAATAGGGACCTCCCTTCTTTCTCCAAAGGAGGCCCGCCACACAAATGCTGTCTCAGAAAATTCAAAACCAAAACCATGTAAAGCAGGTGTCGGCTGCAAAGCAAAGTGCTCCAAAAGCTCCTCCAAATCCCAACCTAAATAAAGGTGCAAATCGAAAGGTTGCCTCCTCAAGGAGGATGTTATCGTTGCTCCCAGTGTTGGGCCACTTGGATTCATCAGGTCCTTTGACCCTTGTTTTGGAGAGTAGATTTTCTCCAGCTGTTGAACCACAGCTCTCAGCAGCCACATGCTTAGGGGCTTTTCTACGCACCGTATCCTAGGAGGTTTCTTGGAGGCCATTCCCTTTGCAAGCTGGCAATGCCCTTCTTCCAGGCTGGACTCGAAGTTGGCACTTCCAGGTGGGTCTGGTGCTCCCTGGACCGGTCTCGCAGTGAAGTGTTGCCCTACTCTCATTCTCACCTCCACCCCACCTCCAGGTTTCTCCCTGGGCCCTTTTTCCGCCATGACTACTCCTGGGCTGTTTTTTCTATCCCTGGCATAGTCGTAATGTCTCGTTCCTCAACCCACCTCTGTACTCTCACCTCACGCAATGTGGTCCTTCGCTACCCCTATCCTCGCTACCTAAGTGAGTGCCCTCTCAATCTCTCCTCAGCTTAACTTGGTCTGCCTTTCTCCCCCATATCCGGCTGTTGAAGTCCATTCTCTCTCCTGATGTCATTGCTTTCCTTCCCCCAGCCAACCATACTTTTTCCTCTGCGGTTAACTCTCCTTCGCACCATGATATTCTTGTTTGCTCAAAGTATTCTTATTTCTTGTTTCCACACCAAACTTCTCCTCGAACATCTTGACTCGCCTCATGTCCATAAGACAAATCTCCAATTAGGTTTCCTTCCCCATATTCGATCTCTAAGATGACTTCAATCTCTCCCTCGTCCTTTTCCAGGTTTGTATCTCCCTCCTTCCTCTGTCCAATACCATCCTCCTCCTTTCTCCAACAGAACACTTTCCACCAAAGTCGCTTCAAAATGGGGACTCGCCTGTACAATATTCCTCTCCTCTTCCTTCCAGATGGTACTCTCATTGACCCTCTAAGGTGGTACCCCCACTCTCTCTGTTCCCAAATAATCTCTCTCTTGCTTCCTAAAAAGCCATAACAATCCTCCTCCATACAATGAGTACCCCCTCCTCTAACATCTCAAGCCCCTTTTCTAAACAAATTGTTCCCTCCTTTTTACTACACACTAGTCATCTCTCCTCCTGGATGGCCTCTATCATTGCAAATTCCTGAGACAATATCCCGTCTTCTAAAAGACTTTTATTGGAAAGTATGCATTTTGTTTGTGCATTTTTGGTTGAATCAACCAATTAGATATACATGTATATGTATGTAGGGGAGTAGGGGTGTGTGGGTGGGTGTTGGGAGGGTGGGTGCGTGCATGGGGTAGGGAGGGTTGGGGGGATGGAGGAAACCCTCCACAATAAAAGGGTCTAATTCAGGTTGAGCAAAGGTGCACAAACAAAATACAGACTTTCAAATAAAATCTTTCAAAATAAATGGAACATCTAGGACAGGGTCTCCTGGACAGGGGTCACCCAGGCTCTGCTGCTATCCTCCTTCCAGCTCTCCTAAGGCCCGACACTGTACGGAGCTAGCTGTCATTTAATGCCCATTTCCTCCTCCCGTTGGGTGGCACTTGGGATTTTGGCCTGCACTTGTATTGTGCGGGCTGAGCTGTTCTCTGGTTCGGCCATGTTGTTAGGCTCACCTTGTATCCACAGGGATGCCACCCAGCCAGTTGGTCGCTGGTATCCTCAGTGATTCCCTGGTATGGTTCTCGGTGGAAGTTCCGCCTGGAAATACAGGAGGACTGTGTTTAGGACTGGCCGACCAAGGTAAGTTTCCCCCCCCCACCTCCCGTATGACTTCAGCCCCTCTGGGCCCTCTTCTTACATTGTTGTAGAAGTTGGTGTGCTCTCCGTCCTGCTTTCTGGGCAGGGGTGCGTTGTCTTTCGTGGGCGTGTGCGGTCCAGTTACTTCACTGACAGCGGCCCAAGTAATGTCTTTCAGGTAGGTCTTATTGCTGTTTTTTGAATTGTTATTCTTGCATGCCTTTCTCTGTTTGGTAATGTCTCTTTTTATCTCCCTTAGATGTGCGGAGCCTCCGCGTGGCGAACTGGCTAAGCTGGGCCCCGCCGGTAAATGATGGCGCACAATAAGCGCTATGATGCGGCAAGCACCTTGCGCAGCGCTGCAATGTCTTGTCTTCGCTGACCTGTGTTTTTTCCCTTTTTCATAGGTCGCGCTGTGCTCCCAGCGCGTGTGGATTCCCAGAGCGATGCCAGCTGAAAGGCGATCAGCCAGTTAAGTCTTTTAAGCAATTTATGGTTGAAATGTCTCTAATACCTCCTTTAATGATGTCTTTTCTTCCTTTTTCAGGTCCTTTGGTCCGGGCGTAGGGCAGATCCAACAAAGCTACCCAGGAGCTGCAAGCAGTGAAGGATGGAGATCGCGGTTAAGATGCTGCTGCTAACGATGTTCTTTTGTATTTCTGCAGGTTCTGATTTCCCAGGCTGTAAGTAAGCTGGACATGGTGAGCATCACGTTGCTAGCTGCAAAGTAACGCGAAGCGTGTTGTCTTGTTCGGGTGTGGTTTAAATAGCTTCTGCATAGTAGTCCAGGTAAAGGAGTCCCTAGGCCACCACACCCAAAACACTATACCGCATAGCTTGGTTCTTAGGAATCAAACTATGTGGATGCCTCCATGTTGGATGAAAGCCTAAATAAAGTAGTTCCCTGAGCAGATGTCTTTCACTGTGTATCAGCCTGGCGCCAAAGGAGCCAGGACTGGCCCCAACAGGGCCTGAGACGTGGATGCTAGGTCTTATTTGAGATCCGAGTCCTGATTCCACCTGGCCAATGGGCTTGCCAGTGGGGATCAGGGCTGAGAGTCGTGACACGTGCTCAGGGTCATGTGGTTTACAACGGGGCTGGCTTGAGGCTATAGAGGGGCCAACCACTATTTTGATTTTAAACTGGTGCTGCATATGTGCGCGAGGTTCGATCCTCCCCTTTGGAGCTCAGCTCTCCCTGCCTATATTAACCTGTACCTGTACCCCTCTGTGCTCCCAGCATGTGAAACAGATTTCTCAAAATTCTCTGGAACGCTTGGGGGGTGAGGGGGGGAGGGTGGGGGGTGTGTTTGGGCACGGATCTGCATGATTTTTCCATGACGTAAAAGTCTGTGATGGAAGAGTTTGCATGAGAAATGTACGCACCACCAAAGATTTGTACATTTACACTGCAAATCACACATACCCACACCCACACCCCCACAACACACCCACACCCCCACCCCCACCCCCACAACACACCCCCCACCCACACCCCCAACATAAACCCTACTTACCTTTTCTTCATGCTATGTCCCTGCAGTGCGGGTCGCTTTCACTTCTGTGATCGTGAACCGGCACTGCAGGGTGCTTTTCTTTTTTCTTTTTTAACGGGCAGCTGCAGGGGTTTCCCCTGCAACCCCGCCCCCCTCACTATACTGTAAATTATAGTGAGCGGGGTGCTGCGGGCGACACCCCTGCAGCCCCCGATTATTTTTCAGTATAGTGAGCGGGATGATGCGGGGGACACCCCCACAGTTTTTTTAGTTTATTTAACTTACCTACAATGTATGCCACCAAAGGTTCGAACTTTTGGTGTTCGAACCTTTGGTGATATGCATTTTTCGGACTTTTTGTGCGGTCGGACCTTTTTTTTCAGTCCGTTCGTACAATTCCTTTGGTCACATCTGTTATTCTTTTGTCGCAAGTACAATTATACATTGTCACCCTGCGACACTTCCCTTTGTGGGAGAACAATGCTTATTTACTTCACGCCTTACCCGAGAGATGAGCTTTTGTTAAAACTTGTGAATAAAGTTAAAAAAGGAAAACAATGTGCTTGCAAACTGCCGGTGTGGTTGCCGGCAACATTGCAAGAGGGAGAAATGTAACAAGGCCTATGTTCAGGCTTGCACAATAAGCAGCTTTGTCTGATTCTGGCTAAAGGGAGCTTTAGGCTCCTTCCAGACTATGAAGGCTCTTGCTTTCGCATCCCTCTTGCTAAGTTGGCTTTTAGGGCCCCCAGAAGGGGCCCAATAAGGCCCAAATTTGATAAGCACTGCCCAAAAGAAGGGGGCGTTGTCACACACCTTATATGCAGCTGCACTTTAAAGCTTTTCAAACTGTATGTGAATTTTTAATCACAGGATAGCGAACTGGGCCTCCACCACCGAACCAGTGGATGATGGGAATGGTGTGGAATGGGGAGGATTTCCTTAGCTGGACCTGATCATTTGGAATGGGATTGTCATAGTTGGCGTAATTCTATACCCCAAGCAGGACCCCTTAATTAGATCCGACCCCCTCCCTTTACCCAGAATCCTCCTCATGACAAACCATCAAGATAAGGCATCACGTAAAAGCATTACCCCCATTTAAGAAAAATAAATTATTGCATCTGGTAAACCAGAACACCAAGGAATCAACAATACTCTCAGCCCTAACACAGATAAATTCCTAAACACTGTCTTTAAGAGAGCTGGTAGCGAAGGAATCCATTTCCCTTGACAGGAAAAATAAACACTGGATTAGATATGCAGATCCTGCTAAATCTTACAGGCCTCACCCAGCTGACTCACTGGAATGCCGGAAATGCATTGGAGGGACAGAGCCTCCATGTCCTTGTCCTGAACTTCCTTATGTGGGTTCTGTGTTATTTTCTGCACAGGAGTCAGTCCATTTGGGACCCCTGGTAGTGCAGCTCTACCTCGTTTTGGTTGTGGTGAACCAAGATCCTTGGGATACACTTATGGCACCCATGGGTGGGGGTACAACACTGTACCCCTAGTGTAGGTTTTTGGACATCTGTGTGTTGCCCGCAGAGCAGGGTATGGGCTGGTGGCAGCTTCATGCTGATATGACAGGAGCTCTGAGTAGCCTCCGTTTTGGGATACCCAGGCCCCGCCATAGCAATCAATGGATTCCTGATAGAAGGCAAGATGGCCCCTGGGGCCTCTTGGTTTCTATAGCCTGTTACCTTGTTTTCCCAAAGTCCTGGGAATCCCTGGCTCTGTCCCTTCCCCTGACTGGCTGTCTGCTGGAAGAACCACATATGGTATTGTGGGGGATGTCCAGGCCAGACTGGCTGGAGCCTTCCCAGGGACTGTATGTTGTGGGTACACCCTTGGAGTGGGACCTGTGTGAATAGATTGTGTGACCAATATGCATTCTATGTTATGGGTGTCTGGTTTCTGTGTGTGTGACCCAATGAATGTGACAGCCCTGACATGAATGCAGTGTGGTGCGCTGAAAGGCTGGGTGCTTGCCCCAATCCACATTCCTTGGTATGGATGTCTGGGAGGAGGTTAATGGCCTGAATGCCTGTGAGCCTGATCGGCTGCCTGCCTGCATGAATGCCCTTCTGTGTGATTGGCTGACTGGGCCTGGCTCAGCCAGAGTGAATGATGGACAGATCTGTATATCTGGGGACCTCTCACTTACCAATTTGCTCAGGAGCTGAAGTTGAAATTTGAAGCTGTTCTTCGAAGCCCAGCTGGAGGAGAATATTGCTGCTGAATTCCTTTGACGCAATCCAAGAGCTGTCTAGGACTGATCCGAGAGAGGACCTGGCTAGGAGACCTCTCCCCGAGCTACGAGGGACCATCGTGCAAAAACCGCCATTCTTCATCGATGCATCCTGGAAGCCAGTTCTGTGAGTCTGACGTCCGGAGAAGGGGTACGCCGAGAATCCTGAAGAGAAGCGCCTGGACATCGAGGTCGAAGTCCCTTGATGTCGACCGGGGTTTGGAAGATTTCCGTGACCACTGGAAGCCAGTTCGTATCGTGTGGAACAGAAGCAGGGACGCCTTGACGCCGTGCTGCACGATGCCCAGAGCCGAAATGCCAACATTTGAACGAGGGCTCCCTTGCCATCACTGTCGACTAACTTGGTCCCGCCGGAATAAGTCGAGGTCGCCGACTACCGAGGAAAGTCTGCCGGTGGGTTTCCCACCACCAGAAGGTGACGACGACATCCCGAGGACATTGACTGAGTGAAGATCTGAGGTCCAGCCATGGTCGAGTCCCAATCGACGAAGCTATCCTGAGGTATGTCCTGCGGTTGCAGCACAGACAGGCCAGAGGACCACCAAAAGCAACTCCCGACACTCAACGCCTGCTGCTGGGCCTGCATTCATCATGGCAAAGGTTTAAAGTCCACAGAGTCTTACTTGTGGCACCAAACACTTTGCATCGAGGTCTACCACACGCCTCACTTTCCCAGGACTTCCTACCATCGAGGAAACAATTGTCGAAGAGCACCTCAAAGGTCGAAGCTGCCGTATTGGCACCAGTGTTCCATTTTTCCTCAACGTTCTTGACGCCCAGTGGCTCCTACTTTCAAGGGAGTCCACCCTTGAAGGATACCACTGACGAACTGTCGAAAAGACTCTTCCACTTCAGGTACATTTGTGGGGTTGAACTTTTTAACCAAGTAGCAAGGCTTATTGTTACGCTCACCTGGTCTATGCGGGGATGTTGGGGCACGTTTGCAGCCCTCCCTGGAAATGGCTTCCCTTTGTCAGGCTTCTTCCCCTGCTCGTGTGTTATGGACTCCGCTCGTTGTTGGCATTGCCCCTGCGAGGATATGAGCGGTCGTGAGAATGCTGTGGTATGACTGTTGTGTCCCTCAAACCCTTCTTCCCAGAATGTGGGGAGCATGCGCCGACCCATATAGTCTCATCTGTTTAATGATGATGGCGAGCTCTCTGTCCTGCTTCTCACTGCAGGGGCGCTTTAGATGGACCGAGTTCCTTTACTGGTCCATGTGCGTGGCATCCCAGACCGTTGCGGCTGAACCACTGCAAAGGTAAGTATCCTTTTAATAATATCTTTCCTTGATTATTGTCCGTATACTTTTATAATGTCTTTTCTTTGCTTTCTCCCAATAGGTGATATGCGGCCCAGCGGTAGTTGCGCCGCAAGAAGTGAGCCCCAATGGAAGAGAAGAGAGTTCACGATGTTCCAATAGATGGTACGTTTTGGTTTGAAGGTCAATGTCATGACCCTTACCCCTGGCCGTCACTGGCAAGTCAGCCTTCCAGTTAGGGCCAGGTCAAAGGCCTTAAAACTACATCCAAGACTCTCTTGGAGTCAGGCCTTTGGCGCCAGATTCATAACCATCATGAAGACCAACATTAGAATGGGACTATTTACTTGGGACTATTTAACTCGGGGGGGGTTCAGCCAACATGGAGGCACACACATAGCTCAGTTACAAGGAACTGAGCTATGCGGTCTAGTCTTTTGGGTGTGGCAGGCCTGGGACTACTTTACCTGGACTACTTTGGGTGTGGCAGGCCTGGAACTATTTTACCTGGACTACTTTACCTGAGACTATTTAAACCGCACCCAAACAGCAGAACATGCTTCGTGTTAT
Organism: Ambystoma mexicanum; assembly: GCF_040938575.1. Classification (NCBI taxonomy): domain Eukaryota; kingdom Metazoa; phylum Chordata; class Amphibia; order Caudata; family Ambystomatidae; genus Ambystoma; species Ambystoma mexicanum. Next base: position 855,389,796 of record NC_090932.1, on the reverse strand, counting down.
TCTGCTGTGGGCAGCATAATGCTCACCGCGTCCAGTTCTTTGATGCCAGCTTACCTGAAACAAAGGACCTGCAGAGAGAAAGAACACTACGAAACTTACCTGTAACAGTATCCCGTCTTCAATCCATCGCCGACTTCAGTTCCACTCACCTGAAGGTAAGAACTCCATCATCCGGCACTGCATGCATCCTGAAATACCATAACCTGGAAAGTGGAGAAAGAAAGACAGCATTAGTAAGCGTTTAATCACGTTTCCTCCAGATCGAAGAAAGCCACACAATTCTTACCTGGGTAGTCATCTCCTGGTCAGTATCATCGCTGGAACATTACGGCACTTGGTGAGGAACATCGCGACCTGCAAGGATAGAAAAGACACCGGCTAGCAATATAAAAGGTGAAACAGCGCTGCGCATGGCGCATTACTCACCGGACAGCATCACGCACACCGCGCTTTCGCCTACTGGCCCATGCTCATCTTCAAACTGCATGACGACACCAAAATACCTTTCCATACCTAAACGGAAAGACGCAAGACATTATTATTCGAACTGAGAGGAACATAAGAACTGGATATAAAGACTGTAAAGCAGCAAACCTACGGAGTCACAGCAGGCCTGGATTCCCACAGGGGGGCTTGCACCAGTGAAGTAACTTGGTCACTGCTGGCCCCCCACATCTACGCGCCCCTGCCACGAGGAGCAGGATGGAGAATCCACCTTTTACAATATTAAGGTGAGGAGAAGGCCCAAGGGGGAGGAAGGAGTTAAGACCAAGGGAGGTGGGAAAAACAGACAATCTGGTATTGAATCCAGCTCTCCTATATTGCAGACCCATCTTTAACCAGAGGCCTTACCAAGGAACCGGGAGAGGGTTCGAGAGTGCAATTCATCCAACCAGGGCTGGGTGGCGCCCCAGTGGATACCAGGTGAGCGTAACAGTCAAGCGCAACCTTAGCGTAATGTCTTTAGCAATTTTCTAACCTTGTTTTGTCTTTTTCTCTTGCAGGAACTGTCTGTCGATGTCGGACTGAAGTGCTGCTATCCGGAGATCCGCCTGTGAATGAAGGATGCCTGGATCCACGATGATGCTGTGAGTAAACGGACTCCTGGGTAAGTGCTGTGGCTGGTAGCCGGAATCAGGTAAGGATGCACTCCGACTGTGGTTGCTGCTGGAATCAGGTAAGGATGCGCTGCGACTGTGGTTGCTGCTGGAATCAGGTAAGGATGCGCTCCGACTGCAGCTATTGCTTGAATCAGGTAAGGTTGCGCTTTAGGCGGCAGTGAGCGTTCCGCTGCTATAAGCAGATTAACGCGAAGCGCTTGCATGCGGGCAGGCTTAAATAGCGTGTCTCCAGCCACGCCCATTAGTTCTGCCTTGTGGCCCCACCCTGCCAATCCTACAGGATGCTGCACGTGCAGTCCAACTCTCTCCTAAGGCCACACCCGACCTGGATGCACATGGAGGCCTTGCAGGGGGAAACCAGCACTTACACCAAAATAAAAGTGTGCAGGGCACACTTGCTCATGAGCCTGGCGCCTAAGGCACCAGGAATGGGTCCAACTGGACCCTTTATGTTGTGGAGCCTGTGGTTCTTGCCCAGTGGCCATGACACTTATTGAGCATTTATGGACCGGGCTTGTAAATAATGTTATTACATGTTGCCCACGTTGGGGGGGTCCTCATTCAGAATTGTGCATCTATATCCAAAGAAAGCATTCTGCCATTGCTTAACCTTAACCAGCCTTCCTTACTTATTATCTATGTTGATAGACATTACTGAATGATTTGTATGCTCTATTATAACTGCCAGCAGTTGATGAATTTTAAAGGAATCTAAAGTCTAAGTGTGGTACCACATAGAATTGTATAGATGTATCATTATAGAATTTCAAGTGTGTTATTGAATTGTGTGTATATATATCTCTGAACCTTATTGTTATATAAAGAACTGTGTTAGCACATAATGTAGTGTGTGGATATTTCTTTGTGGGGGCTTGGGGACTCACTGTACTTAAGAACCAGCCCGCATCACTTCCTGAGAGCTTAAGCCTTGGTTGATCTTTCATAGCTACCATATAGTGAACCTTGGCTGGGGTGCTCTGTGCCTCTACTCTGCCATATAGCAGAAGTACAGATACCCCCTCCAGTCTTTACACCCACTCAGACATCAGAAATGCTTTACATTCCCATGCAACGCCTGCACAGGGAGCAGACACAGATGTCAAAAGCTCACTCGATTTTTTCACAGATGTCACGCTCCAAGGCCATGCAAAAAAATCAAAAGCAAACTGAAAAGCTCCCCGACACTTTACAGTTCCCTGCAAACACATTGTTTGCTTCCCGGCTACGTGAACAACGAAAGTTGGACAGAGGTGACAGATTCAAAAGGGCTTTTTCCACCCTTACATTCCTGTAAATCAATAGGGGAATGCTGAGAGGCTGAGAGGAACCATACATCCTCCAGAGTCATGAAAATAAACAAACAAGCAGGTTAGCATTTTCAAGACCTGACCCAACCTCAAACACCCAGAGCTCACCCAGATGGAACAATTAAGACCTACCAATCACAGCCCCTTAATTCAACAAGTCTCACAGGTGCAGGCCAGGCACTCAGACAGAGCCCAATACTAGGGGAGGGAACACAAGGATCTATAAACTGAAGGAGCCACTCCGATGGAGTGGGTGTTTGGAGAGTGAGTGCAGCAGGAGTTTGGATAAGATTGGAAAGCAAAGCAGGAGACTGAAGGAGTTTGGAATTATAAGGTTGGAAAGTGGAGAAGGAGTTGGAAGGAGTGTGGAGGGAGCTGGAGTTGGAAAGAGTGTGGAGGGAGCTAGAGGAGTGAGGGGAGCAAAGTTATAAGGAGGGGGTTGCTGAAAATCATTTGTATGAGGTTGGGTAAAAAGAGCAAGGACATTGGTTGAAAACATCAGAGGGTGAGTGGAGGAGACCCTCTGTTGGTGAGAGACAGGACGCATAAAGAGAAAAAAGCAGAAAGGCTTCAGGAGGAGGTTAAAGAACACCATGCAGATAGCATAGGAATGCACCACAATGACGATGTAAAGTACACAGCAAGGAAGACTAGGAATGTATGGGTGGGCACACTTTTTTCAAGACAGCCTTTTGGGGTGAGACCCCGATCAAACACAGAGGTGGCAGGAGCATGTGGTATGTCTGCAAGTAGAAGATCAGTGCAGGTGGTAAAGAGGGCAAGAGGCAGGGGGATGATGGAAGCCTTCTTAAAGCCCTTTAGAAAACCCAACATGGACAAGCTCTAATGCCACAGGAGTAAAGCTGAAGAGGAAAGAAGACGGCTGCGGTAACCTCTCAAACCCAGGACTGAGAACCTAGGAGTTTATGTAGCAAAGAGGAATGTGGGACAGTAAAGTCTCGGGCAAGGGAAGAACAGGTGTACTGTACAGATGTAGGTACAGCCTGCTAAAGTGCAAGGTAAGGTTAAACTCCACTCAGCCACAGCATTGTCCCGTGCAATGCTGCAAAGCAAGGGGTCTAACTGATCCCCTGCCACGAGCATGCCCCAGTACCCAAACTGGCCCTATGGTCAAACCAAAGAATCCGAGCCTTGAGGAAAGGTGTGGCTATCTAGGGAGGTGGACGGTGTGGAGATATGCCTACCTCCTTTTGGGATGAAGGGCCCCTTTACAATCCTCCAGTGTATGACAGCACAGATCTGAAGGGGAGAAGAGGCACAATGACAGTGTAACACTGGTCGAGGAAAGAATCAAGATGGAAGAAACCTCCGTACCTAATGGCACAGATGTGGCAGAAGTGGACAGAAGGTGGCCAGGGGCAAGCCCTTAAGTATTAAGCCCAGATCTGGTATGAGAGGGTCTATTAGACATTTTAAAGCCCCATTGGCACTATTAGACACCTCTTCACAAGACGAGACGTGGCCACCAAAGTAGGACTTCAGGATGGTGGGATTAGGCTCAAGGGGCATCACTGAAATGCCTCCAGAATCTTGCAGGGCGCATTGAAACAATTGTTGCCAATTGTATAAGCGCCTAACAAATGACCAATAAATAAATAAATCTGTGGAGGAAGAGCTTGCAGAGCCAATACAGCGGGATGAATATGCAGTGAACACGTCACCTTTTTGGGGTGCCTGCAAAAGAATTAAAGGTAGACTAACCCATAATGAAATCCAGTAGCTAGCTCTGCTAGTTGGTACATTTCTTCCAAGAGATGGCAGTGGGGCTGCAGAGATCAACGTTTAAGTGCATTAGACTTTGCATAGGGCCCAAGAGCAACCTGTGCCCAAGCCTTCCATACACAAATGGTGCTAGTGAGCATCTGGAAAAGACCTGCCGCATGAATGGCAGCAGTGACAACCACGAGCATGGGGCAAGAGTTGAAGCCGACCCAAAATAAGAAACATGAAAAAAGGAGCCTAAACGAGCGCTAACACGTTTCTCCTTCCCCGTTTGTGTGGAAATAATTACTGGTAGTTGGGAGTTAGGCGCACAAGGGGGAAGTCATATGTGCAGGTGTATCCCAAACATAGAAGCCAAAACGTTGCATTAGAGTACACCTAGGAAGAAATGGCATACATGGAGGGACACAGGACTTTTAGGTGGTGTTTGGTTCTTTACCGAGCTCTTGACTGCCCTGTGAAAAACAGTCACTGGCAAAGCCAAACGTTTTGGCTTGAGTATAAGCAATGGGCATTTGCCAGGCATTGCTATTATATCTGCACGTGGTCGCACCATTTTGCAGATGCTGCCATTGATGGGCAGTGAATACAGTTAATACCCCTACAGTAGTGCCTGCAAAATGCATTTGCAGTACCTCCAAAAAATCCAAAACTGTTTGCATTGCCAATGCTAGTTATACTACACAAGGTGCATTCCATAGGGACGTAATCCTGCAAGTATGGAGGAAAAGGGAGGAGACGTAGGTGTATTCATTGAAAAAGAGTACCTCCAATCCTAGTTCTCTCCTAGTGGGTGTCACCCAAAGCTCTGTGCTAGACCAATGCTCTATACCACCTCTTTTTGCAAGCTCATCACTTCATTTAGTTTTTCTCGTCACCTTTTTGCTGATGACAGCAAGTTCTTCTCCTTTTCATCTTTCAAAATAACAGATGTGTTTTTACAGCTCATTTTCACGTTAGGGAGTTCCCTTGGCAATGGTAACAGATGTTTATTCTGACCCAACTCAATGGTACGGATTGTACTGAACGCTGAAGGATGAGAATCTGAGCGGACTTACTGCGATTTTAACTTGTGACCCTGATGTCCAACATACAATACCGTATTGCATGCATTAGTCCACTGAGCCACAGACCAGGCTATTACCGGTGAACAAGTATTTCTTAACCAATTCGTTATCTCCACTGAAACAGCTTCAAAGCTGAAACTGTTAGTACGATCCACTCCCACCACAGTTATGACTTCACTCAAATTCTCACCTCTAACTCAGTAGATGGACCTTATTGCTCCATCCTCCTCCTAAGCCTCCAAATAAAATTCTAAACTCAACACTGCGACGTTGTCACCTCCTCACTATCTTGTGCCTTGATCATACTCCAAACACATGTATTGCCCAACTCACATTAAAAAACAAAACTTTAAAATAATCTTATTTAGACTGTATGTAAAGGAAGACCGATTATTTCATCTTTGTGTGCACATTTTTCATGACCCACAATAGAAAAACTCACTGGTTCCTCGTCCAACTAAAATACACACCGTTTCCCAATTTAGGTAAAAACAAATTTAGGAGTCCCTTGTCTTATAATATGGTTTTATATACTTGTCTAATTTCAAAACATCCCATTTTGTGACTGATGCGACATAGCATTGATGGGTTCTTCACTGTATTTCATATTTTGGCGGCTGTATTATTTGACAACGTTTGTACGGCTTCACAAACTAAATAGGGTCACAAAGAACCAAGCACTCCCACACATGGTATAACCAACGTACCCTCCCATCAGCTAACTGATCCCACTCGCCATTTTCCACCCAAGACTAGATAGATACATCGACTAGCAAACATACACACAGCAGCAGTCAAGGGGATCAAACAGTGCCTTATCTCACTCACACTCACCACTCTTGATTCTGTCAGCCATCCCACCTGTTATGCACGATAGGTCAGTCACACACCCACACAACACCCTGCATGACACTCCGATACAAAATACTGTCAGGCTCCCCGTTTCACCGCCCAACCCTCCTCACGTCCCATCACCTAGGGTGCAGGGGAGTCGCCATCACCGATGGTTGCGGATCACACGAAGGGGACGGTGTGGTCTGTTTCCTCATCTCCAATGGCAACTGCCATGGAGATTGCGATCGGGCTGGAACAGCCGATCGCGATCGCTTCCTGGTTGCACATCAACTTTCCGATCACGTGCACGGAGCCCCACTCACGTGATCGGGAGGCGGCTCGCATAAAAGCCGGGAGCTTTGAATGACTCGCCGCTTCACAGCTGTTCTCTAACACTGTTCGGCGTTCTTGACTCTCGTTTTTTGACCTCATCGGATTTCGACCTCAGGCTTACTCTCACGGATTTGATTAACTCTTGCTCCTTGGATACGGTTGCCGATACTCTGCACGGATACTGGTACTTTGGACCCTTTTTGCACTTAACGGACTGCTTTGGATTTTCCCTATCTGTTCACTTGCTACAACCCGGATCTCGACCCTTGGAAGGTTTAAGACCTTCCTTCTGTTCAGTCTTGGAAATCATTACGGGTTACTGGTGGTCAGCTCGTCTCCACCTCCAGATACTTGCCTGTTTGAATCATCGGCGCTCCCTTGCACCAATTCCTCAGGCTCCCTTCCATTGAACATAGGTAAGAAAGTATCCTTATTCACTCTTAACTAAAGCACTGTCTTTGCCTGTATTAACCCCGACTTCCTTCCAACAGCCTCTGGAGTCCTCGGCGCCACCTGATTCTACAACCAACAAACCACCTGTGGCCTCAAAGCTCGCACAGGGAGTGTTTATCTTTCTCTCCCTGTGGGTGATTTGTGGACAGAGGCTCAATACTCTTCACTACGCTGCAAGTCTCGACCGACTGTGAAGCCTTGCGTTGTGTTGAGTATGGAGCCTGTAGCCGAGGACCCCGTGGCTGCATTGATACAGGCACTCACAGTTTTGAGGGCAGACATGACAGCCGCCAACGCGGCTATACATCAGAGGTTAGATTTAATCCAAAGTGTACAACACCCATTACCTGCTGATGTAGAGTTTGGGGAAGCCGCTGCCCAACCCCCAGTTGTCCAACCTATTACTCCCCCTGTAGCACCACAAATTCCTGTACTCATGCCTACACCTTTTCCCTTGGCTGCTCCAGAAAGATTCCACGGAGACCCCAGAAAGTACCGCACTTTTGTAAATCAATGCAAGCTACATTTTCTTTGTAGACCTCAGGCCTTTCCCGACTCCACCACAAAGGCAGCTTTCACCTTGTCCCATCTGGCCGGCACTGCGGCAGCATGGGCCAATCCCCTACTGGAAAACAATAGCCCTGTCCTATATGATTTCGAGTTACTGGTCACAGAAATGTCTCATGTATTCGACACACGTCACAAAGCCCAATCCCGGGATCTTGAATTGTTGGATCTAACTCAAGGAAAGGGGTCACTCATAGAGCACATTGCCCGATTTAACCAACTGGCTGCTGAAAACGTCTTGGCCTGAACCCAAAAGGGCAGTAGTGTTTTACCGGGGGCTTAATAGTACCATGAAGGATGCTATGTCCGTCGTTCCTTCTTTGCCCACATCTCATACTGACTTAGTGGATCTCGCCCTACAGATCGATGCAAGGCGTTCCGAACGCAGGTTCGAAACAGGGTTCCCTACTCCTGGTTTATCCTCCCCCTCCTCTGATACCGGTGGTGAACCTATGCAAATAGGCGGTATTCGTAGCCCGATCACACAACTAGAAAGGGACCGCAGAAGAACCGACCATGCCTGCTTCTACTGTGGCCTGAGTGGGCATTTTATAAAGTCCTGTCCCAGACGCCCCAAGTTGAAAAATCCGGTTTTTCGGAATGCTCGACCCTAGATCCGGGGGCCGGATCGAGCAATCCTTCAACTCCCTCGGACAGGTTCCCCATATTTGGCAGGATCAGACCGGTGATGGTAAAGGCTACGTTAAAACCCACACCCGACATCGTTCATGTTGTTTCGATTTATATCGATTCTGGTGCCACTGGCAATTATGTCGATATAAACCTGGCCGGGTCATTGAATCTGCCCCTGATTACCAAACAACGTCCGGAACCAGTACAGGCGGTGGATGGCACAGCACTGATTTCTGGCCCAATTCGACAACAAACTGCCCCGATCACCCTAACTATACAGAAAATACATCAGGAAGTCATATCCTTTGATTTGATTACGATGCCCCAATTCGGGATTATACTAGGGCTCCCATGGTTACATCAACACAACCCTTTAATCGACTGGAAGTCTGGGCAGGTTCACTTTGAATCGGAAATCTGCCAGAATTTTTGCCTCACCGCACCTGACGACACCGAATCTCCTTCACGTGCCTTGGGGGCCGTCGCACAACTTACCCTACACGAGGAAGCGTCCACGTCCTTGGAGTCTCACATAGTGGGGGTGGTGGCGACAAATATCCCTAGGGAATATAAGGACTTTCATGAGGTCTTTGACAAGGGTTCTTCGGAGGTACTACCACCACACCGTTCTTACGATTGCCCTATTGATTTCATCCCTGATTCCAGCATTCCCTCAGGACGTATTTACTCCCTGTCCCCCTCAGAGGAACATGCATTGAAAGAATACATTCAAGTGGCTCTAAAGGTTGGCCATATACGTCCTTCCACCTCTCCGGCAGCTAGCCCTATTTTTTTTGTCCCCAAAAAGGAGGGCGACTTACGTCCTTGTGTGGACTACCGACGCTTGAATGCTATCACCATAAAGAACCGGTATCCTATACCCCTGATTACACCATTGTTGGACAGGTTGAGTCACGCCAACATCTTCACGAAACTCGATCTCCGCGGAGCCTATAATTTAATCAGAATTCGCCCCGGAGACGAGTGGAAAACGGCTTTTTGCACTCGTTACGGACTGTTTGAGTACGTAGTCATGCCCTTCGGGCTTTGTAACGCCCCTGCTACGTTTCAGCGTTTCATGAATGAGATTTTCCATGATTTGTTAGACATCTGTGTAGCGGTATATCTCGATGACATTCTGATATTTTCACAGGACCTGAAAGAACATGTACTACATGTCCGCGAGGTATTATCTCGGCTTCGCCGTTTTTCACTCTATGCAAAGCCAGAAAAATGTCAGTTCCATACTGGAAGTGTGGAATTCTTGGGATTCCACATTACCCCTGGGGGTTTAGCAATGAATCAATCCAAGGTTCGTGCAGTTTTGGACTGGCCAAAACCCTGTAATGTTAAGGCACTACAATCATTCCTTGGGTTTTCGAATTTTTACAGGCGCTTTATCCAGGATTTCTCGTCTCTTGTATCGCCTCTTACTGCCTTGACCAGCCCCAAGTTGCCTTTTATCTGGTTGGAACAACACCAAAAGGCTTTTGATGCGCTAAAAGCTGCATTTACTACCGCTCCTGTGCTGAAGCATCCCGACCCGGAACTCCCCTTCATTGTAGAGGCGGATGCATCCTCCTTTGCTCTTGGAGCGGTATTATCCCAACATTGTCCTTGTTCCGGTCGGCTACACCCGGTGGTGTTTCATTCTCGAAAGTTTACCCCTACAGAAACGCACTATACGGTTACGGAGAAGGAATTGTTGGCCATCAAGGATGCCTTTCAGGTCTGGCGGCATCACCTGTTGGGAGCAAGACATGCAGTCACGGTGTACACAGACCATCGTAACATTCAAGATTTAGCCTCACTCAAGTGTGTCAATAGTCGGCAGGTGCGGTGGCATTTATTCTTTGCAGCCTTTGACTTCCAGATAAAACACCGGTCGGGTCTGTCCCACGGGAAGGCGGACGCTTTATCACGTTCTCCTGGTGGGGTATCCTTGCCTGTTTTCCCTGAAAAACTATTAGATCAGCATGTCATTTGCCTCTGTACTCCTCCTTTACCGCTTCTAGAGTCCATTCGCGCATGGGTTTCGTTACATCCCGAACAGACCTCTGAGTGGGATCCGGTGTTACATGATGGGCTGCCATTCATACAAAACAAATTATGGTTACCGACATCCGACACTCGTAATCTTGCACTAGAATGGTCTCACGACAGTGCCATTAACGGTCATCCTGGACAGAAGCGCACGCTGGACCTCCTCAGGCGATGGTGTTGGTGGCCCTCCATGAAGCGCGATGTTGAAGGGTATGTCAACACGTGCGCCGTGTGTGCCCAATGTAAACATCGCCGGGGACGTCCAGTGGGACTCTTACTTCCCTTGCCTATACCTCCTAGGCCCTGGCACACAGTGTCGATGGATTTTGTGACAGACCTACCTCGAACCAAGGGCTTCGACACCATTTGGGTAGTGGTCGATTCTTTCTCTAAAATGGCTCGTTTTGTTCCCTGTTCTGGCATCCCATCTGCACCGGCTCTGGCCGACCTTTTCTTTAGGTCAATCTTCTGTCTTTTCGGGTTACCCACTATCATAATCTCAGACAGGGGACCCCAGTTCACTTCTCGGTTCTGGCGGGCGCTCACAGGCCTCTTGGGCATTGATTCCCGTTTTTCCTCCGCATATCACCCGGAGACAGACGGCCAGACGGAGAGGGTGAACCAGGCCATGGAGCAATATTTACGTTGCCTCATTCTACAGCACCAACAGTCCTGGCTGAGTGTACTACATCTCGCTGAATTCTCGTATAATAATGCTCTGCATTCTTCTACTGGCTTTTCTCCCTTTTTTGTCTTATATGGCCAACATCCCCGCACCTTACCTGTTCCAGACCTTACACATTCCATTAACCCTGCTGCTGTTTCCTGTGCACGTGACCTTTCGGCCGTTCATGCCCGGACTCTCGCTCACCTTCGTGAGTCCCAAGTCTCTGCTAAATCTGCGGCTGACCGGCGGAGGGCCGTTGCACCTTCCTATGTAGTGGGGGACAGGGTGTGGCTTTCCTCTCGTCACCTCCGCCTGCCCGGTTGTCGCAAATTGCTACCCCGTTTTGTGGGTCCGTACAGGATATCTGCTGTGATCAACCCTGTGGCTTATCGCCTTTCGGTTCCCGCCTCCTGGCGCCTTCACCCTGTATTCCATACATCTCTGCTAAAGCCTTGTCCTGCTCCTACTCGCCTTAGGTCTACGCCGGGCCCTGTGTCTGTGGGTGGCTCTGTGGAATATGAGGTGTCGGGTATACTGGGTTCTCGTATGGTTCGTGGTTGTCTCCAGTATCTGGTGGACTGGGCGGGTTATGGTCCGGAGGAGCGGTGTTGGGTCCCCGCGAGTGACGTCCATGCTCCGAGGCTGGTCTCCCGTTTTCATTTGGACCATCCCACCTGCCCACGCGGTCGTGGGCCATTGAGGGGGGGCTCTGTTATGCACGATAGGTCAGTCACACACCCACACAACACCCTGCATGACACTCCGATACAAAATACTGTCAGGCTCCCCGGTTCACCGCCCAACCCTCCTCACGTCCCATCACCTAGGGTGCAGGGGAGTCGCCATCACCGATGGTTGCGGATCACACGAAGGGGACGGTGTGGTCTGTTTCCTCATCTCCAATGGCAACTGCCATGGAGATTGCGATCGGGCTGGAACATCCGATCGCGATCGCTTCCTGGTTGCACATCAACTTCCCGATCACGTGCACGGAGCCCCACTCACGTGATCGGGAGGCGGCTCGCATAAAAGCCGGGAGCTTTGAATGACTCGCCGCTTCACAGCTGTTCTCTAACACTGTTCGGCGTTCTTGACTCTCGTTTTTTGACCTCATCGGATTTCGACCTCAGGCTTACTCTCACGGATTTGATTAACTCTTGCTCCTTGGATACGGTTGCCGATACTCTGCACGGATACTGGTACTTTGGACCCTTTTTGCACTTAACGGACTGCTTTGGATTTTCCCTATCTGTTCACTTGCTACAACCCGGATCTCGACCCTTGGAAGGTTTAAGACCTTCCTTCTGTTCAGTCTTGGAAATCATTACGGGTTACTGGTGGTCAGCTCGTCTCCACCTCCAGATACTTGCCTGTTTGAATCATCGGCGCTCCCTTGCACCAATTCCTCAGGCTCCCTTCCATTGAACATAGGTAAGAAAGTATCCTTATTCACTCTTAACTAAAGCACTGTCTTTGCCTGTATTAACCCCGACTTCCTTCCAACAGCCTCTGGAGTCCTCGGCGCCACCTGATTCTACAACCAACAAACCACCTGTGGCCTCAAAGCTCGCACAGGGAGTGTTTATCTTTCTCTCCCTGTGGGTGATTTGTGGACAGAGGCTCAATACTCTTCACTACGCTGCAAGTCTCGACACCACCACTGCACAACAGACAGAACCACCCATGCTCACAAGGCCATACTCGTTAGTACATAACAGAGCAAAACGCCTTGCGTTTCCCTATGGCAACACAAATGCCATTAACCCTACCCTCACCACTATATAGATTGTGGAGACTCCTGATCTTCAATAATCAACCCCTCATGTTTTGCACGTAACCTTTCCGTCTGCTCCCACTAACTACACCCCTCCTTGTTCAACCCGAGCATCAAGAGGCTGTCAAAATAGCAGAGGTACGCCTATGCAAGATACTGTTATATTACAAAGAGGGTACCCTCCTGCAGTAATCATTGTTCACTATTTTAATGATTCTCCATTGAAAATATGTATTTTTGTACAATGACTTATGTGCTCTCAGTATTTCACTATATAACGTGCTGCACTTTGTATCGGGAAAATGTGAAGTCTTACTCGTAGTAAATGGATAGTGACTGTGTCCAAGTAGAATAATTTGTAATCTGCCACATTCCCGACAAATACATTGAGAACTAACAAAAACCATGACATTTGGGACATTCATTTTGTAAGCTGTATGCATTAAGAATGTGGATATATTCTTCATAAAGAACTTTCTCCATTAAAAAAACAAACTATCAATGAATCTGATCCACACGACTTGATGTTTTACACCACATCCCATCTGGAATGCGACTTCATGCGACATTCATATGCAGGGAATACGGAAATATACTTGAAAGTCCATAACCCAAAGCCTACAGAATTCCTTTCGGGACATAGTAGAAGGCCTCAGCAGACTTGAGGGATGCATGACCAAGAGTGGTGTAATGGTTCCAGAGCAAACAAACAAACAATTTTATTCATTCCGCATCATTAATAATCCATCCTTCCTCCCATTACCGTACAATATTCGAATAACCTGTCTCATTCTCCTTCTGCATCAAAAACCAGGGGTGTACTGCAGCAAGACATTCTAAGTCATTGCAGTCACCAAAGAAAACCAAGTTCAAACTGTGATGGTAAAGAAAACATTTTCTCGAAATCACTCGTCATGCTAGCCTATCTTTGCACCAACTGAGTGAACCTGGGAGGCCCATAACACAGGCATTAAAAGGTATATCAGCATGAGAACATGAGACTACACCAGCAAAGGCACCACTGAACTACAATGGCACCATTGCAAGAGCATATCAAGTTCAAATTTCCCTACCTTACCTTCAAATATATCATGGGTAATGCCCCAATCTACCTGCAGGCAAAATTAAGTCGTGGTACAACCCAGGACCCACTCTTTGGTCGAGTCACGAACACAGCCTGGCGATCACACAGGGGAGGGGAATGACCATACGCAATTCTGGCGTCGCATTCTGGAACCATATTTTGCCTGCTCACCTCTAAACTTGAACTGTGTCCTCAGGAGGAAGCCCAAAACATTCCTATTCTCTCCTGACCAACTCCGCAATTGCCTCTAATTGGCACCCACCAGTTGCAATCCTATAGGGAGCCTCCCAAGGAATGAAGCAATCCTATAAGAAAGACAAAGACCCCGCCCGTTGGAATTCTTCATACACATAACAACCAATACATCTCCGCATTTTGTTGCATTCGAGTACTCTGTGTGTACTCTTGTAGAATTGTAACCATGAACTTTGGGACAATTCAGTTTGTAGAGTATGTTTGGGGATGTATGTGCGTTTCGGTGTGTGTGTTTGTTACAAGAAGCTGAAATATATTTGGTGGCTTAAAGGGTGGGATCTGGGGACTCTTGAATTGTTGACATAAATGTTATTTATGCTGTGCTGAGTCTGGCTGGGGATGTGAGTGTGTGCATCTCTAAACCAGTAATCTGTAACTTAAGTGTCACCTCGGTTTAACAATGAAAATCAATAACAAATAATAGAATAATAGAGTAACCCAACTTTATTTGTATCTGAGGAATGAGGTAGTTGCATGGAAAAATGCTTGCATTATTTAAAACAAAAACAAAAACTAAAAACAGTGACAGATGCATTTGTTACCTCTTCATGTAGGAAGCAGTTCTATTGCTCGCCCACCAAATGGTCGAATTGGCTTAGGTCAATTTTCTTTGGTCGAATAGTATACTAAAAAAGTAAATGGTGGCTTGGGGTGAGACAATATTGGTGGGTGGGTTGGAGGGTGTTCAGGGGTAGTGTGGGGTTGCAGGAGAGTCCTCTGCTGCTTTCTATCAGAAAAAATCGACCTAAATCCGTGCAACCATGGAAGAAACTTGAGCATTAGACATGCATCCTTCATATACTGTACATACACTTGACATGGGTTGCAAATGTGTTAATACTCACCACTGTGAATCTTGGATTTGTGTTTTTTCAAATTCTTTACATCTGTATAGGAGTTTCCACATAACTCACAGACAAATGGCCGTTCACCTACAAATATATACAATATAAAGAGATTTCAAACCCAAGTGTGATGCCCCAACTTGTAATTCAGGTATCACTATATTGTACATGAGTACTGAGTAATCTTATCATTTGGATTTTACTTTCAATTACACACTGTGAATATTAGGCCTTTCACTACAAACCACTTCAAATCTTAAAAAAGAAGACATTTTATTTTCCATGTTGTCAAAAAAGAGTGGAAAATATAACTGATGTATGTGGTACCCCATAATGTTGTGTTAGCACCATGTCTCGTGGTTTATGTTGAAACTTTGCTTTCAGAACAATTGTTTTCACTAGATATATAAGTATCATAAGTAGAGACTAAGTTTTAATGCCATCTGCAGGTCAGCAAATTAGCTTCAATGGTTCTTTCACATACCAGCACGTTCAGATTTTCAACTAAATTCTTGGGCTCAAGAAAATGCCACAATTAAGATTGCCTCTAACAAGGTGCTGAACACAGGGGGATGCATGCAAAAACGATCACAATAACAATGAACATCTTAACATGTTGTCAATCACTTTTCTTTTATGGACTATATAAACCACTACTATATATATTTGTTTTTTCATTGCGTCAGTGCCAGGGCAAATTTGCTGACATCAGTGGTGGACTGGCCTAAAGGGAACTCTGGAGATTTCCTGGTAGGCCTCTGCACCCTGGGCCTCTTGTGTGGTATTTCCAAATTCTCCCATAGGAAAATGGTTGACTTGCTGAAAATGTGTAATATGGGCCACTTTGAACATTATTTCCAGGGCCTCTTTTTGTTCCCAGTCTACCCTTGACTGACATGCTTTGTTCTGAGAGATGGTTTAAGGTTGTCAGGTGGGAGACTATGTGCAAGGGTCTAAGCAAATCAAGGACTCTGAAGGATGGTTTATTGCTGCTTACCAGCACAGTTTATTATAAATTATTTTAAAGCGCCTTAGGCCCAGGGGCAAACAGGCGCTGCATATAAAATCAGACAAACAGGATAAGAAAAGAAATGCAAAAGGCATAGCATCAAAACATAAAACAAGACCAAATATGGACAAAATAATCACTGCCGTATTAGCAATTTAAGCAGCTGACAATACTAACATGATCTAAGAGTCATCAGCATAATTCGTGCAAAAGACCCCAGCATCATCCAGCATTGACAATAGAGGCTTTATATATATATATTAAAAAGAGTCGGGGAGAGACGGGACCCCTGTGGAGCACCCTGGACCAGGGTTACAGGGTCAACTGCCAAATCAACAATAAAAACCCTGACAATTCTATCAGTAAAAAAAATATACTATCCATTCTGCTGCTTGTTTTGATAAAAGTGCCTCAGATTGCACCCTTTCAAACAACAATTTAAAATCTACCAAGTCAAAAGCTACTGACAAATCCAATAAAAGCAGCAAAGAAGTCACTGATCCATGTATATTAATCTGTGTCCTGAAGAAATGTACAAAATGTAACTTGAAGAAAGTTTTACAGACCACATTACTCCTTCCAAAAAGTTCTTCATTCTGTTACCATAAAACATATTTGAAAGAATATATCATTAGGTGGTCTTCCTAACATTGAAAGTCCTTCTTTCTCATATTTTGATGGGCAATTTCACCACCCATTCTGGAAAAAAAACACTGTCAACGTGCGTGTGCCTCTTTTCTCAAGGAACTCAAATCTGGAACTCACTTCATCGAAGCTTGGTCTATGAAGGCTTCCGTCAGTCCCAATTTCCCCATCAGCATTTGCCAGAATAAACTGCAACCTGATGGATTTAATAGTTAGATTTCTGATGCACCAATGGCTTTCTCTTTGTTCATTAATAACAAATAAGAGCAATGTAGCAAAGTAACTTACAAAACAAACACCCAGAATTTTAGAATGCTCTGGAATGAGTGCAAGCCAGAACTGGAATAGTAAGAGGTAAAGTGAACATAAGATGTGGCATAGAGGAGACCACTAAATCCTCTTAATGGCTGGGAGGATAGCTCAGGGGCAATGCATTTGTCTTGGAAGCAAGACAACGCAGAGCAACACAGTTTCAAATCCCATGCTTTGAGATTGGTCACAGGTGTTAAGCGCGTTAGAAAAGGTGAATGAATTAATGGGGTCCCTGAATTTTTCCAGACTGTCAATTTATGCTTGTTCCTGAGCACTCTTCCACTTATTTCCCAATTGGGGCAAATCAGAAAGAAGTCATAAATGTATTCAATATTGAATTGATAAACGAGGCTTGAGACATCTGCCCAAACCGAAGAAAATTATTTATTGCCTGTCTTGTAATGGAAAAAAGTTCTGGACAGATACAAAATTAAAGGAAAAAGGATATAATTTTTTTTATTTTTTTTGTGTTTAATCACTTCGGATTTTTTACAAAACAAAAATGACTGAAGATCCATTTGGATGGTTTCAAGTTCAGTGTATGGTTCAAGTAAGTGCAGGTTCTCGAAGAGGAAAACGACTGCTGTTGGAGCGTGTGGCGGCCCGGCAAGCTGCTCTGAGCCGGCAAAAGAACCGGGTGTAAAGAGGCCTAACTTGTATCAGCCCTTTGTTTGGAAAGATCGACAAAGATGCCTCTGAGGGACGCTTTAAGTTGATGATGTGTTGCATAATGTTTACCGTGGCTAGGGCCCAGCCAGGCTTGTCACCTGCGATCAACTTGTTCCAACAGTTTTCCTCGTCTAACGCTGAGAAGTCGGAGATGTGGTTCTTCAAGTAGATACGACGGATTTCTCGAGTCGTGGGGCAGTTCAGCAGAAGATGACGAATCGTTTCTTTTTCAGTAGGGGATTTGCAGTAACGGCATTGACTTGTGTTCGATAGACCACTAATTGCCAGGATTTCGTTTGTCTCTAGGAGATTTAGGCGAATTCTCAAGAAGTAGAGACGGGCTGCTCTACTTGGGAAAAGTTTGAGGTATGTTTGCAATGTATCCTGTTTCTTAAAGAAAGGCGGAAGGTGGCCAATGAGTTTATATTTGTTTGCTGTTTCTGTGGTTTGAATCCAATCCCACTCTTTAATTTTTTTGGAAGTTTTTACTGGGTTGATTATCAGCTCTTCCTTGCAGCTTTCGGCTGAATGTAGGAGGGCAAGCATGTTTGATTCCCATTTCAAGACTGAGTTGCATGATTTCATTTCGAGTTCCTGGTTTATCAGGCGGTAGGCGTATGGGGTCCGTGGCATAATGCATTTCCTGTAAAGTAGGATACTGTTCAACGCGACCAAGGTTCCCAGAGATAAAAGACCGAGTTCTCTCCTAAGCGGTGCTATCGGTGTCGATTTCGGGAGACCAAGGATTTTCCTCCAGAATAGCGCTTCCAATTTAGGCCATAGCTCTGCCGGAAGGTTGGGCATGGCGTCTGCTCCGTAGGTTACCGTGGGGATCACCTTCTTTTTGTAAAAGTCCCTTACTGGGATTAAAGAGTAACGGCCAAATTTAAGGTCGATTGCCTTTCCCTGGATCGATGGGTTCTTAACTTTGTCGATGAGGGTTTCTTGCATTGATTTGTCTTTCGCAGAGCTGTCTAACGTAACTCCCAAGTACTTAAAACTGTTGACCGTTTCAATTTGAGTGGCGCCGAGACGCAGATTGATCTTTTCCGCTTTCTTTGATGTTTTTTGGAGCCTCATCATTTTGGTTTTGGACTCGTTGATTTCTAAGTTGTTTTCGTCCATGTACCTTTGGAGGTTGTTTAGTTGTCGTTGGAGTCCTATGGGAGTCTGGTCCAATAGGATCAAGTCATCGGCGTACAATAAGCGGCTGATCTGGGCTCCTCCCAGTTTTGGTGGGAAGGAGCGGATTAGTTTTTCGGAGTCTTGAAAGTCTCCAAGGTAAGTCCAGAACAGCGCGGGGGCGAGTGGACAGCCTTGCTTGACACCTCTGGATGTTTTTATCTCACCCGAAAGGGCCCCTTGTTGATTTAACCTTACTCTCATTGACGTGCCTGAGTATAAGGCTTTGATCGGGTTCAAGATCTCGGCTGGACATTTCCAGTTTGTTAATTTCTGCCATAATCTAGTACGGTTCACTTTATCGAAGGCCTGTGTGAGGTCAATGAACGTGATGTATAGGTTAGGTTTGCCTTCGAGGATCTTGTTTTTCAGTGCGTTCAATATCA